>NW_005353721.1:503151-508784 GCF_000412655.1 Myotis brandtii
ACTAAGGAGAAAATAAACAAATAGGAATACATCAAAATAAAAAGCTTCTGCACAGCAAAAGAAATCATCAACAAAACAATAAGAAAGCCCACTGCATGGGAGAACATATTTGCCAATGCTATTTCAGATAAGGGTTTAATCTCCAAAAATTACAGAGAACTCATACAACTTAACAAAAGGAAAGATAACCAATCCAATAAAAAAAATGGGCAAAGGACCTAAGTAGACACTTTTTGAAAGAGGACATACAGAAAGCTGAGAGACATATGGAAACATGCTCAAAGTCACTAATCATCCAAGAGATGCAAATCAAAACAACAATGAGGTACCATCTAGCACCTGTCAGAATGGCTATCATCAACAAATGACAAGTGCTGGATAGGATGAGGGGAAAAAAGAACCCTCCTTCACTGCTGGTGGGAATGCAGACTTGTGCAGCCACTGTGGAAGACAGTATGGAGTTTCCTCAAAAAGTTAAAAATGGAACTCCCATTTGATGCAGCAATCCCACTTCTAGGAATATATTCCAAGAAGCCAGAAACACCAATCAGAAAGGATATATGCACCCCTATGTCCATAGCAGCACAATTTACAATAGCTAAGATTTGGAAACAACCTAAGTGCCCATCAGCACATGAGATGATTAAAGAACTGTGGTACATCTACACAATGGAATACTACGCTGCGGTAAAAAACAAGGAACTTTTACCATTCGCAACAGCATGAATGGAACTGGAGAGCATTATGCTAAGCGAAATAAGCCAGTCGGAGAAAGATAATTATCACATGATCTCACTCACATGTGGGATATAATGATCAACATAATTTGATAAACAAAAATAGATCCAGAGACAAATAATAGGAGGGGGGGGGGGTTAGAGAGCAACCAAAGGATTTGTATGCATGCACATTAGCATAATCAATGGACATAGACACTGGGGCAGTGGGGGCTTGCCCGGAGTGGGAATGGTTGTGGGGAGGGGGGGTCAATTGGGGAAAAAGGTGACATATGTAAAAATTTAGACAATAAAAATAGTATAAGATGTGACTAAATAGAAATGATGGGGGGAGGATACATAGAAATGCATGATTACACTGTTCCTATATGAAGTGGTATAACATGAATTCATAGTAGATGGTGGTATGTGAAGGAGGCATATTGTAATCCTAGAGTAACCACAAAAGTAATACACAGAGATACAACTAAAAGCCAATAAAAAAGACAAAATGAGATAAAACCAAAGAAGTCATGAAGAGAAGGACGAAGAAACAAAGAATAAATCACTCTAATAGATATCAAATCGCATGTGTTATTCTTCAACCCAATCCTAGCAGTGATTACATTAAGTGCAAACAGATTAAACACTCCAATAAACAGGCAGATATTGTCAGTCTGGGTTTAAAAAAAAAATGTAAGACCCAATTTGGGTAGGATGAAAGTAAAACTATTTAAAGAAAAGGATATCCTGCAACACCCATAAAAAATTTTTTTAAAAAAAGAAGCCATGCCCATGAAGTGTGCTGTTTAACTTTTGAATTTTTGATCACCTATGAGATAAGATAACATGCCTCAGTAAAATTTCTATTTATTTTTTTCTTTTCATTAATGTGAGTGAAGTAGAAACTCTTCATTATTTTTAAAATACATTTAACTGAGATTTGTGCAGGTCTTTTTCCAGTCTTCTATCAGTTTTTGGCCTTTTCCTTCTGCATTTTCAGAGTTCTTTACATAGTAGATAGATTCACTCCACCACTGAATTTATTTCCAAGTTTGATGTCTGTATTTTGAATTTGCTTGTGTTGCCACCATGTATCACCCATCCCACACCACAGTCTCCATTACATGATTGCAGTGCTCTTTTCTTTTTAAACCTGGGTGAGGGCTTTTGATTGCCCAAGAAGTGGAATAAGGTGGAATAGATACCGTATGACTTCAGAGTCGAAGAAAAAAAAAAAGAACGTGTCTGCCAGGGTCAATTTGGAAGAGAGGCTCACTCTGCAAAAGCCACCATCATGCTGCAAAGAAGACTGAACAACCCCATGCAGAGACTACATGACAGACCCTCACAGAGGGGAACGGACATGCCCACAGACATCTGGCACCAGCCACTGGGCAGGTGGGAGTCAGCCATAAGCTGATCCCAGACTCCAGGCTTCAAGCCTCCCCTGCCATCAAGGGGACCTGAGGTGAGATATCCACACTAAACCCAGCCCAAATGCAGATTCCTGAGCAAAATAAATGTTTTTGTTAGTTTTGTTAAACCACTCAGCTTTTTAGTCACTAGAACAAGCCTTCTTCAGCATCACTGCCACACCATTCAGTCCATCCCTCCAACCACACCCCTCATATTTTTAAAATTTTTTCTTTATATTTGAAAGTATTACAGATGCCCCCTAATTTTCCTCTATTGACTCCCTCCACCCTGCTCTGGCCCCCACCCCAAGCCTTCACCTAACCATTGTATGTGTCCATGGGTTATGCATACATGCATATATAGTCTTGGTTAATCTCTTTCTGCCCCCTTCCCCACTTCTCTCAGAAATATGTTATTAGGTTTCATATATCAATGTCTCTGGGTCTATTTTGTTTGCCAGTTTATTTTGTTCATTAGATTCCACATATAAGTGAGATCATAAGGAGGAAATAAACAAATATGACTTCATGAAAATAAAAAGCTTCTGTACAGCAAAAGAAGCCATCATCAAAATGACAAGAGAGTCCACTGCATCGGAGAACATATTTACATCTGATAAAGAGTTAACCTCCAAAATATATAGGGAACTCATATAACTTAACAAAAGGAAGACAATCCAATTTAAAAATAGGCAAAGAACCTAAATAGACACTTTTCCAAAGTGGACATGCAGAAGGCCAAGAGATATATGAAAAAATTATCAGTCACTAATCATCTGAGAGAGATGCAAATCAAAACCACAGTGAGATATCACCTCATACCTGTCAGAATGGCTATCATTAACAAATCAATCAATGACAAGTGTTGGTGAGGTTCTGGAGAAAAGGGAACCCTAGCACACTGCTGGTAGTGATGCAGACTGGTGCAGCCACTATGGAAAACAGTATGGAGTTTCCTCAAAAATTTTAAAATGGAACTCCCATTTGACATAGTGACCCCACTTGTAGGAATATATTCTGAGAAACCTGAAACACTCATCAGAAAGAATATATGCACCCCTATGTTCATAGCAGCACAGTTTACAATAGCTAAGACTTGGAAACAGCCTAAGTGCTCATCAGCAGTTGAGTGGATAAAATAAGTATGGTACATTTACACAATGGAATACTACATGGCAATAAAAAAGACAGAACTCTTAACATGTTTAACAGCATGGATGGAACTGGAGAGTATTATGCTGAGCAAAATAAGCCAGTCAGAGAAAGACAAGTATCACATGATCTCACTCAAATGTGGAATCTATGAACCAAATAAACTAATGATAAAAAATAGCTCCAGAGTCATAGAAGCATGAACAGACTTTTAAAACTCAGAGGGCAGGCAGGGGAAGGTGGGTGGGAAGAGAGCAACCAATGAACTTGTATGCATATATGCATAACCCATGACACAGATAACGGGGTGGTGAGGACCTAGATGGGGGAGAGGACAGGAGCGGGCTGGAAGAGGCTAATGGGGAGAAAGGAGAACCTATGTAATACTTTCAACAATAAAGATTTTATAAATTGCAAAAATAATGCCATCAATTTCTGGGTGTTAATTTTGTATACTGCTACAATGCCAAACTTATTTATTAAATCAAAGTTTTTTTGGTGAAGTATTATAGTTTTCTGTGTGCAAAATCATGACATCTGCAAATAATGAGAGTTTTACTTCCTCCTTTCCAATTTGGATGCCTTTATTTTTTTCCTCTTGTCTAATCACTGTTGCTAAGACTTCCAGAACTATTTGAATAAGAGTGGTGAAAGCAGACATCTCTATCTTGTTCCTATTCTTAGGGGGAAAGATTTTAGGTTTTGTCCATTGGGTATGATATTGACTGTAGATTTGTCATATATGGCCTTTTTATGTTGAGTTATGATCCCTCTATTCCCACTTTTCTAAGAGTTCTTATGAAAAATGGATGTTAGATTTTGTCTAATGTTTTTTCTGCATCTATTAATGTGATCATGTGATTTTTGTCATTCAGTTTGCTTCTGTGATGTATCATATTTATTGATTTGCAAATATTGGAACAGCCTTGCATCCATGAAATAAATCCTACTTGGTCATGGTGTACGATCTTTTTAATATATTGCTGGATGCATTTGTGAATATTTTGTTGAGGATTTTAGCATCTATGTCCATCAAGTGTATTGACCCATAATTCACTTTCTTTGTAATGTCTTTATCTGGTTTTAGGTTTAGGATAATAGAGCCCTCACAATTTTTATCTGATCACTGATTGTTTTGTCAAGAGAGTTCCAAGGACATGAGGGGTCCTTGCATGTGTTAAGACACTCAAATTTCTGGGCCTCAGCACCTCCTACTGGCTGATGCACCATCATGAACCACCACATCAATAACCTGTGGTTCCTGTTTTCACTTGGCATAATCACCACTGAGTCAAGAGCTGCCTGTGCTTACATGATTAAGCCCTTAGTGCACTGAGGTCTAAGAACTTGATCACACAGCTGTGTGACACACTCAGAGAGAGCCCTATATGATAAAGGCCATATCATCAGAGAACCCTGGGCTCAGAAGACCAGGAGGAAGCACCAACAGCTCTGAGATGCAGATACTTCTGCTCCCGATGGCCTTTCTTCTGGTTCCCAAGGCACAGGCACGTGTGTGACTGACCCCCACCAGGAGCCCAATGCCATGCAACACTGGCACAGCCCTGCTCACGTGCTACATATACTCAGACACATTCTGGCTCTGGTCGATCCCCAGGCGCTTTCTCAACTCTACATCCCACCTCCCTCAAAGACCAGCAAGTCTGAAACTGAGTGAAAGCAGCAGGATAGCAGGGCAGAGGGCTGCTCCTGAGGAGGGCCAGTGGGTGCTCTCCCAGTCCCTTGCCATCTGGAAAGTGGGCTCTTTTGCAAAAGCATCTGGAAGAAGGTTGAACACTGGAAATGAGAAATAATTCCACAGGAAATCGCAGCTTGGCAAAGGGGACAGGCTTCCGTAATCAAAGCAAGGCCCACTAACGTTCTAACTCAATGTCTTAAAATCTATCCTCAATCTCCACCCCCTTCTCCAAGCTTTGTAAAGAAGCTGAGGATCCAGTTGATCTCAGAGTTGGTAGCATCCTTGTCCCCTCAGGCTGGTTTGATCTCAAGTTCTCTCTGGTAATTTTTCAGTCCCAATATTCTGAATAGTACAAACCAGCAATCGCACTGAGTTTGGTCAAAAGAAGGGAAAGGACCAAGGAGCATGGCAGGAAGGATTTTCCATGCTCTACAGGCACTAAACTGCTTGTTCCAGACACAAATCCCATTGCCCACATGCATGACTGCAACAGGAATGGAGGGATTAGGTCTGCTCTTCTCTTTGACAGACTGAGTATCTCAGTCTCAAGGGTCAGGAATGTTGGGTAGTAAGCCAGGAATATTGCCCAAGGAACCTGCAGGACGTCTTCTTGGTTATGGCTGATGACTGCAGACATCACTATCTGCC
>NW_005353721.1:512017-519487 GCF_000412655.1 Myotis brandtii
GGAAGTCACTGAGCCACACTCACTGCTCCCCTCAGGGGTTTGTGTCTAGACACAAGAAACACCAGCAGCTCCGACCTGGGCAGGCCTTTGGGGAAGATGCAGCCACTCCTGCTCTTCTTGGTCTTTCTTCTGCCTCCCTCCCTCCTCTAGGCTGGGACTGGTAAGTGACCATCCCCATTCCAGAAACCTGAGACACTCCCCAACCCCCACCAAACCCCCTGTCCTTCTGACCCTTCCGCCCTGCACAGGCAGGGACTTTTCCTCCATTTGCGCCCAGGAATTCTGAATGCCTGGTCCCATCCCACCCCAGACTAACATGTCTGATGCTGGATAGACACTCAACAAGGATGGCCAGGAGGAAGCTGTGCACTAAAAGGTTCAGCAGCTATTAGCCTCTCTCTTATCACCTAGAAAATGAGTTTTGTGGAGTAAAGCATTTGACAAAAGATGTGAAGCTACAAAACACATTATTAAAACGCCTCACTCGCCCTAACTGGTTTGGCCCTGTGGATAGAGCATTGGCCTGCAGACTGTAGGTCCTGGGTTTCATTCTGGTCAAGGGCACCTGCCTGGGTTGTGGGATCGATCCCCAGTGGGGGGTGTGCAGGAGGCAGCCAATCAACGATTGTCTCTCATCATTGATGTTTATATCTCTCGCTTCCTCTCCCTTCCACTCTGAAAATCAATAAAAATATTTCTAATTAATTAAGACCGCTCACTCCGACCCAGAAAAGGGTACCTCAGACAAACCAGCTACTGTCATGGAAGCTGGACCCTGCTTAAGAACCAGTTAAATTTCTCAGGAGGTGTAAGTTGGCTGCGATCTCTCACCTTCCACTACAGTGAGCAGGTGTCACAACAAAGTTCTCTGGCACAAGAACACACCACACCTGGTCTCCCCCTCATCTTGAAAGTGACTGCAGGCCATGCCCAGGAGAGGAGCCAGGTGTGACTGATCTGAGCTGTGGCTGGATGACTGCACAGAAGCTCCCTGGCTGCCTTGGCTCCGCCCCAGCCTGAGCTGCCCATGTTCAGCCCCACCTGCCCTGCTTCCCAAGCCCTCGGCTGCTCCACTCTCTCTGGCTGTGCCCTGTTCCCCTCCCTGTGGCCTTGAATCCCATCAGACATCAGGCAAAAGCTAATTGGAGTCTATCATTCATGCAGCCAACAAATGTTTACTGAGAACCTGGGCTGTATCAGGCACATGGAGTAGATTATTAAAAACAGCACCAACACAGGCTCAGAGTATCAGGAGACACACTGAGATCTGTTCCATCCCTTGGGGCCCCACTATCTGCAAATAGGCCTTGTCTCCTCCATACGTGTGTCTGAAGAGGACTTGGAGAGCAAGCACTGTGCCCCTGTTCTTAGAGGGGGATTCTGAGGTCTGAGGTTCAGAGAAGGTTACTGGGCCACAGCTGGACCTAAGAGACCCACCCTCCATTGTCTTTAGGGCACCTAGACCACCCACCTCAATCATCTCCTTCCTAAGCCTTCCCTCCTGACCACAGACACTGCCAGTCCCCACCTTCAAGCCTTACCCTTCAGAGGGGACATGAAGCCAAGCCCCACTCCAGCTCCTACATGGGCTACATTCACATTCAAGATGAGGAGACCAGGAGTGGTGTACCCTTGTGAGCGTGAACTTGGTCCGGACAGCTGTTCACCTCAGTGTAAGGTGAGAGGCTACAGCCAGGCTACACCTCCTGAGACCCCTACAGGGATCCTGTCTTTCATCCTGGGAGCTGCAGCCCAGGGCAGCACCCCAGGATCCTGGTACTAAGCCCATGAGGCTTCATCAGAGGAGCCCTCTGAGATCATGACAGAGCAACGAGAGGCTGAGAAATAGGACAGGTAAGCTTTGGGCTTCGAGGGTCAGAGGTGACAGCAAGGAACACAACTGAGAAGAGAACACCCACACTGGCCAAATAAAGCAGCGGTGGACTATGAACACATGCATTAGGGTCAAAATGCAAATGCAAGTAATTTCATGACATTTCCTGAGAGCAAAAGAGAGCTCCCAGCTCCCTGACCTCAGTGTCATTGAGAAGCAGAACCACCAAGTCCCTGGCCCCTATGCCCTGCACCAGCTATCACCTGCCATTCATAATCCCTGGGATAGATCTCTCTCCCTCGCCGCCAAACTCACCCACTCTGTTCTCTGTGCAGCTCAATCACAGTCACCCTGGGTGCCCACAACATCGAAAAGCAGGAGAAGACCCAGCAGAACATCTCAGTGAAAACAGCCTTCCCACACCCAGACTATGATAAGGGTAAACGCTCCAATGACATCATGTTACTGCAGGTGAGGAAACCTCCTCTGCTCTTGCAGTTCTGGGTTCTCATTCTTCCTCCTCTCACTGTGATGTGTTTCTTCATTTCTTCCTTTCCCGGCTGTCTGCCCTGTCCCAGTGGTTCAGGGGTGAAGGAAGACACTGAAGCTTCATCTCAGTGTCCAGGCCCAGAGGCCATGGACAGACCTGGACTCTCTTGCCTCTTCCCCATCAGCTGGGAAGAAACATCAAATTATCTAAAGCTGTGAAGCCCCTACAATTGCTCAGGGTCGAGGGCTGGTGATGCCAGGACAGGAGAGCACTGTGGCTGACTAAGGGCCCATGGAGATGGTACTCTACCAACCACTCTGCAGGAGGTGGCCTTTCAGAAAAATTAGGAATGCAAACTCCACTTCCCCAGATACCACCGCAAGGTCACCAGATTTGGTTAGGACAGCAGGAGGAGAGGAAGACTGGCTTTGGAGTCAACTTTCAGCATTTACCTTCACAGGTCCCAGGAGTTAGAACTTGGGAAGCTCTGGGGTATGGGAATGGTCATCTCTTCATGCCTCGTCCTGAGAGTTTGGACAGCCTGGTCCACAAACCCAGTCTTTGGTGTTTTACCCTGGTGGATCAGGGCTGGAGGTGAGGAAAAATCAGTCATCTCACAGCAGTATTATCCCCAGAGTGTCCCTGGGTATTGGAGAGAAAGGCTTAGCATGAATCAAGCTGGAAGGGACAGTCAAAGCCAGGCTGGAGCTGGGGACCAAGGGAGGCAACAAGGCCAGGCCTGACCCTGAACCTCCCACAGCCCCCAACACAGACCACCCGCCCCTGGGCGGCCAGGAGGGCAGGACCCCGAGGAGTCCAGCTCAGTCTTTCCTCTTTCGGCTCACAGGGAGACTCCGGGGCCCCCTCTCTTGTAACGATAGGCCCAGGGTATTTTCTCCTGTGGAGAAAAGAAACCTCCAGGAACATTCATGAACGTCTCATACTTCCTCCCCTGGATACAGAGAACAATGAAGAGCCTCTAACAGCAGGCGTGAGGCTGACTTTCCTCTTGGCTTGACCATCCGTCTGGGGGCAGAGGCAAGAATCCCATGGGGCGGGCAGTGTGGAGTACAGGGCCTAATAAACACATCTCTAGAGCCAATGCCACAGAAGTCTTATTCAGTGAACCCTTTCAATAGGCAACAACACTGCTCCACGTGCCCTCTGCTGGCAATTCTGGGCTTGCTTCCTTCTTTCTAACCCCAGCCTCCACCCTCCCTAAACTCCATACAATATAGTTTCTCATCCATTTTGCAAGCACAGCTCTTTGGTGCTTAACCCCCTGGAAGGTCTGATTCTAAGCTCCATTATTTAAAAAAAAAACTCTCTCCTCAGAAATGGTCCTCTTTGGGCCTCAGAAACTTCTTATCTAAGCTAAATTCTATCACCAACCCCCCTGCCCCAACAATTTTGCTGAAGGAGGAGCAGGTCAGTGGAAGGGGAATAACTCTGGGGCTCTAGAGGCCAGGGGGCCATGCCATGGGCACTGTTTCCAGGGCCACTCTTTCCTGAGGGGTCAGGATTCTCCCACAGTGTGGACTGTGATCAGATGCTCCTATGATGACCCTCAGCCTACTCAGGTCCCATTTCCCTGCCCGGCCCTGGGACAGCAATGAGCTCAGTCATCCTCCTTTCTCCCTGGCTGACCTTCCCAGCCCCTGTTTTCTATCTGAGTGCCCGGACACCAGCTTCTTCCCCCACCACCACCCCCCACCCAGACCACTTATTTTGAGCCAGCCTCTCTCTCATCTATCTAACGCAGTTCCCAATATCTAGCGTGAATTCTCCTCTACTGCTTCCTCACCAGACCTGAACTGCCAGCCCACCTGATGCCTATCAGAAGAGCCAGAATCTACTTCCCACCTGGGCAGGACCAGCTCAGTGCCTTCCAGCCCAGCATCCCCCCAAGAACTCAGCCACTCAGCTACCTCAGCCCCTTTCAGCCTGGCCTGGCCGCAGGTCCTGCCTCCCCCTGCTGGCAACCAGGGTTATGGCACCTTTGTGAGCCTCATGGCTATCAAGTACCACTTTGCCATCCAACAATAGATCAAATGTCCTTCTATCTTTGTGGCAGGAACAAACAGGCTCTGTCCCTGCCATTGGGACACTTCCATGATGAGGAATTTCATCCAATTTTCCTGGTTCCTCTCCTCCACCAGGCAGATGGGTTTAGCACAGATAGGTCTGTACATGGAATCCACGAGAAATTTTGTCTTGAAAATAATTAAACTCTCAATGTTTTCTCTTTATTGCACATACAATTTCACATGCCTGATCGTGTTTGATTCCAGAATGACAGTGTGAAATGGACGCCTATGTGTCCTGAGTTTTCCAATCCACTCAGTGGAGTCCATGTCGGGAGGTGAGGGAGGAGGCAGCCAGGGCAGCCTTATCTTTACTTACAGCACAGGTAGGGGGCATTAGCCTCAGCCTGCAAACCCACAAAATGCCACATTTCAAGTGCAAGGCAGCTCATTGTGACCCAGATGACCCTATTTCAGAGGCCTGTGTCCTCCAAACAGCACCACCCGTGGCTGGAGTGACAGAACACAACAAATTCACAACAGCTGCACAAACAAGGAGTCAAGTGGGACCCACATTGAAAGCAAAAACAGCTTCCTTAAAAAGAATAGCAAATGAACCACAAGGATATGAGCAGCGAAACCCAGCACATTCAAACATAAGCTGGAAAGCAAATAAAAGCTCATTTTTCACACTTGACCGTCCCTACATCCATGTGCCAAGTGTTCCCTGGGGCTCCCAGCCCTGGCAGGAGCACAGGTGAGAGAAGAGCTGAATGCACCTGTGGATGAGCAGGTGGAGTGTAGACGGTGCAGGAGTTAAGGGGCAACAGGACCCTATCTTGGCTATTGTTGGCCAGTTGCTTGTTCAATATATTTAGAATCAATCCAGTTCTATCAAATACCTCTTGGAATACATCGCTTTTTCAAGAAATGACATTTTTAAAAATGTTTTGGTTCCAATCCACAAACATAGAATATCTTTATATTTAGGACTTCTTAAGTGTCTCTGAAAACAATTTTATAATTTTCACCAAAGAGAGCTTACACATCTTCTTTTAGCTTTATGTTTAGTTATTTGATAATTTTCATGCAATTTAAATATTAACTTTTTCAAAAGTTAATTTTTCAAAATTTCATATAGACATATGATTAATTTTAAATTCATTTTATCTCTAGCAAATTTGTTAAACTGTCTTCTAATTCTAATAATTTATCTGTGGATTCTGTGGCATTCTCTATAGACAGATTATATATCAATTCCTTTTCTTATTTTTCCACTTCTACTTCCTGCCTAACTCCAATAGTTAAAATATTTAGCACAATGTTGAAGAGAAATTATGACTGTGGCTAGCTATCCAGGTGTCCTTGTATTGTTTCACTCTCAAAATAAAAGCCTTCTAAATTTCACCATCCTATATAATAAAAGCCCAGCGACCGAAATGGTGGAACGACCAGAGACCAGAATGACCATGGCCCCTCACCCTTCTCTGGAGCAGTTAGAGGCGATCAGGCAGGTAGACAAGCAGTTAGGGGAGATCAGGCAGGCAGGCAAGTGGTTAGGGGCAATCAGGAAAGGAGGTGAGTGGTTAGGGCTATCAGGCAGGCAGGCAGAGATGGTTAGGGGCGATCAGGCTGGCAGGCGAGCAGATAGGGGCAATCAGACAGGCAGGCAGAGTGGTTAGGGGTGATCAGGCAGTCAGGTAGAGTGGTTGGGGCAATCAGGCAGGCAGCGAGCAGTTAGGAGCCAGTGGTCCCAGATTGTGAGAGGGATGATCCTGCTACAAGTTCGGGCCTAAACTGGCAGTCAGACATCCCCCAAAAGGTCCCGGATTGTGAGAGGGTTCAGGCTTGGCTGAGGGGAATCCCCCCCCCCCACACACACACACAAATTTCATGCGCCAAGCCTCTAGTCTACAATAATAAAAGTGTAATATGCTACTTAGACCAGACAGCCGAATGACCTTCCAGACGACCTTCCGGATGAAGCTCAGGGTTGCAAGGGCTGAGCCCCTTGCATGAATTTTGTGCATCGGGCCTCTAGTTAAGTATAATGATAGCTGTGGCATTTTTGTGGATACCTTTTATCATATTAAAGACATCCTTTTTATTCCTAGTCAGCTAAGAATTTTTTTTAATGAATTAAGGTGAATTTTAGTAAATGTGGGTTTTTTGGTCTTGCTTTAATTAAATAATCATATGCTGTTTCTTCTTTCATCAATCAATGTGATGTGTTATAGCAATTGAGCATCTAATGAAAACCTACCCATAACTAGCGTAAGCCCCTATTAGTCATGATATATTATCTTCTTGCTTATTGATTGATTTGGTATGCACCAATATTCAAGTGATAGTGGGATGTGAGGTTTCTTTCCTGTATTGTCTTCATTGGTTTTGGCATTGAGGTTTTGCTGGTCTCATAAAGGAGATGGGTAGCATCTACTCAACACGAAAAATTCTATTACATTATTTTAGTATTTTTATCCAGCATAGCCATATGAGCTTCTGGCTATCCTTGATGAAATATTTTTAATAACGGAATCAATTGACTTCATCTTTATAGGAAATCTCAAACTTTTGAGTATGTTTCATCTGTTTTCTAGGAATTTGTCAATTTCATGTCGCCTTTCAAAAGTATTGGCTTGCCATTGATTTATAAGATAGGATACATAAGATATACATATATATATACATATACATATACAGAGAGAGAGAGAGAGAGAGAGAGAGACAGAGAGAGAGAGAGTCTCCTAGGTACAAAGCCTTTTCTCAGCAGTTTCAAATATCTTCATCCACATGTGGCTTTACTTTTAACTATCTTACCTAATAGACAAACATGGTAATTGACCGTACCTTCGCTACGCCTCTCATTGGCTAATCAGCATGATATGCAAATTAACCACCAACAAAGATGGCGGCTAATTTGCAAACTGCAGGCAGGACAGGACAGCAACATTCCACCTGCCCCACCGCCATCTGGGCCTCCTATCTGCAACCCAGGTCGGCGGGCTTCCTGTGAGCGACCCAACCCAGGGTGGCTGGGTGGTGCAGCAGCAATCGGCTGGCCCACCCGGTCTCCATCTGGCCCTCCCGCCTGGGACCCGGGCACCTGGGTGGGAAGGCAG
>NW_005353721.1:520099-521001 GCF_000412655.1 Myotis brandtii
GCTGTTTCTTCTTTCATCAATCAATGTGATGTGTTATAGCAATTGAGCATCTAATGAAAACCTACCCATAACTAGCGTAAGCCCCTATTAGTCATGATATATTATCTTCTTGCTTATTGATTGATTTGGTATGCACCAATATTCAAGTGATAGTGGGATGTGAGGTTTCTTTCCTGTATTGTCTTCATTGGTTTTGGCATTGAGGTTTTGCTGGTCTCATAAAGGAGATGGGTAGCATCTACTCAACACGAAAAATTCTATTACATTATTTTAGTATTTTTATCCAGCATAGCCATATGAGCTTCTGGCTATCCTTGATGAAATATTTTTAATAACGGAATCAATTGACTTCATCTTTATAGGAAATCTCAAACTTTTGAGTATGTTTCATCTGTTTTCTAGGAATTTGTCAATTTCATGTCGCCTTTCAAAAGTATTGGCTTGCCATTGATTTATAAGATAGGATACATAAGATATACATATATATATACATATACATATACAGAGAGAGAGAGAGAGAGAGAGAGAGAGAGAGAGTCTCCTAGGTACAAACCCTTTTCTCAGCAGTTTCAAATATCTTCATCCACATGTGGCTTTACTTTTAACTATCTTACCTAATAGACAAACATGGTAATTGACCGTACCTTCGCTACGCCTCTCATTGGCTAATCAGCATGATATGCAAATTAACCACCAACAAAGATGGCGGCTAATTTGCAAACTGCAGGCAGGACAGGACAGCAACATTCCACCTGCCCCACCGCCATCTGGGCCTCCTATCTGCAACCCAGGTCGGCGGGCTTCCTGTGAGCGACCCAACCCAGGGTGGCTGGGTGGTGCAGCAGCAATCGGCTGGCCCACCCGGTCTCCATCTGGCCCTCCCGCCTGGGACCCGGGCACCT
>NW_005353721.1:522203-527556 GCF_000412655.1 Myotis brandtii
CACATGGTCAGTTATATGTTGCTTTCTCTCGAGTTCGAAGAGCGTGTGATGTTAAAGTTAAAGTTGTAAATACTTTATCCCAAGGGAAATTAGTCAAGCACTCTGAAAGTGTTTTTACTCTTAATGTGGTATACAGGGAGATATTAGAATAAGTTTAATCACTTTATCAGTCATTATTTGCATCAGTGTTGTTTTTACATCATGAGTTTGTTGTTATATCATTTTATTACTGTTTATTTATTAATAAAATTATGTATTATTTTCATATACTTTGTACTCATTTCCTTTTATCTCTCACACTTTTATTATAGAGAAAGGGCAAATAGCAATATTAAAATATTTCCTCTAATTAATTCCCTTTCAATATGCATGAATTTTGTGCACTGGGCCACTAGTCTTAATATGATAGTGTCTTTGATAATCAGAATTTCTGAATTTTTACATAGATCAATTTATTCATTTTTTTCTTTAAAATTATAAATGGTTAGTGTTTGTTTTGTATGTCTTCTTTTAAAAAAATTCTCTACCTGTGTTTATAAAGAAAATCTCCTATTTTATCTTTTAAATGTTAATTCTTTACCTTTAAATTAATTAATTGGAGATATACTGCTAAACAGTCAAGTATCATCCTTATCCATATATACCCAACAAATTCTTCTTTATTATTAATCATTTTTACTTTATTTTTTATTACCATTGTAATTTTGACATTCTAAAATATTTGTCTTTAGCCTGGCTGGTGTGGTTCAGTGGTTGAGCATCAACCTATGAACCAGGAGGTCACGGTTTGATGCCCAGTCAAGGCACATGACTGGGTTGTGGGCTAAATCGCCAGTGTGGGGAGGGCAGGAGGCAGCCATTGCAACAAAAAAATTAAGATACTTAGGAATAAACTTAACTAAGGGGCTAAAAGATCTGTACTCAGAAAAGTACAGGACATTGAAAAAAAAGAGCTAGAGGAAGATATAGACAAGTGAAAGAATATACCGTGTTCATGGATTGGTAGAATCAACATCATTAAGATGTCCATACTACCCAAAGAAATCTATAGATTCAATGCAATCCCCACTAAAATACCAAAGGCATATTTCACAGCTCTAAAACAAACTCTCCAAAAATTTATCCTATATAATAAATCCCTAATATGCAAATTGTCCCCTTGACTGGGAGTTCAGCCAGAAATTCAACCAGAGGGCCACAGCCCCTCCCCCTGGCCAGCCCAGGCCGGCGGCAGCAGCAGGCAGCCAGGGAAAAGGAAGCCCTGGCCACCGGGCTTCCTAGGGACCCTATCACTAGGGACCCTACCTGTGCACAAGTTTCGTGCACTGGGCCTCTAGTATAAAATTTTTAAAAAGACCCCAAATAGTCACAGCAATCCTGAGAATGAAGAACAAAGTTGGAGGGATCATAATAGCAGATATCAAGCTATATTACAAAGCCACTGTTCTCAAAACTTCCTGGTACTGCACAAGAACAGACATATATTCAGCTGATTTCTCAACAGAAACTTTGCAGGCCAGAAGGGAGTGGCAAGAAATATTCAAAGTGATGAATACCAAGAACCTACAACCAAGATTACTTTACCCAGCAAAGCTATCATTCAGAATTGAAGGTCAGATAAAGAGCTTCACAGATAAGAAAAAGCTAAAGGAGTTCATCACCACCAAACCAGTATTATATGAAATGCTGAAAGGTATCCTTTAAGAAGAGGAAGAAGAAGAAAAAGGTAAAGATACAAATTATGAACAACAAATACACATCTATCAACAAGTGAATCTAAAAATCAAGTGAATAAATAATCTGATGAACAGAATAAACTGGTGATTATAATAGAATCAGGGACATAGAAAGGGAATGGACTGACTATTCTTGGCAGGGAAAGGGGAATGGGAGATGCGGGAAGAAACTGGACAAAAATCGTGCACCTAGGGATGAGGACAGTGGGTGGGGAGTGAGGGCGGAGGGTGGGGCGGGAACTGGGAGGAGGGGAGAGAGAGAGAAAGAGAGAAAGAGAGAAAGAGAGAAAGAGAGAAAGAGAGAAAGAGAGAAAGAGAGAAAGAGAGAAAGAGAGAAAGAGAGAAAGAGAGAAAGAGAGAAAGAGAGAAAGAGAGAAAGAGAGAAAGAGAGAAAGAGAGAAAGAGAGAAAGAGAGAAAGAGAGAAAGAGAGAAAGAGAGAAAGAGAGAAAGAGAGAAAGAGAGAAAGAGAGAAAGAGAGAAAGAGAGAAAGAGAGAAAGAGAGAAGGAAGGAAGGAAGGAAGGAAGGAAGGAAGGAAGGAAGGAAGGAAGGAAGGAAGGAAGGAAGGAAGGAAGAAACTTGACCACCAACTTACACCACACACAAAAATAAACTCAATATTGATAAAAGACTTAAAGGTAAGACGGGAAACCATAAAAATCTTAGAAGAATACATAGGCAGAAAAATATCAGATATATGTTGTAGCGATATGTTTACCAACACATCTCCTGGGACAATGAAACTAAGGAGAAAATAAACACATGGGACTACATCAAAATAAAAAGCTTCTGCGCAGCAAAAGAAACCATCAACAAAACTACAAGAGAGCCCACTGCATGGGAGAACATATTTGCCAATGATACATCTAATAAGGGTTTCATCTCCAAAATTTATAAGAAATAAATATCACTTAACAAAAGGAAGATAAACAATCCAATCACAAAATAGACAAAGGACCTAAACAGACACTTTTCAAAAGTGGACATACAGATGGGCAAGACCCATATGAAGGAATGCTCAATATCATTAATCATCTGAGAGATGCAAATCAAAATGACAATGAGGTACCCTTTCACACCTGTCAGAATGGCTATCATTAATAAATCAACAAATGAAAAGTGCTGGCTAGGATGTGGAGAAAAAGGAACCCTAGTACACTGCTGGTGGGAATGCAGGCTGGTGCAGCCACTGTGGAAAACAGTATGGTTTCCTCAAAAAATTAAAAATGAAACTCCCATTTGACCCAGTAATCCCACTTCTAGTAATGTAACCCAAGAAATCAGAAACACCAATCAGAAAGGACATATGCACTCCTGTGTTCATAGCAGCGCAATTTACAATAAATTTGGGAATAACCTTAGTGCCAATCAGTAGATGAGTGAATGAAAAAACTGTGTCACATCTACACCAGTGATGGCGAACCTTTTGAGCTCGGGGGGTCAGCATTTTGAAAAACCCTAACTTAACTCCGCTGCCGTGTCACATATAGAAATTTTTTGGTATTTGCAACCATACTAAAACAAAGATGTATATTTTTGATATTTATTTTATATATTTAAATGCCATTTAACAAAGAAAAATCAACCAAAAAATGAGTTCGCGTGTCACCTCTGACACGTGTGTCATAGTATACACAATGGAATACTATGCTGCTGTAAAAAAGAAAGAACTCTTACCATTTGCAACAGCATGGATGGATCTGGAGAGCACTGTGCTAAGTGAAATAAGACAGTCAGAGAAAAATAATATCACATGATCTCATTCATATGTGAAATATAATAAACAACATAAACTGATGAACAAAAATAGATACAGAGACATAGAAGCATTGAGAAGACCATCAAACCTCAGAGGGAAGGCAGGGGAGGGTAGGAGATGGGGTGGTAAAAGATCAACCAAGGGACTTTTATGCATGCATATGAGCATAACCAATGGGCACAGACACTAGGGGAGTGAGGGCATGTGTTGGGGGCAGGAGCGAGCAGGGAGAGGTCAATGGGGGGGGGGAGACATATAATATTTTCAATAAATAAAGAATTTAAATATAAAAAAAGAAAGAGAAAAGGATAATATTGTTGATAGTAAAAAATTAAAAAGTAAAGAGGATACTGAACAATAAATGGGGCAGAAAAAAAATTCTGAAAGGAAAGAATGGAAAGCAAAAAGTAAGAGTAGAGAGTAGGAAAAGGAAGACTTAAAAAAAAACCAAGAAGATAGAAGAAAAAAGTTATGCAAAGGTAACAAGAAGAGAGAGACAGGTAATTAAAAAAAAGAATGGCTAAGTAAAAGGCTTAGGGGTGGGGGGGCGTGGCAGACAAAGATAGAGTAAGTAAAGGTAGGGAACCAGTAAGTCATATGAAAGAGTCCTAGCTGGTTTGGCTCAGTGGATAGAGCATCTACCTGCGGACTGAAGGGTCCCGGGTTCGATTATGGTCAAGGGCACATGCCTTGGGGTTGCAGGCTTGATCCCCAGTGGTGGGGGCAGGTGCAGGGGGCAGCCCACCAATGACTCCTTCTTATCATTGATGTTTCTATCTCTCTCTCCCACTCCCTTCCTCTCTGAAATCAATAAAAAATATATGTTTTAAAAGAGAGTGAGAGATGAAAGAAATAAAAGAGAAAAGCAAAAGACTTAACAATTACAATAAAAATGTCAAAGTAATAAAGCAGAAAAAAATAAAGAAAACATTAAAAAAATAACAACAACAAAAGAAAACAAACAAAACAAAAATTTTTTAAGCCAGCCAAGTGAAGATTGTCTGGGCAGCTTATGTTGTCTGTGGCTCACTGTTTTGTATGCTAATTTCAGGCCTTCTGGGAGGTACTTTTGTGTCAGCCCATGTCAGGAGCTGTCCAAGTTTGGCTCTCAGTGTCCTGTTCTAGCTGGCCAGTCTAAGGCTCTCTGAGGACCCCCTCCTTCTGTCAGCTACTCCTTCTCTGCCCTGCAGTTGCTTTGGTCTTTCTCCAGTGTCTTCCAAAAAGAGTTTTTAGGGTGGAGGCAGACTAGCATACCTGGGGCTGGAGGACCCCTTACTTAGAGATTTTACCTTCAGGCACTCATTGAGAGGAAATGAATCTCTGCCTTAGAGCCATATTCCTCAATCTCTACCATATCCTCCAACCCTAGTTCCCCCTATAATGACCTGATGCAGGTGCAGATTGGACACAGCCTGCTGCCCTTTCTGTATTGGCAGTTTCAACTGCTCTGGGCTCAGCGGGATTGATAAAAAGAGTCTCTGGTGAGCATGTTACCTGCCCAGCCCCAACGAAGGAGGGCTAGGCATTTCCTTATGGCAAACAATAGCTCCTGAGGGTCATACTCTTGCTATATCCTCCTCTGAGCTAGTCTCCCTAGCCCCACCAAACTGTGCCCAGCGGGATAGCTCCCAGCCTGCAAGAGAGGCAGAGGTACTCTACCCCTCCTTTCCCAGTACTGGCTGGCTGAACTGACAGGGTGCTGGGGTCAGCCTCTCCACAATGCCACAATGCAGCCCAGCTCTCGCTGGTCTGTCTCCCCAATATGAGCCTTCCTGGTGGTGCCATGGGATGCTGTCCAAAAATCCAAAAATACAAAGTAAGAAACAAAACAAAAAGCCTGCTTTGTGAGAAGCTGGTGT
>NW_005353721.1:528213-536923 GCF_000412655.1 Myotis brandtii
GGATCCTTTTTCCTGATGCTGCAGGGCCTCTGCTTCCCGTTTTGCTGCTATTCGGGCTTGATATCCACACTTTGGATGCCAGGCCACACTCCCAAGGGGAGGGAGCTTTGTAGCCACTGTCACTTGGGCCTCCCAGCTGAGCACCAGCTCCAGGGGGGCTCCTCCTTTTATGATTCCCCCTCTCTTACCATTCTCCATGTTTCCTCAGTGCTCCTTAGACAAAATGCATCCAAGCAGCTATACTTCTCTTGTGTTTGTGTTTTTGTTTTCAAGCTGAGTGCACAATATTTTAGCTGTAAATCCAGTCTCTGGCTGGGAGCAAGGGCACTGGTTAGACCGCAGCCATATTAAGTCCCATGATTTCGACTTTGACTCATGACAGTTTATATCTTTACTTTTAAAAATATAAGAATTTTCTACCCATATTCATGTTATGAGCTTCTAGCTTAATAACCTTGGTGTATAATTTTAAGTCTCTAAACATTTTTTAAGATCTAACCTATGGCCTAATCTATGGTCAATATTCTATATGTGTTTGTAAAGTATGTAATCTGCATTTGTTGGTCAGTGTGTCTTATATATGCTCATTCTTTCATCAGCTATTCATAACTTCTATACCATTACTAATCAATTTATAGGATGTGTCTAAAAATCTTGCCAAAGGATTATGAAGTTGCCTTTTCCTGGGTGGCCTTCACTCATTGTTGCTGTTGAGAATTCAGCCTTTAATCACCATTCTTTGAAAGTTATCTTTCTTTCTCTACTAATCTCTCTTTCTTAAGATTTCAGCCTTTGCTTATGACATTGATTTCTAGTGTGAATTTCTTTTTATTATTTTACTTTAATTTTAACTCCATTTCCTAACCTGTCATTGGATGTTGTTCATCAGTTTTGAAAAAATCTCAGCAACTATCTCATTATCCCTTTCCTTTTTTTTTTATTCAGGAGCTTCAATTAAACACATGTTCACCCTTCTAATTCTATTATTTTCTATATTTTGTCTTTATGCCTCACTGTGCTCCATTATTGGCACCTATTTCTAAGCTACTTTAGGTTAGAAATTCTCTTTTCAACTTCTTTTAATCTGTAATTACTTTATTCACGGTGACTTTAATTTTGGTTATTATGTTTTTCACTTTAAAAATTGTATTTAGTTCATTTTTCCAATGGTATGTCTCTTTTAAAATGTTTATGTTCCCTGCAACTCTTTTAAAGCTTGTTTTTATTTCAACATACTTGTTTTGTAATCTCTATCAGATTATACAAATAATATTGTCCCCATATTTAAAGTAGTTGTTTTTTGTTTTGTTTTGTTTTGTTTTTGTTTTTGTTTTGCTGGTCTCATTGTCATTGTTTCTTAGTCAATTCTTTGTTTGCCTGTTGATCTTGGTTACATTTGACCATATGTTTATAATTATACTAGAGGCCTGGTGCACAAAATTCATGCACAAGTAGGGTCCCTAGACCTGGCTGGTTTTCAGGGCCTTTCTTCCCCAGCTGCCAGCCAGGCCTTCTTTCATTCCATGTCTCTCCCTTGTGGTCAGGGCACATCATAGGGAGCAATCAAACTCCCGGTCTCCCGGTCAAACCCCCGAGGGGACACTTTGCATATTAACCTTTTATATATATAGACTAGGGGCCCGGTGCACAAAATTCGTGCACTGGGTGGCGGGGGGGAGTGTCCCTCAGCCCAGCCTGCCCCCTCTCACATACTGGGAGCCCTCAGGCGTTGACCCCACATACTTGTTTTGTAATCTCTATCAGATTATACAAATAATATTGTCCCCATATTTAAAGTAGTTGTTTTTTGTTTTGTTTTGTTTTGTTTTTGTTTTTGTTTTGCTGGTCTCATTGTCATTGTTTCTTAGTCAATTCTTTGTTTGCCTGTTGATCTTGGTTACATTTGACCATATGTTTATAATTATACTAGAGGCCTGGTGCACAAAATTCATGCACAAGTAGGGTCCCTAGACCTGGCTGGTGATCAGGGCCTTTCTTCTCCAGCTGCCAGCCGGGGCCTTCCTTCGTTCTGTGCCGCTCCTTCGTGGTCAGGGCACATAATAGTGAGCAATCAAACTCCCAGTCTCCAGGTCGAACCCCCGAGGGGACACTTTGCATATTAGCCTTTTACATAGATTTACAAAATAATTTCAGGTGAGGTTCTAATCTGGAATTAAATGAATTTTCTCTAGATTTGTATTTGATTCTGCGAGCTGCTTTGGTACACATCCATCATGATAACACAAGCTTAAGGCCCTAACTTTATATGGTCATCAAACTTAGGTTCAAAGGTTTGGAGTTGAGCAAATACCCTCAGATAAATAGCTATCTAACTGGACTCCCAGTATTCCTATAGTTTGGGCCTGACAATCACTCCTGCATTGGCATTTCTTTAAGGTTTTGACAGTTGTTAGACATTTTAAAAAGTCTGTTTTAATTTGTTTTAGTGGGAAGGTTAGCATGAAATCCTAGGTCACTAGGTCACTGGTAGTGAAATCACTTCCTCAAATCTCTGTTCAGATCATTGGAGGCATAGGTTTTACTCCCCTTTACCACATGTGCAGAGGTTCTGTTTCCTTTTGCTTTAAAATTAGACTCATGTCTTTAAAACAAAATTAAGTGTTGGAAAAATATAAGTAACAATAAATTAAAGTTACCCCAAATACTAAGGTACTAATAAAATCTTATACTATATTCTCTTTTTTCTATGGCCACAGTGATTTATTACTCTAGGCCAATACATGTCAATAGCAGGATTTTGTTTAAAACACAAATAAAATAGATGTGATACCATTATAATTAACTTGGTTATTAATTAATTAACAGGAAAAGAGCAAAAAGAAAGCCAGATAATATAGACATGCCATTTGTGTCAGGAAGCTGCAGTTTCACACTCTCCAGGTCTGTTTCCTGCAAATCCTGGGGGAAGGGATTGAACAAAGAAAGCACAGATGCCTGCCTAGTAAGGTCTGAATGACACAGGAAATGTGATTACCTGCCAGTCACACCTGAGAGCAGGTCATTGGCCAGAATAGGCATGGCAATAGCAAGGGTACAAAAGCTAAGCTACAGAAGCTCCTGAACAAAGGGAGTTCCCTCTTTGGCCCTCTTGCCCTTCTCTTGCTGCTTGCACCTGACACATGCCCTACAAGGCTCTCATACTCTGAACACACCCATCTGGCCAACAGACATGTGGACACAACACATGATGGTCTGAGGGACTGGGAACTAGCCCGATGCAGTGCCAGACCCAGCTCCACATTGGAATGGAAACTTTGGACAATGGCAAAGGCTGCACCCTTTCAGGACTGATGTAAGGGAAATGGGACTTTAAAACCAAGGGATATAACTTCATGCAAATAAAGCTTTCTACCACATCTCATCCTCCCATGGGGTTCTCTGAAAATACTTATTCCAGCAGGGTCCCAAGAACCCTACTCCCACTAGCAATGAAGAAATTCCACACGTGCAATTCTCTAACAGATGGACTTACTGTTCTAACCATTTGAGCATTAAAAGATGTTAAATATGCCCTGAGAAGGAAAATGTAATGATCAATGTGTTGCTATGTTGGTTTAGTAGATGGTGGCCATGCTCTGTTACTCCCTCATGCATCACTCTACCATGGCCCTTCCCATATGGTACTCTGTTCCATGATGTTTCAGTCTCCCCCAACAGATGGTCAGTTCTCTAAGGAAGGAGATAGATCTCCAATATATTTGGCCTATAGGATATGGGAGGGCCTAGACACAGATGCGTGAAATAAATTATCCTGAAGGACTTAGTAGCATAGAGATGAGGCACTGGGGGTTCTCTCACTGGGGACTCAGGTTTCTGGGCTCCAGTACCTCCACTGGCCAATACCACATCCTACAGTCCCCACCTGCACCCTTGGGTTCCTGTTTGGGGCTGGAGTCTGCTCTGGTGTCTGCTCTGAGTCAACAGCTGTGGGTACTGATGTCGTCACTGCATACTCCTCACACAACCACACAGAGACCATCATCAGGCAGGAGGCTTGGGGGTGGGGATGCTTCATAGAAAGCCTTTGGGGATGAAGCTCTACAAAACCAGGGGGGACTCAGGTCACAAAGCCTATCCCTACCTTGTTCCTTTTCTGAGAGCTAAAAGAGAGCGCAGAGAAACACCAGCAGCTCCAACTGGGCAGGCTTCCTGGGAAGATTCAGCCAACCCCGCTCATGCTCTTTCTGGCCTTTTTCCTACTCCCGTCAGCAGAAGCAGTTGTGACCATCCCCACAAGCCCAACCCATCCCACAGTGGGCACAGACCTCCTGGCCCTTCTGCACATCCCTGATCCAGCTCTCCACCAGGAATCTCTGAAGCCCAGCTCCCATCCCATCTCAGATCCCCACACATGATGCTGGATGAGCAACAGGCAGAAATGTCAGAGCAGAAGCCTATTCTCAAGAAAAGCTGGGGGGTGCAGTGCTCTCGCCAGGCCTTACCTGTGCCATGTGGAGAGTGGAACTGTCCTAGAAGTGCATGGCAGAGGCTGGGAACTGCAGAGAGAAGAGCAGTCCTGGCTTCCATGTGTGTGATGAGACAGGTGTTGTCCTCAAGGTCTGCTTAGGAGAAAAGTCCAGAGCTCAGCTATGCCAGAGTTGGTGGTGTCACTGTCCCCAGAAGACTGCTGCTTCCTCTGCTCCATCTCAAGGCCCCTCGGTCCTTTCTCAAACTCTGTTTTTATTACTCCTCCAGAGGCCCAATGGGGCCATCCCTTCAAGCACTCAACAAACACGGGCAACTCCCCACATGACAGGCCCTATGACAGCTCTGCAACATCTAGACCCCTAAACTTAAGTCTTGGACACTGAAAAGTGCACTGCCCTGGACATCACAGCACCACAGGGACCTCAGAAGCTCACCCAACACCAAGCGAAGTCTGGAGAGGAATTTTCAGGAGCCCCCAGGCCTTCTCTGTCCCTAAGACCAGAATTCTCACCTACAACTATGTGGCAGCAAAGTCACAGGCCCAGCTTATTGCTCTTTCCGTTCCCAGCCAGGCTCCCAAATGCTCAACCCTCTGAGTCATCAAGCTCATGCCTGCCTGGTAGACTTAGTGGGGGCACACAAGTGCAAAACACTTTTCCTTCAGGGGAGATCATTGAGGGACACAAAGCCAAGCCCTACTCCCATCCCTACATGACTTACTAAAGGTAAGAAGGAGTCCTGGTGTGCTGGTGTCTTTGTGGTAAATAAGTTTGTTCTGACAGCTGCTCACTGCAATGGAAGGTAAGAGGCTGCAGCCAGGCCACAGCTCCTGAGACCCCTACAGGGACCCTGACCTTTATCCCAGGAGCTGCAGCCCAGGGCAGCTCCCCAGGCTCCAGGTATCTCAAGCCCATGAGACCTCATCAGAGGAGCTCTCTGAGATCATGGCAGAGCAATGAGAGGCCGAGAAATAGAACAGGAAAGCTTTGGGCTCAGAGGGTCAGAGGTGACAGCAAGTAACATAGTTGGGAAGAAAAGGATCACACTGAGCAAATAAAGCAGTGGTGGACCATGAACTCATGATTTAGGGTCAAAATGAAAATGCAAGCAATTTCATATTTCCTGAGGCCCAGGGAGAACTCCCAGCTCCCTAACCTCAATGTCACTGAGAAGCAGAATCACTCAGCCACTGTCCCCTGTGGCCTCGATTTCTCCTGTTTGCAGCCCTGCCCTGCCCCAGCTATCACCTGCCCTTCACAGCTCCTGGGCTTATCTTTTTTGACTCTACCTGCCCCCCAAACTCACACCCTCTGCTGCTTGTGCAGGTCAATCAATGTCACCCTGGGGGCCCACAACATTGAAAAGGAGGAGACCCAGCAGTACTTTCTGGTAAAAAGAGCCATCCACCACCCAGACTATAATCATAAGAACCTCTCCAAGGACATCATCTTACTGCAGGTAAGAAAACCTCCTATTGCTCTTGTTCTTTTGAGTCTACATGGTTTCCCCTCCAACAGAATGAAGCATTTCCCTTCCTTCTTTCCCATTCCAGTCACCTGACCAGTCCCAGTGACACAGGTGTGCCTCGGTGTCAATGCTCAAAGACCACAGGCTGACCTGGGCTCCCTTGCCTCTTTCTCATCAGCTGAAGAGAAGCATCAAGCAAACTGATGCTGTGAAGCCCCTCTGATGACTGCCCAGGGGCAAGAACACATTGAGGCCAGGACAGAAGTGCACTGTGGCTGGCAAGTGGAAATCGCCATAAGGAGCACATACTCAGACACTCTGCAGGAGGTACAGCTGACCTTGCAAAAGGAGGGGAGTGAGAAGGCCACTTACACCGTTATTACAACAGGACCATTCAACTGTGCATGAGGAAACCAACAGGAAGTAAGACTTCCTTCCAGATGATACTGAGCATCTGACTACCTTGGCTCTGGGAGAGGGGTATTTGGGTAGGAACTGGGAGCTGGGGAGCCAGGCATCAGGAGACTTCTTCACCCTTTAGTCTGTGATCTTTCTCCCAAGGAAGAAAACAGGGGAGCTCCCAGAGCTGGGAGAAATGGGGTCTCTGAGAGCCTACAAGAGCCTATGATCACTCTAAACACTGTGCTCCTCCAGGGGGTGAATTTGTGACCCAAGCCCAAGCCAGGGCACAGTGGTTAGATAACTATTCCCTGGGTGTGCAGTAGTTACTCTATACCTGTTGGCTCCTCAGAGCTGGTTAATGGGCTCCTTCTCCATGCTAAGTGTCAGCCCCACCTGCCTGCTTTCGGGTCCTTACACAGTAGACTGCAGCCACAGCTCGGCAGCACCTTCATAGCCAGAGGGAAGGGGAGAAGAGAGAGGGTGGAAAGAGATTAAGCAAAGATCTGATATGCATACTAGAGGCCTGGTGCGCAGATATATGGGACACCACCAGTGCAAGAATCCATGCACCGGGCCGGTTTCAGCCCCATCCCCACAGGCCAGGCCAAGGGACCCCACTGGTGCATCCTGGAGTGCCTGGCTGAAACTGGCTCTCCAACATCCCCCAAGGGGTCCCAGATTGAGAGAGGGCACAGGCCGGCCAAGGGACACCATCGGTGCACGAAACCGTGCACTGGGCCTCTAGTATACCAAGGGACTCCATCGGTGCACGAAACCGTGCACTAGGCCTCTAGTATATAAATATATATACAGTCATGCCATTTTTGCAGCTTTGTGATTTTAAATAGCAGATGTACAGCCCTGGCCAGGTGGCCCAGTCAGTTAGAGCATCATCACATAAACCAAAAAGGCTGTGGTTAATCCCTAGTAAAGGCACATACAGGAGGCAATGGATCAATGTTTCTTTCTCACACTGATGGTTCTCACACTCTCTCTCTCCCTTTCTCTCTCTAAAATCAATAAAAACAAATCCTCAGGCAAAGATTTAAAAAAGGTGTCAAGTGGATTATCTCTTATAAATACTGTATTTATTTTCTATTACTGTGTAAGAAATTACCAAAATTTAGCAGCTTAAAATGACTGTTAATAATGGTTATCTCACAGTTCTATAGGTCAGAAGTCTGTGCAGGCTCAACTGGGTTCTTTGTTCAAGGTCTCTAAAGGCCAAAATCAAAGTCTCAGCCAGTCTGGGCTTTCATCTGGAGGATTTGGAAGAGAATCGGCTGCCAAGCTTATTCAGGATGTTGGCAGGACGCAGTTCTTCGCAGTTATAGGGCCCCATCTCCTGCTGCCTACCAGGTGGTGGAAATGGCAGCGCTCAGTTCCTGAAGGCTGCCCTCATTCCTTACCACACAGCACCCTCAATCTTTTAGCCAGCAATGGCACAAATCCTCTTCATGCTTGGTTTTCTATTACTTGATCTTCTGCAACCAGCTGGAGAAAAATCCGCTTTTGAAGGGCGTATGTGGTAAGATTCGGGGAGAGGAGAGAGGGTGGGAAGAAATTAACCAAAGATCTTATATACATACTAGAGGCTTGGTGCACAAATGTATGGGACCCCATACACTCTAAATAATCACAGAAGTGATATCTCCCTTTTGCCATATACTCTAAATAATCACAGAAGTGATATCTCATTATATTCACAGATTCCAACCACACTCAACGGGGAGGCGACTATACAGGTGAGAGGCACACTGGGAGGCATTTTAGGATGCTGCCTACCACAGATACCAGGAACTCCAAAAGTGACCATGACAAAGCTTTTAAGTGGAGCTGGGGAGAAATGTGAGCTAGGAACAGCTCAGAGTCACCTGAAGAGTTGAGTTTGGGATATCTCCCTCCTGGGACATTAGTCCTTCTCTGTATTGGGTTCAAAATCACTCAGACTCTCAGGAAACATAAACATCAACCCAATGAGAAGGCACATAGGCCTTGGTAGAAACAAGAGCAACTTTCTGAGCAGGAAGAACTCTGAGTAGGCCAAGGGGAACCTAAGAACAAGATTCACCTGTCTGACCTGGGAGGTCAGGATAGGATGGCCCAGGGCCTTAGGGATTGCCAGATATCAGCAGAAGGTCAGGACATTCAATAGGCATTCAGTGGGTTAAGAAAAAGAGTATTTTCTTCTCTGCCATCTTCTCTGCAAACTTCTAAGAAGTTTGAAGACTGGCTCAGCCTCAAATAAAAAGGAAAATCTAGGCTAACAGCAGGCAAAGTAGAGGGACTTAATAATGAGAGAAGAGATTGAGCTTGTGACCTGAGACCCTGTCAACTGAGCAATAAAACTTAGTCCTTAGCATCTGGCTGAAGGGGACCAAGGTGAGGATCA
>NW_005353721.1:537622-555749 GCF_000412655.1 Myotis brandtii
AGTTTTAGCCATGTTGATACATGTAGTTATAATTCATTTATTTTAATGGGTGCATAATATTCCAATGTATGCAGACAACACAACTTATCCATTCTCAGGAAATTTATGTTGTTTCCAATTTTCTTTAATAAAGAATAATTGCAGTGAGCATTCTTTATCATCCTTCTATATTTACATGTACAGGAATGTCAGTTGGGTATATCCTCAAAGTGGAATGGCCAGGTTATAGAATATGCGTGCCTTCAGTTGTCTTTGTATTGTTCAATTGCTTGACAAAGTTTTTGTTCCAATTAATACTCCAAACAATACTTAGTATTATAACGATTAATAATTTTGGTCAGTCTACTTGTGTGAAATGGAAAATCATAGTGGTTTTTATTACCACTTCCCTGACTACTGATGAGGTTCATTGTCTTTTCAGAAATTTATAAGATATTTGAAATTGTTCTGAGAATTGTCTGTTACATCCCTTATACATTTACAATTGATTTTCCTTAAGGTTTTTAAAGACTTCTTTATATATTTTAGATACCAATTTTTCAACAGGTTATTGTAAATGTCCTCTACCAATCCAAGTTTTTTGCATTATTATTATGATGCCTTTGGTTAAATAGAAGCTTTAAATTTTCAAAGACTCCAAATTACTAATTTCTGCCTATTGTCTTAGCATTATGCATGTTTTCTGGAAATACAAAAATTAATTGTTGCCAAGATTTCTCATTATTTCTCATAATGCTCAGGCACTCCAGACCTCCAAGTGTGTGACTACCTTAAGATAAATACCTGAACATATCAGGGAACATTTCCATCTTAAACTGTATGTTTGCATGACTGGCAAGTGTTGCCTCCTCAGCAAAGTCTTCCCCAACCCCTATAACCAGTCATATTCTCTCATAATTATTTCCCTCCGGAGTATTTGACACCATCCATAAACATATACACTTGTGTTTATTTGGCTAATGTATGTCTCACTCCTCAAGACTAAAAACTAAATCTGTTATTGTTTACCATCTAATTCCCACTGTTTTGTTGAATGCCACACAGAGAGAAAGTGCTTAATACATCCTTTCTGAATGAAACAATTGCCCAGGCATGGACTTTCCATCTCTGTCTGTTTTGACCCTTCCCTTGGGGACTCTTTCTCTAGTGTTCCTACGATTTGGCTCCCTCATGTCAGTTCAAACCATGAAGAGTGTCAGAATTTGATCTCAGGTGCACAGTCATGTCTCAACGAGGTTCTCCACAGAGAAAGTACTTAATGCATCCTTTCTGAATGAAACAATTGCCCAGGCATGGACTTTCCATCTTTGTCTGTTTTGACCCTTCCCTTGGGGACTCTTTCTCTAGTGTTCCTACGATTTGGCTCCCTCATGTCAGTTCAAACCATGAAGAGTGTCAGAATTTGATCTCAGGTGCACAGTCATGTCTCAACGAGGTTCTCACCATAGCTACAATGCCAAGGAAAGAACAATTCTTAAGAAACAATGAACAATAGAAAGCTGGTTTGTGGTGATAGCAGTTAATTGCAAGTCTATGGTTATTAACTAATCAAACTGAGTTCTCAGCCTTAACTCATCCCCCAAGCATTTCACTTCTTTTTTCGATGTCACAGACTATTTTGTTTTTTATTCGATTTTAGACAATGAAAGGACTGTCAAAGTTATACTATGACTAAGGCAAGTTGGAATGTCCACTTCTGGAAGCCATGGCACGGGTTTATCACATTGGACCCAACCATAGTGCTCCCATTGTTTGCCTGTTCCAGGTTTCCATGTGTATCCGCCTCCGCTCAACTGGCTACAGTTTGGGTTGGAGGTGGGATGTCAGATGATAATGTTGGTGTGGAGCATGAGGTAAATCTATATATATAAAAGCTAAGCAACTGGGAGTGCCACTCAGCTAACTGACCCAGCTCAGCTGATCAACCCATCCTGGTGGCCCACCAGCCCTGCAACAGCCACTCACTCCCTCAGCAGTCCTGCAGGTCCAATCTCCAGAGAACAAGCCAGGCACCGGCAGACCCAGTGTTGCGGGCACAATCCCAACAGCACCGCCAGCCTCTTCGAAGTCAGCCTCGGACATCCTGGCCATTTTCCCTCCCTAGATGCTCCACAAGGAAGAAACGATATAAAAGCAGCTGCCAGGTGGCTCCCGACAACCAGCGTTAATGTCAGCAGGATATCTGGATCCTAGGCCAGTAGGAGCATCCCACCACCTGCCTAGAGGACTGATTGTGTCCTGGTCCCCCAACCCTGCTCAGGATGGGAGCCAGATGCAGGGCTCACAGCTAGTGAGCACCACTGCAGTGCGCACAAGCCTCGCCCAATCAGGACTGACTGGGTGCGAGCCCATGGCAGGCACAGCTGTGCCGGATGAGCAGGAGCAGCAGGCAGGAGGGCAGGCGGCCCAATACCCACAGGCCAAGCCAAGGGACCCCACCCATGCATGAATTCATGCACGGGCCTCTAGTTTTATATAATGAAGGAAAAATTAGAATGCTAATCCTAGAGAGAGAGTCTAGTGAGATTCCTAAAGATGAAATTAATTCTTCATGTGAAAAGGCAACACTGAAAATACTTAGTTGTCCTCCACTTTTAGAATGTCATGTTCCTAGAAAGGAAACTTAATAGGGGGAAGGTAGTGATGTGCAGGAAGGGGCAAAACACCACTTAAAAGTAATTTTTAAATGGCCGAGGTGATGTGATCAAAAGCCAGAAATGAAACACAGAGACAGAAAAAGGAAGAAATAAAGTTTTTCGTTGGATTGACAAAAATATACTTGGTGACAACTGATCAGTTCTAAAAAGTTCCTCCAAACCCCATTCCCTGGGGGTCCCAAGAAGCTCCTGAAAAGCCATTCTCTTTTCTATCCTTGATTCTTCAACAGTCTCCTATCTACTAAGGAATTTATGAACTATCAGTTTATGTCTTACTAGGCTTCTCCTTACACCTCCAAGATCATCCTTGCCCTAAAAGCCACACTTTCTCTATTTTGCACCATGTCTTAACATGCCCATCACTCCCTGACAGCATGAAATGAAGGTATGTGTGTGCATTGTCCCCAAGGCTATCATTGAGCACACCATAGTGCACAGTCAATTCTTCTGTGGCTGTGTCACTGTCTGGTTAGATAACCACACAACTGTAAAACAGGAAGGATGATGTATGTGGAAGAGTGAGGCCAGCAGTTTTTCCTGGGGACTTTGTAGGACTGAGCCCCAGCTCTTCCTTTGTTACTAAAGTATCTGCCATGTGCACATCCCATTTTCCCCATGAGATGCTTTGTCTTTTGAAGCACAGGATAAGCCTCCAACCCTCAGTGGGACTGACATTCTCTGATTGCTCCTGATAAGGCTGCCATGCCAGCTTTACCAGCAGAAAGTATTTAGGTGAAATTCCTGGTCAGTCCCCCAGAAACTCATTGTAAAAATCAAGAAGGAAAGGCATCATAAACCATGATTAAGTAACCAGAAGAAATACCCAAACATTGCCAAAAGGGGATACTATGAGAAGAAAACATTTGAATGGACGGATATCCAGGGGGTTGGGGGTATCTTGTTTGTAATTTCTGAGAAGACTCTCTGAGCATGACTTCCAGCCTGAGATACAAGGAGAAGAATATCCCAAATCCTACTTCCCTGCTCTGACCTGTTCTGACTCCAATAGAAACAGAGCCTGAAGCAAGGATAACAGTAGCAACCATTTATTTAGGAGGTGCAAGCCCAGGCAGTGACAGGGAGGACAGAGAATGGGTCAAGGTCAGATGCAGTGCATAAGATAGTGATATTACCACAGCTGGTCACTACTTCACAGCAACTTGCTAAGAGACAAGGCAAGTTGCTCAGCAAGCTTGGTCACTCAGCATATGGGACTTCTCCAGAGCTATTGTGAGGAGTGTCACAGGAAGGGGAGAGCATTCGGTTGTCTGAGACAAAAATCTGAATTTAGGAGAGAGCTGTACTTGTAAAGAAGAGTGTCTCTGAACCCAGCAAGATCTAAATGTACATAGGACTTGGGAAATTGGAAATCCAGAATTTCATGGAGGGCATATGGGACTCCTCCAGAGTGATTGTGAGGAATGTCATAGGAAGGGGAGAGCATTTGGTTGTCTGAGACAAAAATCTGAATGTAGGAGAGAGTTGTACTTGTGAAGAACAGTGTCTCTGAACCCAGCAAGATCTAAATGTATATAGGACTTGGGAAATTGGAAATCCAGAATTTCATGGAGTTTTAGAAGCAGGGATGTTTGGGGATTGGCTGAATTTTAGCTGTGGGATTATGGGAGGTCATAGCTGTTTGGTTGCTGTCATCTTACACCTTAGGAAGCCAGTGGAGGGGCAACTAGAATAAATGGAAGACAGAGAGAAAGAGAGAGAAGTAGCCCTTGTTTAATCATAGTAAAGGGACTTGGAGCCCTGGAAGGTAGCTCAGTTGGTTGGAGTATCCTCTTGTACACCAAAATGTTTGTGGGCTGGATTCCTGGTCAGGGGACTTACTTAGGTTGCTGGTTCAATCCCGAGTAGGGTCATGTAAGGAAGGCAATCGATTAATGTTTTTCACTCACATCCATTTCTCTCTCTCTCTCTCTCTCTCTAAGGAAATCATAGCTTTTTGGCTGCTGTCATCTTTCACCTCAGGAAGCCATTGGAGGGGCAACTAGAATAGATGAAAGACAGAGAGAAAGAGAGAGAAGTAGCCCAACTTGTTTAATCATAATAAAGGGACTTGGAGCCCTGGAAGGTAGCTCAGTTGGTGGGAATATCCTCTGGTACACCAAAATGTTTGTGGGCTGGATTCCTGGTTAGGGGACTTACTTAGGTTGCTGGTTCAATCCACAGTAGGGTCATGTAAGGAAGGCAATCGATCAATGTTTTTCACTCACATCCATTTCTCTTTATCTCTCTCTCTCTCTCTTTCATCACTAAAAGTCCTTGGGTGAGGACTTTTAAAAGGGACATGTAGCCCTGACCACTGGGCTCAGTGGTCAGTGTGTTCACACTGCACCAAAGGGTCTTGGGTTCAATTTCCAGTCAAGGGCAGGTAAGGATGGTACTTGGGTTACAGTTTCGATCCCTGTCCCTTGTCAGAGTGTGTGCAGGAGGCAAGTAATTAATGTGTCTCTCTCACATCAATGAATGTTTCTCTCTCTCTCTCTCTCTCTCTCGCTCTCACTTCCTCCCTCTTTCCCTTCCAATCTCTCTCAAAATCAATAGAAAAAATATCCTCGGGTGAGGACTAATACAAAAAGGGGGGTACTTGGAGGGGTGACCCGGAAAACCTGCCTCTGGACAGTAAAGATAAGGCACAAACTTTTCCTAGTGAGAGGACCAAGAAGAAATATCAACAGGTAACATCCCAGAATAGCATCTTCTTTTTCAGTTTTTCTTAAAAAATAAATAGATCCTTTGAGCCCAACTGGCCCCATAAATTTCTGATTCTAGTTGTCTAAAACATGGGGAAGAAACCAAAGCTTTTTCACCATCCAGCTCAGTGAGGGGTCATCACAACAACCTCTCTTGCACCTGGACCCACCACGGAACAGCAATTTGCAGGAATGCCTGTCAGGGCAAGACTGAAGCCTGGCCTCTGTGCGCTGATGATCTCCCCTGGACAAGAGAACCCTGGGGCCCCAAACACAGAGGCAGACAGCAGAGTTAGAGTACTTTGTGCAGGGACCTGGGATTAAAGGTAGAAAAGTGCCCATAGACCTGCAAACCCTCTCCATCACTGCCCAGCCCTGGGTTTCCCCTCAGACCTACTCATCATCTCCCCCTTTCATCGGTGTAGACGTCCCCGAAATGATCCCATTTTGGATCATTTCCAAACACAAGCCTCCCAATGAAAAGAGAATACCAGTATCACACATTTAGTGTGTAAGGCACCTGGTGAGAAAGGCTTTCTAACATTCTCCTGGGAAACATGGAAACCTTGGTTGTCTTTCTAAAAATATATATTTTTTTATTGATTCCAGAGAGGAAGGGAGAGGGAGAGACAGATAGCAACATAAATGATGAGAGAGAATCATTGAATTGGCTGCCTCCTACACACCCACTACTGGGATTTAGTCCACAACCCTGGCATGTGCCATTGACTGGAATTGAACCTGGGACCCTTCAGTGCACAGGCTGACACTCTATCAACTGAACAAAACTAGCTAGGACTTGGTTTTCTTTCTAGATGAGGGCTTCATTAAATCATTTTCATAGCTTATAGTCTTTTTGTTTGTTTTTTTAATTTTCATCCTCACTTGAGGATATGTTAATGATTTTTAGAAAGAGATGAATGGGGAGTGGTGAGAGAAACATCTATTAGTTGCCTCCATCATGCACCAGGAAAATTGAACACCCAACTTTGGTTTGGGCTCTTACCAGGAATGGAACCCACACCCCTTTGGTGAATGAGATGACGCTCCAACCAACTGAGCAACTCGGCCAGAGTTATACAGATATTGTGTATTACATTAAGGAAATTTCTTCCCCTTTTGATCTGCCAAAAGGGTTTGTTTGTTATCATGTGTGAATGTTGAATTTTATGAAATGTTTATTGAGATCGGATTTCTCTGTTATGTTTCTCTTATTGAGATAAGATTTCTCTCCAATTTGTGCAGCAAATTATGTTACTTGACCTATCTAAGGTTAATTGAGATATACATTTTTAGGGTAAATCTAACTGGCTCATATTGTATTAGCTTTTTATATATTGATGGGCTAATTGTCACAGTTGATACATTGTGTAGGGTGCTTGTGACTGTAAATGTGATAAGGTTGGCCTGTAAATTCTCTTTCTTATTCTATTGTTTGTATCAAGGTTATGTCAGCCTCATAAAATGAGATTGTGTCCTTTATTTTTCACTTTAGTGCAAGTTTGTATCTGAAAAGTAAAGCCATCTAGATTAGTTCATTATGTGGAAAACTATTAATTGCTGATGCCATTTGTTGATCGTTCTAGTGTTACCTAAATTAGCAGTGATGTTTCTATTTTGTCTAAATTTTAAATATATTAGTGTAAGTTTTCTCTATAATATTCTTGGCTTATCTTTTAATGGTCTGCAGCATTTATAAAAAAAAAATTTCCTTTTAAGTTCCGCATAATAAATATTTGCACCTTCTCTCTTTTTTCTTGATTATAGTCTCCAGACGTTTGTCAATTTTATTAGCCTTTTCCAAAAATCTTTGCTTCATTAAAACTCTCTGTTGTATGTTTACTTTCTTCATTAACTTCTGCTGCCTCTTATTATTTCTTCCTCCTACTTCATTGCTAGCATAGAAAATCCTCCTGCCACAGTTCCACGGGTACATGGCCCTCGGAGGCCCAGCAATACCTGAGTTCTGCGCAGACTCTGAAGGGCTGGCTGGGATGCTCCAGATCTTCTGCTTTGTTCACATAAGGCTCCAGTGTTGCTTCCTGGTATTTGATCAGAAACAGAGGAACTTAATAGCAGGGGAATATCTACAACTAGAAGATGTCATGCCAGGACTGGGGGACAGATGGGGATGTGACACATGCATCCTTAGGTGTGAATTAGATTTTTCCAAACACAATACTTTGTTACATATGTCCTGAACTGAGAAATAGACAGAAAGAAAGATCCACCAGTTTAGCAGTCATATACCAGAGATTCTGGTAAATGTTTTAGCAGCATCCCTCTTACCGACCACAAACCAAATATTGGCCACTTCCAGTACAGACATGGTAAGGCAGTGCACACCCAGAGTGAGATGGGAAGAGAAAGAACCTATTCACACCAGATGGGTGAGGTGTGACCTTCAGGCCTTGTGGGAACTAAATGCTTTGAGGGGAAAAATGACCTTGGTGGGCAAAGTTCCCGGGGAGATAAAGATCTTTAGGTGGGGAGGGGGGGGGATGTTGATTCAAGGTCACCTCAGAGGCAACATCACAACTCAAAACACGGCTCCATTTCAACTGTCACCTACCAAGAAGCAGTCAACACCAATTGATTTGGGAGGTCTCTATTGTTATACTAATACCAGTTTGGTGAGGATGAGCACACTGTCTTCACTCAAGCTCACTTCTCCGCCCCCTTTCATTATAGTCCTCTCTCCACTCATCACCCCAGATATGTACCCTCTCCAGAGTTTTACTGAAGTATCCCCAACCTTGCGCTTTGTTGCTGGCTGGGCCATAGAAAAAAATTAAAGTGTTCTAGTGGGTGCCAAAACTCTAGAAATCTCATAGATTTGCATCTGTCCTATAGACCTTTTTCTCTCCTCATCCCTGCCCTCTCTCCCCATCCTTACTACTACAGGGGCCAAATGGAAGCACAATCTTCCCCACTCCAACACATAACCCAGGTTCTCCTTCACTGACGGTCTCTCCCTTAAAACTGTTTTTGATGTCATGTAAACACTCCAGAAACTCTGAATGCCACTCCATCCTCCTAATAGGAATGTAGAGCTAACCCTAACTAAGGGAGGAATCTCTTCTAAACAACACAGCGGAGTCTCATGGACAGATCAGATAAGCCAAGTTCTGGCCCATTATACCTGTAGGTTCTAATTGTAGGCATAGCTTGAGAATGATCAGGCTCAGGGAAATTGGCTTATAGCAGGAGCCTCAAATGCTATGTGTGAGTGTCATTTCATTGTGCCATTGTCATTGCCTACAACGAATGGCCCTGCCCACTGGGAATAAGCACTAGATGTGATTTGGTGGGAGGCTAAGGCCCAAGGCGATTGATTGCCTATCATGGGCCAAGCATGACATTCTCCTGCATGTTTGGGAAGAACATCCGGGGATAAAAGATAAGAGCAAAGGGAATACATGATCCAAATGAACTTTTCCATCACAATATGGTAGCCACTGAGATACCTTCCTCTTCTAAGAGAACAAGAGTCCCACATTAGATATAGAGACAGAAACATTTATTTTTCAACATCCCTTTAATTTTCCTGCAGATTCCTGGAACAATATAATAAATGATGATGTTTGTAGAGCTGTGGATAAGATCACAAACTATGGAATCACATCCCTGCATTCTAAACACTGTTTCCCCTCCACTCTTATGAGTTGAGTGATATAGAGCAAGCCCCTTACCTTCGTGGGGTCTTAGATTTCTCGTTTGTGACATAAAATAAATATTAATAACTAACTCAAAGGGTTAAGAGAGAATCTACAGTCAGAGATCAATAAATATTAGCCAGCATTAAGATGTTAGATATTATTTTCTCATTTGTTCATTTGTACTAATCATATCTTATTTTATCTGATTACTCATATCTTATTTTCCAGATATAAGTTTATTATTAATTTATCCTGAGACACAGATTCTTAAAATTACAAGTCCAGACTAATTTTAGCATCTCTTAGTTTGATTCAACTTTGATCACGTCTTGAAAGAAACTTAGTCTCTCCAGTGAGGCTTTCCCCAGGTTGAGTTCTTTCTTAAGAAGGTACCTGTTTCACACTCTTTCCACGTGTCTGCCACCTCAGTAAGCTTTCCCCTGTTAATTCATATTTCTAATTCTGGATTTTGGAGAACTTTCCAACATGGCCTTGGCCATTTGACTAGCCATTGAAGTTAGAAGAAAGGTTTCCCTGAACTCTCCGCCCTTTCTGTTTCAGCCTAATGGGCATAGCATGTCAGAGTGGCTATGTTCAAGATCGAACTCTTGAAAACCCAATGAAAATATTGAGGGACACAGGAATGAGGATGGTGAGAAAGGTCAATATTTCTCCAAAGAAGATACACAAATGCCCAGCAAACACAGGGAATGATGCTAAACCTCATTAGTTATTAATAATATGTAAACCAAAACCAAAATAAGATACTATTCCATACCCACTAAGATGGCTATAATAAATAATAATAATAACAAGAATAATAACTGTATTGGCAAGATGTAAAGAAATGGAAGTATTTGTACGCTGCTGGTGGGAATGTAATATGGTACAACAAACAGTCTAGTGATTCCTCAAAAACTGAAACTTAGGATTACCATAAGACCCAATAATTCCATTTCTAGGTATATAGCCAAGACTAATGAAAACATATCCTCAACAATGAAGTTTTTACACAAATATTTATAACAGCATTAGTCACTATAGCCCAAAGGTGGAAACAACCCAAATGTCTATTTCAGATAAAGAGATAAATTAAGACAGGCACATCACACACACACACACACACACACACACACACACACACACACACACACACACAATAGTATTTTGCTGCATAAAATATTGATATGTGCTACAATTTGGATGAACTTCAAAATCATTATGCTGAGCAAAAGAAGCCAAACACAACAGCTCACATATTCCATGATTTCTTTCATATGAAATATACAGAACTAGAGGTCCGGTGCACAAAATTCATGCACAGGGGTGGAGGCCCTCAGTCCAGCCTGCACCCTCTCCAATCTGGGACCACTAGGGGGATGTCCGACTGCTCTGTGGGATCCGGCCTAAGCCAGCAGTCGGAAATCCCTCTCACAATCTGGGACTGCTGGCTCCCAACTGCTCCCAGCCTGATCACCCCTAACCATCTCTGCCTGCCAGCCTGGTTGCCCCCAACTGCCCTCCCGTCAACCTGGTCACCCCCAACTGCCCCCCTCTGCTGGCCTGGTTGCCCCCAACAGCTCCCCTCTGCTGGCCTGGTCACCCCTAACTGCACCCCCCTGCCGACCTGGTCGCCTCCAACTGCCCCGCCACCAGCTTGGTCACCCCTCACTGCCCCCCTCTACTGGCCTGGTCGCCCCCCACTGCCGCCCCTGCTGGCCTGCTTGCCCCCCATGCTGCCCCTGCTGGCCTGCTTGCCCCTCACTACTCCCCTCTGCTGGCCTGGTAGCCCCTCACTGCCCCCCCTCCCCCCGGCAGCCTGGTTGCTGCCAACTGCACCCCCTGCCGGCCTGGTTTCCCCACACAGCTTGCTGTTCAGTCATTTAGTTGCCCCTCACTGTCCCCCCACCAGCCTGGTCACCCCACGAAGCCAGCTGGTCAGTCGTTTGGTAGCCCCTCACTGCCCCTCCCCAGCCAGCCTGGTCGCCCCACACAGTCTTCTATTCAGTTGTTTGGTTGTCCCTCACTAACTTGCCGGCCTGGTTGCCCCACACAGCCTGGTGTTCAGTCGTTTGGTTGACCCTCACTAAACCCACTGGCGTCCTGGTCGCCCCATGCAGCCTGCTGTTCAGTTGTTTGGTTGTCCCTCACTAACCCCTGCCAGCCTGGTCGCCCCACTCAGCCTGTTCGGTCATCCATTCGGTTGCAATGGCCCCTGGCTCTTTATATATATCGATGTGCAAATCCATCAGAGACAGGAATGAGACTAGTAGTTGCCAAAAGCCAGGGTTGGGTATTGGTGGGAGAGGGAGAATGGAAAGTGATTAAGTACCAATTAAGTTGTGGGTAAACACAACTTAATGGGTGTGATGAAATGTTCTTCTGGGGTCATGAGAAAGCTTTGAAATTAGAGAGAGGAGGTGATTGCACAACATTTTTAATACACTAAATGCCACTGAATTGTACACTTTAAAATAATTAATGTTATGTGAATTTCACCTCAATATTTAATAAATGTTATAACATAATCTTGTATTTAATATAATCCTTTTTAAAAAAAAATGCCGATATACATGAGAGCAAAATATGTTAGTTCATACCTCAATACAGTAAAGATGATTATCAATGATCTGAAATCAGATCATTTTAATCGTTTTCTCTATGATTAAATTGTTTTTAAAATTTTTCATTAATTTCAAAACTTAACTGCATGTTAAAAGTTTTAATAACTAGGAACAGAGACTACAGTCTCGTTAATTAAGATTTTTAAGGACACAGGAAAACTCTTACATCATAGTGTTAAGTGAAGATAAAAAAAAGTAATATTGTATATAAAATATATATAACACTGTATATATAGCATGATCCCAAGTACTTAAAATGCACTTCTTATGGTAACACTAGTGACCCAGCACACGAAATCCAATGGCCCGCACATCTGTGTGTCCCGCCCAGCTACCCACTGCCCCACATTGACACCCTAATGTCTCCACCCAGAGCTTGAGTGCACCTGGCCCCATCCCCGACCCTTCCAACCTTCTCTGGCTGCTTCAAGCCCCACCCTTGGTCCCACAAGTTGCCTCGGGCTGATCCCACCTTCTCAGGGTGCCTCCTCACATCCGACCCATCTCCGGAGCAATGTGGCAGCTCCACCCCATCATGGTGCCGGAGAAGAGCGTGGAAGCCTCCCACCTGCTGCGGAGTTTCAAGCGCCACTTCCTGGCATTGTGCACTGCACTCCTTCCCCTGGCAGGTGGGTGGCGGGCAGAGTTGCCTCGGGCTGATCCCACCTCCTCAGGGTGCCTCCTCACATCCGACCCATCTCTGGAGCAATGCGGAGGCTCCACCCCATCATGGTGCCGGAGAAGAGTGTGGAAGCCTCCCACCTGCTGCGGAGTTTCAAGCGCCACTTCCTGGCATTGTGCACTGCACTCCTTCCCCTGGCAGGTGGGTGGCGGGCATGCTGAGTGCAAGTGGTGGGTGGTGAAGGACTGGTGAGTGGGGCGCTATGGGCTCTCACCCCGCCCTCCCCGCCACAGGATGGTCCTGCCTCCTCCAGGGACCTTCCTGCTTCCGCCCCGTCCCCGAGGCAACTCGGCGGCTCTGCCCCAAAGCCCACAGGCAGGCAGCCTCCTGCTGATGAGTTGTTATGGCATGAGAGCGTCACGACCATTAGCATATTAGCTCTTTATTATGTAGGATTGTGTTGGGGTTTGGGCTAATCAGTGACATTTTTCTTTTCTACTTTCCAAATTTTCCTTTTTTTAATTAAAGTGTCACTTTATTAAATGAGTCATTTTATACAATATGAACATAAATATAATTATGATTGTAAAAAATTTATAACAAGAATGAACTGATTTTCAGATTTTCAAATTAGAGTCAACTGTACATCTACATAAAACTGTCTTTGCATGAAGCCAAAAAAGTCACAGCATCAAAATGAGGGATCCTGTAGCCCTTTTATTTTTGCTGATTAACAGTTTTGTAGAAAAGCAGTTGCAGGTGTATCAACTAAGGTCTGAGACAGTAGAAGCAGAAGATTCAGTCTCAGCAGAAAAATGCCAAAATGGGAGCTGAACAAAAGAAGAAAAAAGGACATGACCAGAGGCTGCTGCCTAAGCTGCCTTAATAGACACTGTGCTCTCTGCAGGACGCAAGGCCAACTTTTCTTAATGAGCATATTTACCACTGTCATCAGAAAGGTTCTTTATTTTGTAAATGTCTACTACAAGGCAGGCTGACTTAAACAAGGAGAGGTTTGGAGTGTAGGTGGTATGACAAGGAAGAGGTTTACACTGAAATTATGTATTTTGATACATAATATTCCTCATAGCAAAATTGTAAAAAACAGAAAACGTAAAGGTGGACATTTAAATTACCAGACTCTAACCACTCAGAGAAGCTTAGTTGACCTTTGAACAGAATTGGACAAAGGCTGTTTAGAAGCAACAGTCCTTCACTGTGTAGTGAGCTCATCAGCATAATTTGCTTAGCAAGTGTGAACCTATCATGTGCCAAGCCTGCTCTAGCAGAAGTGTGGCTCTGCACAGAGCACAGAGGATACTGAAAGAACAATTATTGGTCTTTGGTTGACAAGCAAGCTTTCTCACGTTACTCGATATCGACAATTTAGTAACCTGAACTTTCTTTGGGGAAACAGCCCTTTCCACTCCTAGTTCATGTGGTTTGGGTGGGACTGAACCCAGCCAACTCAAAGTAGGGTTGACATAGGCTAAGCCAATCAGTGGTTCAACTACAAGGGCAACAATGATTCCTTACTCTAGGCCACTACATGTCAAGGAGAGTACTTTTGTTTAAAATGTTGACAAGACAGATGGAGCATTTGTAAATAAAACCCCTCGGGAAGAAACTGTGATGATGAATGGGTTGCTATGTCAGTGTAGTAGATGGTGGTGATATTCTATTCCTCCCCTTGCATCACTCTACCATGGCCCTCCCCACTCAGTACTCTGCTCCCTGATGTTTCTGTCTCCCCCATCAGATGCTCAGCTCTTTCTAAAGCAGCGATTTTCAACCAGTGTCCCACAAGAACTTTTAAAACATGCAATACCAGGCTATTTAGTCAGGGTCACTAACCTATTTTCCCTTAAGTCATCAAATAAAAAGATGCCAACAGCCTAGCTGGCATGGCTCAGTGGTTGAGTGTTGACCTATGAACCAGGAGGTCATGGCTCAATTCCTGGTCAGGGCACATGTGCAGGTTGCAAGCTCAATCCCTAGTGTGGGGCCTGCAAGAGGCAGCTGATCAATGATTCTCTCTCATCATTAATGTTTCATTTCTCTCTTCCTTTTCCTCCTCTCTGAAATTAATAAAAAATATATATTTTAAAAAATGACAACAGTCAACACAATAGTTATCTGGTGTGAATGCCCTGTCTTGCCCTATAAACATATGGGCCATATAATAAACTTGCATGTTATTGGTCACATTGCTAACATGGTTGTGTGTGATTAGTTAATTTTTGGTACCAGAAATTCTTATATACAAGGATAGGCACGGGATATTTTTTTTAAGTCACGTTGGAGCAAAAAGGATATTTAATTACTTCTTTTAAATCAATCAAAAGTATAACTATTTTTTGTGAGCTCTGCAAAAAATATATATTTAGTGTGCCACAGGATTTTAGTAATTAGTTCATGTGCCATGAGATGAAAAAAGTTGAAAATTGCTGCTATAATGGAAGGAGACACATCTCCACTATGTTTGGCCATTGGACAGAGAAGGGCCTAAACACATATGGAAAGAAATTACCCTGAAGAACTTAGTTGCATGGAGATGAGGCACTGGGAATTCTATCACTAGGGACTCAGGTTACTGGGCTCCAGTACCTCCACTGATCAATACCACAGGCCGCAGGCCCCACCTTGTACCCTTGGGTTCCTGTTTGGGGCTGGAGTCTGCTCAGGTGTCTGCTCTGAGTCATCAGCTGTGGGTACTGATGTGGTCACTGAATACTTCTCACACAACCACCCAGAGACCATCATCAGGCAGGAGGCTGGGGGTGGGGATGCTTCCCTTCTGGGATGAAGCACTATAAAACAAGAGTGGGACTCAGGTCTCAGAGCCCACCCATACTTCCTTCCTCTTCTGGGCGTGAAAACAGAGCACAGAGAAACACCAGCAGCTCCGACCTGAGCAGCCTTCCTGGGAAGATGCAGCCACCCCTGCTCGTGCTCCTGCTGGCCTTTTTCCTGCTCCCCTCGGCAGAGGCAGGTGAGTGACCATCCCCACCCTCACAGGCCCAACCCATCCACAGTGGGCACAGACCTCCTGGCCCTTCTGCACATCCCAGATCCAGCTCTCCACCAGGAATGCTCTGAACCCCAGCTCCCATCCCATCTCAGACCCACACACATGATGCTGGATGAACAACACGCAGAAATGACAGGACTGAAGCCTATTCTCAAGAAAAGCCAGTGGGCACAATGCCCTCCCCAGGCCCTACCTGTGCCAGGTGGAGAGTGGAACTTCCTAGAAGTGCATGGCAGAGGCTGGGAAACTGCAGAGGGCAGAGCAGTCCTGGCTTCCATGCCTGTGATGAGACAGGTGCTGTCCTCAGGGTCTGCTTAGGAGAGAAGCCCAGAGCTCAGCAGACCCCACAGTTGGTGGGGTCACTGTCCCCAGAAGACTGCTGTTTCCTCTGCTCCATCTCAAGGCCCCTCAGTCCCTTTCTCCAGCTCTGCTTTTCTTCCCAGGCCTTTAGCAGGTCCTCTCCTTAAAGGATGAGCCAGTGAGGTTGGCAGCCCCAAACTTCTCTGCTTTCCAGAATCGCACAGCACTGGCCTTACCAACCCAATTCCAGAGGCCCATTGGGAGCCATCCCTCCAAGCAGCCACAAACACTTACCAGGAACTCCTCATGTGTCAGCATCTAGATCCCTAAACTTAAGTCCTGGACACTGCAAAGCACACTGCCCTGGACATCACAGCACCACAGGGGTCTCAGAAGCTCACCCAACACCAAGCGAAGTCAGGAGAGGAATTTTCAGGAGCCTCCATGCCTTCCTTGTTCCTGAGACCTGTATTCTCACCAACTATGTGGCAGGCAAAGTCACAGACCCAGCCTGTTGCTGTTCCCTCTCCAGATGCGAAAGTGGAGGCCCCTCACTACCTATTTACTATCTACTCCCAGCTCTACGCTACCCTAGGCTCCTAAGTGGCCAGCCATATTAGTCATCAAGCCAATGCCTGCCTGGTGCAGTCGGGGTGGGGGGAGGGGGAGTGGGAGGCACCACAAAAGTACAACAGAATTTTCCTTCAGGGGAGATCATTGGGGGACATGAAGCCAAGCCCAACTCCCGACCCTACATGGCCTTCCTTCGCATTCAAAATGAGGAGAAAAAGTACAGGTGTGGCGGTGTCCTTGTGGGAGACAACTTTGTTCTGACAGCTGCTCACTGCAATGGACGGTAAGGGAATGCAGCCAGGCTACAGCTTCTGACCCCTACAGGGACCCTGCCCTTCATCCCAGGAGCTGCAGCCCAGGACAGCTCCCTAGCCTCCTGGTAACTCAAGCCCATGAGACCTCATCAGAGGAACCATCAGAGAACATAACCAGGCAATGAGAGCCTGAGAAATAGGACAGGTAAGCTTTGGGCTCAGAGGGTCAGAGGTGACAGCAAGGAACACAATTGAGAAGTGAACAACCACACTGGCCAAATAAAGCAGCGGTGGACTATGAACACATGCATTAGGGTCAAAATGCAAATGCAAGTAATTTCATGACATTTCCTGAGGGCAACAGAGAGCTCCCAGCTCCCTGACCTCAGTGTCATTGAGAAGCAGAACCACCAAGTCCCTGGCCCCTATGCCCTGCACCAGCTATCACCTGCCATTCATAATCCCTGGGATAGATCTCTCTCCCTCGCCGCCAAACTCACCCACTCTGTTCTCTGTGCAGCTCAATCACAGTCACCCTGGGTGCCCACAACATCGAAAAGCAGGAGAAGACCCAGCAGAACATCTCAGTGAAAACAGCCTTCCCACACCCAGACTATGATAAGGGTAAACGCTCCAATGACATCATGTTACTGCAGGTGAGGAAACCTCCTGCTGCTCTTGCAGTTCTGAGATCTCATTGTTTCTCTTCTGACTGTGACCTGTCGCTTCCTTTCCTCCCACTCCCAGTCACCTACTAGTCCCAGTAACTCAGGGTCCCATCATGGTTTCCAAGCCCAGAGGCACTGGCTGACCTGGGCTCCCTTGCCTCTTCCCCACCAGCTGGAGAGAAACACCAAGCGAACTGATGCTGTGAAGTCCCACCGACTGCCCAGGGGCAAGGACCTGCCGAGGCCAGGACAGAAGTGCAGTGTGGCCGGCTGGGGGCGAGTCACAAGGGATGGCCCTTGCTCAGACACTCTGCAGGAGGTACAGCTGACCCTGCAAAATGATTCGAAGTGTGAAAATCTCTTTGAGGATTACAACAGGACCATTCAACTCTGTGTGGGGGACCCAACAAAAAAGAAGTCTTCCTTTAAGGTGATACTGAACATCTGCTTAGCTTGGCTATGGGAAGAGGGATGTTTGCATACAGACTGGGGCCTGAGGAAAGGGGGGAATCCTTCACCCTCTAGGCTTTGATCTTTCTCCCCAAGAGGAAAAGAGGAGAGCCGCCAGAGCTGAGAGGAATAGGCCCTATGAGAGGCTACAAGGGCCTATGGTCACTCTAAACATGGTGCTCCTCCAGATGGTGAATCTGTAATACTAGCCCAAGCCGGGGCACAGCAGTTAGATAACTATTCCCTGGGTGTGCAGTATGTATGCCTGGTGGCTTCCAAGGTAAGGGGCTCCTCCTTGGTTAATGGGCTCCTTCTCCATGCCAAGTGTCAGCCCCACCTGCCTGCTCTCGGGTCCTTACACAGTAGCTGCAGCCACAGTCCTGCAGCACCTTCATAGCCAGAGGATCAGGGACCTGGGGGAGCAGAGGGAGCTGCCACCTGAGGTGAAGTGAAGCAGTGACAACATCCAGGCTCAGGGGACCACAGGGACCTGCCTGCCTGCTTATCTCCAAGGTGGAAACCATGCAAGGCAGCCTTCTCCGAGAGGGGCTTGGGATGAGGGGTCGAGGGCAGGGCCAGGAGAA
>NW_005353721.1:555851-557527 GCF_000412655.1 Myotis brandtii
CAGCTGGAGAGAAACATCAAGCGAACTAATGCTGTGAAGCCCCACCGACTGCCCAAGGGCAAGGACCTGCCGAGGCCAGGAGAGAAGTGCACTGTGGCCGGCTGGGGGCGGGTCACAAGGGATGGCCCTTGCTCAAACACTCTGCAGGAGGTACAGCTGACCCTGCAGGAGGATGAGGAGTGTGAAGGCCACTTATGTCTTCGTAATTACAACAGGACAATTCAACTCTGTGTGGGGGACCCAACAAAAAAGAAGTCTTCCTTTAAGGTGATACTGAACATCTGCTTAGCTTGGCTATGGGAAGAGGGATGTTTGGATACAGACTGGGACCTGAGGAAGGTGGGGAATCCTTCACCCTCTAGGCTATGATCTTTCTGCCCAAGAGGAAAAGAGGAGAGCCGCCAGAGCTGAGAGGAATAGGCCCTATGAGAGGCTACAAGGGCCTATGGTCACTCTAAACATGGTGCTCCTCCAGATGGTGAATCTGTAATACTGGCCCAAGCCAGGGCACAGCAGTTAGATAACTATTCCCTGGGTGTGCAGTAGTTATACCTGGTGGCTTCCAAGGTAAGGGGCTCCTCCTTGGTTAATGGGCTCCTTCTCCATGCTAAGTGTCAGCCCCACCTGCCTGCTCTCGGGTCCTTACACAGTAGCTGCAGCCACAGTCCTGCAGCACCTTCATAGCCAGAGGATCAGGGACCTGGGGGAGCAGAGGGAGCTGCCACCTGAGGTGAAGTGAAGCAGTGACAACATCCAGGCTCAGGGGACCACAGGGACCTGCCTGCCTGCTTATCTCCAAGGTGGAAACCATGCAAGGCAGCCTTCTCCGAGAGGGGCTTGGGATGAGGGGTCGAGGGCAGGGCCAGGAGAAGTTACCCAGTCCTTCCCTCTCTCTGTCCACAGGGGGACTCCGGGGGGCCTCTCCTGTGTAGAAATGGGATCCAGGGCATTGTCTCCTATGGAAACAAGTATGGGAAACCTCCACAAGTCTTCACCAAAGTCACCAGTTTCCTTCCCTGGATAAAGGAAACCATGAAAAGCCTCCAACTGCAGGACCCAGACCATCTTCTCTGGAGCTAATCCAGGACCACACTGCGGGGAGGGAGGTGGTGCCAGCAACCAAATAAATGACTCTCAGATGATTTGTTTATTCTTTGACCCTCATTCACAGGCACTAACTCTGTGCTCAGAAGGCCAATAGCACAATTCTTCTCTGTTCTACTTCCTCCTCTTCCCCTTCCCCCACAACCCCCCAAACCTCGTGCAAAGCTATTCCCAGCACCTTCTGGGCCACACTTGCACCTGCAGGGCCCGCCCTTCTGACAGGGCAGAGAGGAGCACCATTAGGGAAAACATAAATCTCTCAGGTCCTGGGCTCAGTGTGAAGGTCTTACTTCTTCCTCTTTGTTATGAGCTTGGAGGAAAGGACTAGTACGTGGGTGCTGGGCACCAAGCAGGCACAGCCTGGGCTGCAGCTCAGGAGGCCCCACCCCACAGGGGAGAGGAGGGCCTTCCTGAGCAGGACATTGTTCTCCAGCAACCAGGGGGTGGCAGGGTTGGGGTCTGGGGGCTGGTGAGGAGAGACAGGGGTGGAGGAGGGAGGGAAGTCCTGAGAAGCTCCTCATTCCCTCCTGGGCTGAATTTCTCTCCCTGCCCTTTTCTGCCCTCCTCTGAGC
>NW_005353721.1:559496-562217 GCF_000412655.1 Myotis brandtii
TAAGCTCCCGGAGAAACAGAGTTCCCTCTCTGGGCCCCTTGAGCTCCTGGCTCTCTTGTGGCAGAGGGCCTGCTCCCCTGCATGGCCCACATGGCCCACACTCAGTGAACTAATGGATTACAACCAGCCTGAAGCTCTGCAGGACTTACTCCACCATGGAATGGAAACTCTGGGCAGTGGCTTTGCTTCTAGCTCTGCTGAATCCCCAGCTGCACCTTTTCCAGGTCCAGTTTAAAGGACATGGGACTTTTGCACCTGAGGGACATAACTCCATACAAATAAAATTCACTCATTCTCCTGTACAAGTCATAGAAAATTCATTTCTAAAGCTATCTTAGAACCCTACCCCCAGCACCCTGTGGGTAAAGGTATTCCCCACTTCCACTAGTGAACACCCCACTTCCACTAATAACAATTGCACAGAATCAAATGGTAGGAAAACCTATAAAATGTATCTCCCAGAGGGTAGTTAGAGTCTTACCTTTGGACAGGCCACAACATTGTCCCTCTCATTATCAAAAGCTCCTGCCTGTGCACAATCAAAAGCAAATCAGGGAGGGTCATGTGGTCAGGAAAGTGGAGAAACACCTCTTCTCTTTAGGCCATCATGGGTGCTGCTCCTTCATACTTTCTAATATGACCTAGACTTTTCAACATTATAAAATCCTTGTCTAGGAGGCCACACATAGAGAATGTGATGTTTTTGCTAAGATCTCCCTGTGTTGAGCTCACCTCACCAGCCACTCCTCCACATCTTGCCACTAATATGGGCATTGCCTGGGAGCAGAGCATAAGATCCAGGTCTGGCCTAACACCCTCCTGACCCTAATACACAAAGCACTCTCTTATGACATGGGGCAAATGCTCTGGGCTCATGTAACCTTCAATGGCCTGGTCTTTGCCATCTTGTTGCACACGATTCATGCAGCAACACAATGTCTCAATGATCTTGAGTACATTTACCTGGAAAGAGCAGTCTTGTCACACAGCTACTGATTTGCAACTGAAAAAAAAGACAAAAATATCAGCACGGAAAAAAGATGGCAACCAACAAGAAGGTAAGGAGGGAGAGAGTGTGAGAGAGTGAGAGAGCAATAAAGGAGTGTGTGGATGCATGTGGTGTGTGTGTGAGAGAGAGAGAGAGAGAGAGAGAGAGAGAGAAAGGGACAGTTAGATCCTGCAGGTCTTCCAAGGGGCAGCTAAATGGGCAGTCTTAGATGGCGAAACCCAACTGTCACTGTGGACACTCCAGGAGCGGCCAACGCGGGCACAGAGACCATGCCATCTTGAAAAACAGAACTGCTTAAGACTAGGATCTTAGCCTCACCACCACCCAATTCGGTCTCAGATGCAAACCAGAACCCTACAGCCACTAGGGACAAAGACCTGTGATCACAGCTGCAGACCCACAGACACCAACAATCCAGACATCCCGGCCGCAAATTTCTGTGAGTCGCAGAGCCCATCCCCCTCCCAGCAGGTTCACTCAGAACCATAGGAACTGCTAGACCCATCCCATGCAAGCAGGCCTCCTACCCACACAGGGAAGCTCTGCTACCTGAATTTGAGCTTGGGGGCATGGACACTGGGAGGCTGTTTCCTGCAGCGCACACTCACGCAACTAGACCTCATACCCACACAGGACGGCAGTGCCACCTGACTTTAATTCTGGGCAAGTGCACAAGGAAGTCTGTTTTCCACAGCACAGGAATGGACCTCCTGCTAACACAAGGTGGTTGTGCAACCTGATCCCCCAAGGAGACTGGAGACACTGTTTCTCCACACAAGAGGCAGCACTGAGAACCAGTGACTTGATTCTGTTTCTTATCACACGTGCCTGGGATTCCTGATTCCCAGTGCATGCACACTAAGAGCCAGTGACTCTAATTCTCGGTGCATGCACATGCAGGGACCCTAATTCTCAGCATGAGGCCTCACCAAGCAACAGAAACATTGATACTCAATTCTCGGTGCAGGCACAGGGGTCTCTGACTCATGGCATGCACTGGGGGACTCTAATTTTCAGCACACACCAGCGGGATCTCTTTTTCAGCATGGCGCAGGTGGGGTCCCTGATTCTAGGTGCATGCACAAGGCTGCACTGAGTGCTGGTGACTCTGATCCTGGGTGAGGATCCCACTAACCCACGGCAGCCACATGTCTTGTTGTCAGAGCTCTTCAGTGACACAAGGGTGGCGCAAAACTCCCACTGCACATGGCCCAGGCCCTGGCAACTTGGCTTTTGAACTTTCTGGTGATAATTAGAATGGGGAGACAACAAAACAATCCCCAGAGGAAAGAAAAAGAAGAATTGCCAAGAAAGGAAATAAGTGAAAAAGAGGCATGCAGCATGACAGAAAAATAATTCACAGTAATGGTTGTACTGTTCATACACTGGATGGATGAAAAATCAACAACCTATGCAAAAATCAGGAAGAAATCAAAAGTGATATAGCTACAATCAAAAACACCATGGAAGGTTTCAACAGTAGACTAGAAGAAGCAGAGGACAGAATTCGTGAGTTAGAAGATAAGGTAGAGAAACAAGCCCAATCTGAACACAAACTGGAGAAAAAAATTAAAAAGTAGGAGGAGAGCCTAAGGGAGCTTTGGGACAATGCAAAACGAACTAACATATGTATAATAGGGGTGCCAGAAGGACAAGAAGAGCAGCAAGGATTAGAAAATCTATTTGAAGAAATAATGACAGAAAACTTCCCT
>NW_005353721.1:564392-567339 GCF_000412655.1 Myotis brandtii
CAGAAAAAGATGTGGGGGTTTCCTTGTGCGCGAGGACTTTGTGCTGACAGCAGCTCACTGCTGGGGAAGGTGAGGAGCGCAGCCTGGGCCCCACCCTTCTGCAGGAACCAGGCAGGGAACCCTCTTCTCAGAGGCTGCAGACCTAGGGGCACAGAGGAGTACTTCAGAGGACAGGTCAGCTTTGGAAAGACAGGGACAGGTCGATTCAAGTGGCCTGTTGAAGACTGGAGGGACTGATCAAATAGGCTTAGAAAGGAGTTCAAGGTTGTGCCCTGGAGACCAGGGTACAAATGTGAGATATTTATGGTTTTGCTGAGACACAGGCAAGCTCAGGGTGTGACTGAGCACCCAAGAACCGCTCCAGGAAATGACACCTAGCCTGAGCTGCCAACAGCACAGGGCACAGGCATGCTCAGTGCCCAGCCCCAGCCCCTAGAATTCCTCCCCGCTCCAATCCTGCACTGCCTACAGCTGTCCTCTTTCCTTCCTGGCCTCTGGGCTGTATCTGCTGTGCCTCCACGTCCCTGGCTGTCTCTGTGCAGGTCCATCACAGTCATCCTGGGCGCCCACAACATCTGGAAGCGTGAATGGTGGTCATCCTGGTGAAAACAGCCATCTGCCACTCAAACTATCACCCCAAAGTCAATGACATCATGTTGCTGCAGGTAGGGCTCATCGCTCCCCTGGCTCCTGCACACCTTAAGCCTGGGGTTTCTCATCTCCTGTGACCTCCTTCCTCCCAGTGTGACCCCTTTCCTTGTCCCAGGGCTATGACTGTCCTGGAGTCCCTGGGCCCTTGCTCAATGAGAACTCCTGTCCTCTGCCTTCAGCTGCAGAGGAAGGCCACCCTGACTGCTGCCGTGAGCCTCCTCAGGCTGCCCAGGAGGGGAGAGCAGGTGAAGCCAGGGATGGTGGCCGGCTGGGGGCGACTCGACCTGAACACCAGCACAGCCACACTGCATGAGGTAGAGCTGGAAATCCAATGGGACAAGTAGTGCATCTCTTGCTACAGATGCTGTTACAACTGAGACACAGAGATCTGTGTGGGGGACCCAGAAAAGTATCAATCTGCTTTTAAATTGAGATCAACAGCATTGTCCATGCCCAGCCCTGGGCACAACCAAGCTTGCAGATGACCTGAAGTAGTGGAACTAGCCATAGCCCTGTATCCTCAGCTTTTCCACTGCCCAGTCTCTGGAGAGGAGAGGCTGTCCCACAGCTGTTGGTGGGTAAAGGCTTCCTGAAGGAGGGAAAAAAAGACCATCAGATTCAAGTTGCAAACCCCAGCCCTAGGAAGGTGACAAGGCCTGCCCTGTCCCTGATTTCCCACGCTGCTCCTAACAGAGACCACTCACCCTTAGGGCTTTGAGGAGGGCAGGGCCAGGAGATGGCTCAGCTCAATCTTTTCTCTTTCTGCCTACAGTGCTAGTTACCCACTGTGTGTCCGGCAACCATCCGTTCACATTTCTCATGTTTGAGCTTCCCCCTTCAGTGAACCTCACCTTCCACATCAAGAATAAAATTCATGCTGCCATGTTACCCAGCTCTTTCCCAATACTCCTCCCATTGCCAGCTCCCCTGCCGGGCAGAATGCAAATTCCATCAGGAAAAGGGAGACACATGTCCTCCCAAAAGCGACCCACTTCTAGAGGACCCTCTTATCTCATCCACATTATCCTCCTACGTCAAGCCACACTTACACCCTCCCCCAAGCAGCCCCAATGCCAATATGCAACAGCAACAACAAAAACCCAGAAATTGGATGTAGGATCCAAAAACAAGCTCTAGGGCAGTGTTTCTCAACCTTCTAGCCCTTTAAATACAGTTCCTCATGTTGTGACCCAACCATAAAATTATTTTCGTTGCTACTTCATAACTGTAATGTTGCTACTGTTATGAATCATAATGTAAATATCTGATATGCAGGATGGTCTTAGGCGACCCCTGTGAAAGGGTCATTCGACCGCCAAAGGGATCGCGACCCACAGGTTGAGAACCGCTGCTCTAGGGTAAGGGGCCACTTCTCCAGAAATCAGTGGAAAGATTATGGAAAGGTGTAGCTCACCCCATGCAGCACTGCCCCCTACAAATCAAATAGAATAAAAGCCTGGGAAGGTCAGGAGGCCCTTCATTGCTCCCAGGCCTAGGTCAACTGCCTGTCAGCCTTGTCTTGAGCCCAGAGCCCAGTGCAGCCCCTGGTGTCCTGGCAGCCCTTCCACCTGCAGCCAACACTGACCCTGAGGGTGCCCTTTCATCTCCGTCTCAGCCAGCCTCTCCCCAGCTCTCATTGTTCATCTGTCTGTCTGTCTGTTTATCTACCCACCCCAAAAACAAAAACAAAACCAAAACAAAAAAATCTTTTTTATATGACTAGATTGAGAAAAGGAGTCACATTTTAAAATATACAACTTCTAGAAGGGCAGAGTACAAATAAGTAGTGCCTTGTTAATATCTGCCATAGAGGAGTGTGCTTTGACTATGGAAAAGTGTACTTGGGGAATAAACATAAACATATTCATCTTAGAAAAATAGTTAAATGTGGAACATGTAACTAAGAAAATGAAAAATACTGTGATGTCCACCCCACAGAAATCTTCATCATTGATCCTTCAGCATGTTTCTCTATGTATTAATAAGGTGCTGCTCCTTGCACAGAACTGGGGTTGGGCTGTTGAGAACTTCTAGTGCCTCCCTTTCCATTGCTCTTCCTTCTGCTGTCACACTGGTGAGAGTGTTGGGATAATGTGTTTGCAAATGTATGTAACTGCTAGGCCAGGGACATCAGAGACAGGGTTCTCTGGACACTAGAGCCAATGAACAAAAGTCCAGGACTTCTGTTCAAAATTGTGTGGTAATAAAAGCCCTCTGTGTCATACAATATTTACATTTTAAAAGGGGATTCCAAATATTCCAAAAATAAGAGTTTGGAGTGGTGGTAAAAGAGGAA
>NW_005353722.1:0-477 GCF_000412655.1 Myotis brandtii
CACGGCACCCGAGTTAAGTTAGGGTTTTTCAAAATGCGGGCACGCCCAGCTCAAAAGGATCGCTACCACTGGCCCAGGGCGTCAGCGAGGGAATAAGCAGAAGCCACAGGTCACAGGCTGAGCTGAGCAGGCAGCTGCTGGAGAGCTCACCCCCTTGGAGACCTGAGGGGTTTTTGTCTCACTTCCCCACAGGCCTGCAGCACTGTGAGTACCAAAAGGACTGCTTTCATAGGACGCGCAGTAATAGTCGGCCTCGTCCTCAGCCTGCAGCCCCGCGATGGTCAGGGAGGCTGAGCTTCCAGACCTGGAGCCAGAGAATCGATCCGGAATCCCTGAGGGTCGTTTGCTGCTCTCATAGATGAGGAGTTTGGGGGCCTTTCCTGGGACCTGCTGGCATAGTCAGCCCCAACGTTGGTGCTGTTTCCAGTGCAGGAGATGGAGACCCTCTCGCCCGGGGACCCCGACACTGAGGATGGC
>NW_005353723.1:0-1883 GCF_000412655.1 Myotis brandtii
TCTCTCTCTCGCTCTCCTTTCCTCTCTGAAATCAATATATATATTAAATGGTAAGCCACACCCCTTTGTGACCATTACCCCATTTAATCCTCCCAAACAACCTCATGAGGAAGGCATTCTCATTTTATAACTTAAAACTAAGGCTTAGGGTGCCCAAGTTTCACATCACCAATGTGATGACACCAAAGCCCAGCTCTCAGCATCCTCCCTCCATGTACTGGCTCTGTCACATTCATTATACTTTTGTGTTTCCTGCTTGTGCTCTCTTCTTTCTTGAACCGATTCGATGTAGAAACCATGGTGCTAGAGCGAAGTGACAGCCACGGGTGACATCCTGTTTAGAACCAGCCAGTCACCACTCCTGGGCCCCTAAAATCATCTAATGGCCCAGACAGACAATGCTCTGGCAATTATAGGCTGGAGAGGAGAGAAACAAAAAGATAAAGATTAAGGAAAGAATCGCCATGCAGAACGGCTTCAACAAAAGGAGTTACAGATTTGCACATTGAACCTGGTGATCTTAACCTTGAAGTTGTAGAAGAATTAGATACTACTAATCAATTTTTTAAATCGCCTTTATTCAACTTTGGTAACTTCATTGGGTGGTTGTTTTCTTGTGTTTTACAGAAGCCATTTTTTACTTTCTTATTTATTATTATTTTAAATGTTGTGTTTTTTTTTTAGAAAGAGAGGAAGGGAGAGGGGGAGAGAGAGAGATAGCAACACCAATTGGCTGCCTCCTACACACCCCCTACTGGGGGTTGAGCGTGCAACCTGGGCATGTGCCCTGACCAGGAATTGTACCTCTTGGTGCAGGGGATGACACTCAACCAGATGAGCCACACCTGCCGGGCCAGGAGCCATTTTGTAAAGATTGGTATCAGATGAATTAGTGCAGTGGTTCTCAAACTTCTGGCCCTTTAAATACAGTTCCTCATGTTGTGACCCAACCATAAAATTATTTTCGTTGCTACTTCATAACTGTAATGTTGCTACTGTTCTGAATCGTAATATAAATATCTGATATGCAGGATGGTCTCAGGCGACCCCTGTGAAAGGGTCGTTTGACAGCCAAAGGGGTCGTGATCCACAGGTTGAGAACCGCTGAATTAGTGGGAGCTTAAATTTTGATGCATGATGTGATCCCGTGGATGAGGTAGCACCAGGGCAGTTTCGAGGAACCGCTTTGGTCTTGGGTCCCCTTAATTTCAAGGGCAAAGATCTCAGTAAGCTTGAGCCCAGAGCAGTGATCTCCAAACTCTGTGGTTTGGGAGGGGGACCAGCCAGCTACACCTCCCGTGGTTCGTGTCTGAGAGGCCGGACTGCAGGCTCACTGCTCCCGCCCAGGCAGGTGAGGGGTCTGTCTCCTGGTTTCTCTTCTGGGACTTTGTGGGTCACGCTGCCAGGGCTTCTGAAAAACTGGAAAATATCCCAACTACTCGCTGAGCCTTGCCCCCGCCCTTTGAAGAGTGCGCCAGCTACCTTGTGCTGAGATGTGACTTTTTTTCTGCAAAGGTACAATCTCTAAATGATTAAAATATCTCCTAATCAATCCAAATAAGGATTCTTTTTTAAAATATATTTTTATTGATTTCAGAGAGGAAGGGAAAGGGAGAGAGAGAATCATTTATTGGCTGCTTCCTGCACGCCCTCTAGTGGTGATGGAGCCCGCAACCCAAGCATGTGCCCTGACCAGGAATCAAACTGTGACCTTCTGGTTCATAGGTTCATAATCAACCACTGAGCTACACCAGTCGGGGTCAAATAAGGACTTAAAATACCATTTCTTCCTGATTATGTTAATGATAGCTGTTGCCTGTGTAAAATTGGGGCGGTGGGCGGCACAAACAAGAAAATAAAAATGACTGATAGCACCATCATCT
>NW_005353724.1:0-429 GCF_000412655.1 Myotis brandtii
ATTGAATAGAGAAGACTCTGATGCATGTAATTATTATCATTGGGAGATCCCACAGCATTATGTGTTTATTAATTCTTTGTGGACAAAATGCCGAAAGGGTGGGAATAAAGTATTAGGTAGACTGTTCATTGTGAGCTTTAGAGAACCAGAATGATATTACCTTAGACTTCTGCTTCTGCATGTAAAAGGTGCGGTAAGTTTTGAGGATCTGCGAACTGTAGGATGTATGAAGTTGCTAAACACCGGGGATTATTACTTGATGACACTATCTGGAAAGATACGATTGACGATGCAATCATCCTTGATATGCCCAAACAACTACGGCAACTTTTTGCATATATATGTGTGTTTGGATGTCCTTCTGCTGCAGACAAATTATGGTATGATAATACATCTCATTTTATTGAAGATTTCTGTTGGAAATTACAC
>NW_005353725.1:0-794 GCF_000412655.1 Myotis brandtii
AACACAGGCACAAAAAAATAAAAATGGCTACAAACAATTACCTATTAATAATAACTTTAAATTAAATGGACTAAATCAGCAGTTCTCAACCTGTGGGTCGTGACCCCTTTGAGGGTCGAACGACCCTTTCACAGGGGTCACCTAAGACCATCGGAAAACACATTGTTTTTGTGATTAATCACTATGCTTTAATTATGTTCAATTTGTAACAATGAAAATACATCCTGCATATCAGATACTTACATTACGATTCATAACACTAGCAAAATTAGAGTTATGAAGTAGCAGCAAAAATAATTTTATGGTTGGGGGTCACCACAACATGAGGAACTGTATTAAAGGGTTCGGCATTAGGAAGGTTGAGAACCACTGGACTAAATGCTCCAATCAAAAGACATCGAGTGGCTGAATGTATAAGAAAACATGACCCATATATATGCTGTCTACAAGAGACTCACCTCAGAACAAGAGACTCACACAGATTGAAAGTGAAGGGATGGAAATATATCTTTCAGGCAAATGGAAATGAAAAAAAAGCTGGGGTATCAATACTTATAGCTGACAAAATACACCTCAAAGTGAAGGTCATAACAAGAGATAAGGAAGGCCACTTCATAATACTAAAGGGATTGATACAACAAGAGGATATAACTCTGGTAAACATTTATGCACCCAATGCAGGAGCACCAAAATACATAAAAAACTTCTTGAAGAAATCAAGGGAGAGATCAAAGCAATACAATCATAGTAGGGGAATTTAAATACCCCACTGACATCACTGGATAAATCCTCTA
>NW_005353726.1:0-241 GCF_000412655.1 Myotis brandtii
GCATACAAGTCCTTTGGTTGATCTCTTACCCCCCACTTCCTGCCCCCCAACCTTCACCCGCCTTCCCGCTGTAGTTTGACAGTGTGTTCGATGTTGCTCTGCCTCTGTATCTATTTTTGTTCATCAGCTTATAATGGTCTTTATTATCCATAAATGAGTGAGATCATGTGGTGTTTTTTTTTCATTGACTGGCCTATTTCACTTAGCATAATGCTCTCCAGTTCCATCCATGCTGTTGCAA
>NW_005353726.1:365-730 GCF_000412655.1 Myotis brandtii
TAAATTGTGCTGCTATGAACATAAGGATGCATATATCCTTTCTGATTGGTGTTTCTGGTTTCTTGGGATATATTCCTAGAAGTGGGATTACTGGGTCAAATGGGAGTTCCATTTTTAACATTTGAGGAAACTCCATACTGTCTTCCATAGTGGCTGCACCAGTCTGCATTCCCACCAGCAGTTCTCGAGGGTTCGTTTTTCTCCGCATCCTCTCCAGTGCTTGTCATTTGTTGATTTGTTGATGATAGCCTTTCTGACAGGTGTGAGATGGTACCGCATTGTCGTTTTGATTTGCATCTCTCAGATGATTAGTGACTTTTCTGCTCTCATCTTTATTATCTCCTTTCTTCTGCTCACTCTGGGCT
>NW_005353727.1:0-467 GCF_000412655.1 Myotis brandtii
TTTCTGATTTTGTTTATTTGGGTCTTCTCTCTTTGCTCCTTGGTGAGCCTGGCTAGAGTTTCATCAACCTGTTTATCCTTTCAAAGAACCACCTCTTGGTTTCATTGATCTTTTGTATTGTTGTGTTTTTTTTTTGGTCTCTATGTCATTTATTTCTGCTCTGATCTTTATTATCTCCTTCCTTCTGCTCACTCTGGGTTTTTCTTATTGCCCTCTTTCTAATTCTTTATGCTGTAGAGTTAGATAATTTATTACCAGTTTTTCTTGGTGTTTTTTTTTTTTTTTTGAGATAAGCCTGTAATGCTATGAGCTATAAACTTCCTCTCAGGACAGCTTTCGCTGTGTCTCATAGATTTTGTATTGTTGTGTTTTTATTGTCATTTATTTCCAGGATGTTTTTTATTTCAGAAGTGTTTAAATTTTTTTGATGGTTTTTATTGTAGTTTATTTCTAATATTATGACATCG
>NW_005353728.1:0-1426 GCF_000412655.1 Myotis brandtii
CCAACCCTCTAGGTAAGTAATAACCGGCACCTCGTAATGAGTTACTGCTAACTGGTAAGCAGTAACCTCGCAACTAGGAACGACTTACCTGGCAACTGGTAAACAATACATAGTAACTAGTAACTGCTAACCGGTAACTACTTACCTGGTAAGTGGTAACTAGTAACCAGTAACAAGAAAGTAGTAACCAGTAACCTGGTAACTAGTAACCAGTAACTGGGAACTAGGAGCCTGGTGGGTAGTAACCAGTATCCAAAAGTAGAAACTAGTAACTAGTAGTAATCAAATAGTAACTAGTAACCTGGTAACCAGTAACCGGCAACTAGTAACTAGTAACCAGTAAGTGATAACTGGTAACCAGCATTAACTAGTAACCTGGTAACTAGTAACCCATAACCAATGACTAGTAACTAGTAACCGGTAACCAGTACCTAATAACTAGCCACTGGTAACGAGTAACTAGTAACCTGGCGACTAGGAACCGGTGACTGGTAACTAGGAGGCTGGTAACTAGTGACCAGTAAGCAGTAACCAGTAACTAGTAACTAGTAAGCAATAATCAGTAACTAGTAACTAGCAGCTAGTAACTACTAACCTGGTAACTAGTAACCTGGTAACTAGTAACCGGTAAATAGTAACTAGTAAGTGGTAACCAGTAAATATTAACCCGGTAACTAATAACCAGTAATCAGTAACCAGTAAGTAGTAAGCAGTAACCAGTAACTGGTAATCGCTAACTAGCAACTAGTAACCTGGTAACTGGTAACTGGAAACTGGCAACCAGTAACCAGTTAATAGTAAGTAGTAACTAGTAACCAATAAGTAGTAACTGGTAACCAGAAACTAGTAACTGGTGACCTGTAACTAGTAACTAGTAGCCGGTAACTGGATACTAGTAAATACTAACTGGTAAGTAGTAACTTGTAACCTGGAAACTGGTAACCAGTAACTCGTAACTGAAATCCTTTTAGGCAGTAACCATTAACTGGTAACTAGTAACTTGGCAACTGCTGACTAGTAACCAGTAACAAGTAACTAGTAACTACTAACCTGGCAACTAGTAAGCTGCAACTACTAACTAGTAACCTGGTAACTAGTAACCTTGTAACCGGAAACCAAGAACAGTTCAGCTGTTACCTAACTACCTTCCTTCCCTCACTCCCCCCTCCCTCCTCCCTCCCTCCCCCTGTAAGCTATGCCTCTGCAACACTCATCTAACCTGAATAGGGATTGAAAGCATTAGCAGGAAGCGAATGATGACGAGCAACGCAAAACAGGCAACATTTGTGAGCAGGACCCCTGACCCTACATTAAGGAACTGCGGAGTACACAGGCAAGGAAGGCGAAGCGTAGCAAGGCAACAACACCAGGCACCGTCAATGGACCCCACCATGAGCACAGCAACCTGGAAAGGCCTTCCCAGAAA
>NW_005353728.1:4634-6746 GCF_000412655.1 Myotis brandtii
GGCACCGATGAGCTGAAGGCACTGCAATGTTTGGGGACAGACATGCAACTTGCATCTGACAGCAAATTTGAGATGAAGGCATTCTGCTGGCATTGGATGGCTGCTAAGACTGGGAGACGGCACAGCCAATGACAGCTCTCATCGGGGACGGAATGCCATGAACACACCATGAGAAAAGACTTTTAATGGACCGATCAGCTACGCGGCCTTTGGGAACACTGCTGTCACAGGTAGCATTGCAAATGCAATGGACAGCCCAAATATCCTGCGCTGACACTGACCACAGGGAAGGGAAAAAAGCACCAATCCGTAAACATGCTCCATGGAGATTTTCACAACTACTGGAATGATGGCACACATGTGGTAAAGCCCAATTCTTTGCCCATCATGGTCAGCACAGTCAATAAGTGACGTAGGAGTGCTTACATGTGCACAGTCAGGAAGATCACATTGATTCAGCAGACAGTGTCAGAAAGAGGAAACATCCCATGGAATCGATCCATGCTGCTACTCCCTCAGGAATGGCACGCCACGCAATAGATTGCACAGCGTGCGCGGTCATCATGCCCTTGGAAATTGTCAAGGGTAAATGCTCTCTCTATGGTGGCATGGGGTTACTATTCAATGGAGTATGAGGCACCGGCCACAAAATGGAGGCCTTAACGGTGCCTGAAGAAAATGGAGGCCTTAACGGTGCCTGAGGAAGTGAAGACGATAATGATTCCAACACAGGGCTTGTCACCATGCGTCACTAGCCTCTCATTCAAGTGGGTGCAGGGACAGTCTGAACCAATACCATGATCTGTGAGGACCATGAAGACATCACCAGGACCAAACTCTAGAAGAGCATGGACCTTCCTAACGGAACCCACTTCACTCGCACACAGGGTGAGCTACAAGCTTGCTCATCTCGAGCCTCAACAGCATGGGAGATTAAACTCAAAACTGCAAGCACTGCATCACCAGAAAAAAGAGGCAAGCACTCTGAAAGCACTGTCACTGCTCCTGTGAAATACAGGGAGACAGCATCGTAAGGGCAAGCACAGCAGCAGCCATGGACAACAGCACTGCTGTGCAGATACAGTACCTCCTTTGCAGGGCTTCTGCCATGTTTCCAGTGCTGTAATGCCATGCTTCTTGTTTTGCGACATTCTTCTCCTAGTCTGTGGTTTGTGAGCAGGCTCACGTATTCCTTCCATGCACACGGCAATAATCCTCGCGCCATGCTGCTGCCACGGAAAGGGCAAGCAGTGGCATGTACACATCTCAGGTAAGGACTTGCATGCCAATGCTCACAAATGTCACGCACAGGGCCAGCAATCGAGCAGACATGACAGCTGAGCACAGTGGGAACAGGGGAGAAACCCCAACAGGGGAAACAGGAGGGGAAGTTCTCAGCTGATGAAGCTGCAGCACACACAGGCAGCAGGACATGTCATGGAACAGAAGGTAAGTTCATGACACGGGACAGACACACCCATCCAAGAGCATGAGCAAGCATGTGGGAAAGACCCATTCTGCACTCTGCTGCACATGCTGATGGCAACATCAACAGAATGGTGACTGGCATCCTAGGAGCACAGGGCACGGGACCTGCACACACTGTCCTCCTAAGCACTGCAATGAGCTCAGGAGAACTTCCCCGTCAGTGCTGTCCATGCCACCACCGTAATGGGCCCTGTCGCATCGTCAGTGTGGCTGGACTCATCGTACCGGGAACATGAAGGCACGACACACGCACGATCATGGCAGACGAACACACGACAGCCACCAGGCACTCAAGGCCATAACGCACAGCACAATGCTGCCAGTGCTGGAAAGCACACAGCATGTTTCGAGGGTTAGAAGCACATGCAAAGGCCAGCACCAAACCAACCAGCAAGCAACTCCCACCACAACAGCACACACAACCAGCAGGAAGGCAGCAGACCAATCGGAAAATGAGAAAGCACACTGCACCACAGCACAGTGCAGGACAGAGCACACAGACTGCACAGCAGGGGCAGCACTCACCTTTCCTGGCAGGCGGTCCGAAATCATTCACCGCAGTGCATGGCAGACGCTGCCACTTCCCAGGGAGCAATGCCACAGAGCTGCCGCCACACATCCCTG
>NW_005353728.1:7059-11122 GCF_000412655.1 Myotis brandtii
GGATCTGCCCATGTCTCAATGTCTTTCTCAACACTGTTCATCACACCTGGAAAGCATGCGGCCTGTGTCATACATGCCTTGACTAAATATTGGGACCTTTGGGCATTTTGCGGCATTTAATTGTCTGGCTAGTTGGAAGCAGAAAGGCACATGGGCATGGCTTCCCTGGACAGGAGCTGCTTTCAGAGAGAAAACCTTTCCAACCTTATCTCATCCCAAAGACTGCTCAAAGGCACTAATCATCAGAGAGATGCAAATCAAAATGACAATGAGGTACCATCTCACACCTGTCAGAATGACTATCATCAACAAATCAACAAACGACAAGTGCTGGAGAGGATGTGGAGAGAAAGTAACCCACGTGCACTGCTGGTGGGAATGCTGACTGGTGCAGCCACTGTGGAAAATAGTATGGAGTTTCCTCAAAAAATTAAAATGGAACTCCCATTTGACCAAGTAACCGCACTTCTAGGAATATATCCCAAGAAACCAGAAACACCAATCAGAAAGGGTACATGCACCCCTATGTTCATAGCAACACAATTTACAATAGCTAAGATTTGGAAACAGCCTAAGTGCCCATCAGCTTACGAATGGATTAAAAAGCTATGGTAAATCTACACAGTGGAATACTACGCTGCTGTAAAAAGAAAGAACTCTTACCATTCACAACAGCATGGATGGACATGGAGAGCATTATGCTAAGCAAAATAAGCCAGTCAGAGAAAGATAAATACCACATGATCTCACTAATTTGTGGAATATAATGAACAACATAAACTAATAAACAAAAATAGAGGCAGAGTCATAGAAGCATTGAACAGACTGTCCAACCTAAGAGGGTAAGCAGGGGAGGGGGGATGTAAGAGATCAAACAAAGGACTTGTATGCATGCATATGAGCATAACCAATGGACACAGACAGTAGGGGGTGAGGGCATGTGCTGGGGAGTGGGTGCGGCTGGGGAGAGGTCAATGGGGGAAAAAGGAGACTTATGTAATACTTTAAACAATAAAGATTTTAAATTAAAAAAATAATAATCCAATGAATGCATAACTAAGCAGAACAACAAATCAAAGTCAGTCTCTCTGTCTCTCTGTGTGTTTCCCTCTGTGTGTCTCTCTCTCTGTATGTGTCTCTGTGTCTCTCTGTGTGTCTCTCTCTGTCTGCCTGTCTGTCTCTCTCTCTCTCTCTGTGTGTGTGTGTCTCCACCCTTCCCTCCCTCCCTCCCTCCAAACCTCCCCCAAAACCTCCAAGCCTCCAAGCCTGCGTTCCCCCCAACCCACCCTAACCCACACAGGAAGCACCGTAAGGGCACAGGAAAAGTGAGCACAGAAGACACGGGGAAGGACAGATGGCAAGTGTGATGAAGCACCACGCAATCACGTACATCAGATGAGCACAGGCAAGCACAGAAGCGTGATGAGGGAACAGCTGCCAACATTGCCGGAGCCGGCAACAGACAACGAGCAATTGCCTGAGGACATGGCGAGGAACAAAGCAGTGAACAGGAAGCAATCCTTGGCAGCAGCAAGCAGCACGGAAGCACAAGTGCACCTCAGGGAACACAGTGAAACAGTCAACAGGTGCAAGGAAGGCTCCACGGTGCACACAGCCATCCTGCCAGCGCACTGTAAGGGCAGACAACACCCAACAAGCCTCACTAGGAGGCAAGAAAGCGAATCTCGAACCTCAGGGAAACACACAAGGGGGGGCAGCAGGGAAGCACACGCATTCCAATAAGAGAGAGCTCTCCACCACGGCAGCTGCCCACGCTTTAAAAGGCATCCGCAGAGAAGATACAAGGTAGGACGCAATCGCAGGCACACCGGAAGCTCACAACAGGAGAAGAAGGACGAAGACACAGCAGTGAATGCCTGAAATGAAGCAAGAAACAGCACTCTAAGCAGCCTTTCCTGAAATGTGCTGCTGCTCCAGAAATAGCCACAAGATGGCAGCAAAGGATCACAAATACAGTGGCGTGAACCTCACAGCGCACAGAGAAGGGATTGCTGATCCATCCTCAGGCCTGGAGCAGCAGACACCGCCAATCTGAGGCCGACAGCATGGAACACAGGCTGACAGGAAACTGCCGGCATACCCGGGCGGGGAAGCACCATGGAAACCTGCAGGGGAAATCCTGACAGACTGAAGCACTCTGACCGGGGAAGGATTTCCTAACACAGCACGACGCAACGCAGGGAAACATGCAAGGCAGTGTCCCGGCAGGCCAGGGCTGACGATACCTCATTGCCCAGGCAAGTAACCGATAAGGAGACCACAAAGCGGACGACCAAGCCAAGCAGACAATGGAAAACGGCTGCACTCACAGAAATGGCAGGAAAGACTCATCACACACAACATCACTGTCAGTGGCTGATGGTGCAGAGCCACACCCGGGCACCACCATGCACACACACATGTAGGAAAACAGCCGGTGGCATGTGTGCTTGGAGAAAGCACCTCTCTGCAAACACTGGGACAGGGAGCTGCTCCCTGCAGCCTGCAGAAAGCGGCAATGCAGCAGGCAAGGCCAGCAACACAGATGCCCAGTACTCATTTGCCTCCTTTCCTGGAGAGTCAAGGCCACAAGGAAGGTAGGTGCCCTGGATGAAATCAGACACATGAACCAGGGGAAAAAATCCAGCGAAGCAAGCGGAAAAACCAGAAGGAAGACAAGCCGGAGGCAGCACTGAAAGCAGCGTTCCTTTGCCAAGGCACGGAAATCCCTCACCACATGCACACGTGGCAGACAACCTATACCAGTTTCACAAACACAGTTGGCCCGTGACATCACAGCACACACGTCATGCAGGCACAATCCCCAAACAGCTGTCATGGGGCACCTCAGACTGCATGAGAGGCATTGGAGGTCCCAGAAGAGAGAAAGACAGTTGTCAGGTCAAGGGAAATCTGCGAAAGGAATCAGTAGGGTCTATGAAGAAAAACAGGACTCAGGGAAGGGCTCACAGTGCTCACTTAGCAGACATCCTAAGCACAGCAAAACTCCGATATCCAAAACACACCTGGCATAGCAGGAAACAATAACAGACCCAACGCTCACAGCAGCTGAGCTACTTGCAGGAAGGCACGCAGGAAAACAGGGAGGGAGGGAGGGAGGGAGGGAGGGAGGAAAGAAGGAAGGAAGGAAGGAAGGAAGGAAGGAAGGAAGGAAGGAAGGAAGGAAGGAAGGAAGGAAAGAAAGCATGTCATAGGCACCCTTCAGAATGTCCTCGACACGTCAAGGCACTAAGAAAGGGCAATGGCACAGCACCAGCTCCCCACCACTGCTGAAATACTGCGCCATCCCACTGACAGCCACCAGACGGCAGCAGAGGGACAAAAGCAACAGCCAGAAACGTGGAAGCGCAGCAGAGCCTAGACATTGCAAGCAACCCTCCAACAGCGCACAGGAGACGATGTGAGTTTCAAGCTGGAAGCGCACATTGCTGGCTTATGGGAAAAGAGTCACAGGGCAACATCGCCAAGTGCCATGGGAACATGCAGGGCAAGCCATGAACTACCAATGACATCAGCAATCATAGGGAAGCCCTGCCAAGAAATGCATAAACAGGCATGCTTGCACAACACAGGGACACATGAGCATCCTCCAACATGCAGAGTAACGCACACAAATGAAACCATAGGGTGGGAACGTTGGTTCCCTTTTCGCAGTAGGTTCCACCACACGACCCATGCAGACGCTGCCAGGTGGGGGCCACGTCCGGGGACGAAATTGACGAGCGAACGACACTCACTCAGATCCATCAAAATTTATCTCAGCTCCAAGGAAAACCCAAAAAAACCGCAAGGGCAGACCGGCACCTCAAAATGAAATGGAACTTAGCGGTGGGAGCAACAGGCTGCATTCGGCAGCGACCAGCGGCGCTAATTTGTGTGATGATGGCTGTGAATCCGAGCGGCCGGACTCGGCTGGCCATACGCATAAAATACCGTGCACTTTTTTGCGTGCCTTTTTATCCCCCTCGGATGCGCGCCTGACTTGCGGCTTTTCAACCCTAGGTTGCATACACGGAGGCGGGGGCGCGAGCGTTTTCTTCTC
>NW_005353728.1:11338-22553 GCF_000412655.1 Myotis brandtii
AGTTGACTGAAGACCAGACCTTCGCTCACCAGCGGCGAGGGCAGGCTTTTTGGACACAGGTGCCGCTACTGCCGACCTTTGCAAGGACGACAGGTCAGAGTCGAACCTTTTTTTCCTCGTAAAACACATGCTGCCTTCGCTCAGAATGGCCGTATGATTGACGCTTCAAACCGCCCAGCCACAGGACCTCCACGGGAGGGGGGGCGGTGGGCAGGACCGTGGATGGACACTCCAGAGAACAAAGCCACCCCGTCCCGCCAATAAGCTACAGGATGACCAGTGGCCATCGGACATGGTGGTTTTCCGGCAGGACGGTGGGACAGGCACCTGGCACCGCACTTCAGAGCCATCCTCGAAAGACCCGGGCGTGGATAGGGGGAGGGGAGGTACACTCACAGGCTTTCCTCAACTGCAACTGCCTGGATGACGGCAGCCCATCCACCCCTTAACGATCCACCCCTTGAACCGGTATCGCAGCAGGGCATGAGGACAGGCACTTGACAAGTAAAAAGGAGGAACTAACTACTTTGGGGGGGGGCAGTATGGCACAATGAGAAGTGACCTACACTGGGACTCCCAGCTACACATTGCCATGTCACACATTGCCTTTACACACGAACTGGAGCAAATATATGCTGACCCCAAACAGGCTACAGTGAGGAGGGGGAGGCAAATGTTGGATGAGGAAAGAAATGATCACGTATGGCCCAGGTGAGCAACAAACAAATTGCAGTGAGGAACTGGGCCAACTGGGATTTGGGCACAGGACTGTACAATGCATTCATTCCTCCACAATAAAAAGCATAACCAGGTGGGTGCTCCACTATTTTTGCAATCCAGTTGAGTTGACACTGGGCGGGGGCCGCTTTCACAGGCATTCATGCAACCACTAATCACAGGTGAGGATCCTGCTGCCCCTGTAAATGCTAACCCGACCTTCACATGGTAAGGGTGTGCACAGATGCCTACTTGCTACTTCTATGGAAACAGGGGCCAAGGGACAACACTCTATGGACCAAACTAGATGCGGGAGGGGGGCAGCTGGTGGGACACAACAAAGGAGGCTGTGCCATATGTGTCCACAGCTTCCAACAAACCATGCCAACCACCGTGAGATCATCCATCGGTGACTCCACAGAGGAATCCCCTCGGTTCTTCACTTCCAAGAAACATGCGAGAGGGACAACAGAACAGATGAGCACTTGAAAGGATGGGGCCCACCTTCACACAAGATTACAGGTATATGGACGCTTCACAAACCAAACACACAATCAACCTAGTGCAGCTGACGTGACGCACAAGATTGAATGAGGTGCATAAACTACAACTAAAGAAGGGCTGATGGGGAGACGAGATGAAGTACTTCAGGGGACATTGGGTGAACACGAAACTGTGCTGCTTATGATTCAAGGGCTCAGAAACATCAACACACAATAGGAGACATCCAACCCCTCCATGTGGACTCAGTACCCACACTTGGAAAGAAATGTTATAAGCACACAACTCCATGGGCCCCAAACAATGCTCTCCCAGTCTGCATATTCTGTCACCCTCTTCTACCCTTGAAATAAAACAACAATGATCCTCAGAGCCCACACAACCAATACACTGTGTGTGTATGTGTGTGTGTGTGTGTGTGTGTGTGTCTGTGTGTGTCTGTGGGTGTGTATATGCACGCTCATATGGACACTAACAACATAGGAAACCACACAATTCACTCACAAATGACACAGTGCTCACAGGTCCTATGGGAAACATGTCAGCTCCCCACAGACACAAGCAACACAGATACATGGCGGTGAACACACACAGTAGCAGCTTCCCTTCTCTAAGAAGCCACACCATGAGGGGGACCCTGGGGCATCACAAGCACAGCACATGTCGCTCCACGCTGGCCAGGTGCGGGCGGGGGCACAGGCCCCTCCAAAACAAGTCACAGATCCCTCCAGAAAAACAGCAACCTCCCTCGGTCATGACAACATGGCCACCAGGAAAGGCACACAGACCTAGAAAACAGAAATGTCTATGAGTAGAATCCATACACAACATGTTAACAGAACTTGAGCCACAGAAAACCCATTCCTTACCCCTGCCCACACCAGCAACCCGCCCACCCAACCACTCACTCACTCACTCACTCACTCAACCACCCACCCACCCAACACATAGACTTCATAACACTCCAAACAAATACAGACCTAGGGGATACCCTACTCTAGACACCTACAGGTGATCAAATATCACTACCATGGACTTCAAAATAAACTAAACCACTTCAACCTGCTTTAAGATCCTGGGTGCAACAAGGACCTCTTCTGCAAGAGGGTGATCCCTTGTGAATGGACTTCACTTACTACAATGATATAACACACTCCAGGGCTGCCTACACTGGACTGGTAGCAGGGACGATGGCTTTTCAAGGCTAAGCAACAGTCTTTGGAAAAACACAAACCTACAAACCCAAATGTCAGTCTCGGCAAGGTTTCCCTAACAGGGTCAACAGCCCCCCATCCCTGCCACCCATCTGCCCGTGATGGTTGCCTACTAAGGTGACATCTCCTACACATCTTCCCTCATAGGTCTCCTCAGAGACTCTGGGCCGAACCAAGGAATGTCCTTCTCAAGTCACAAACACAACAAGAACACTGCATCCCCAAGCCATGACCTTTCCAAACATGGGTGTTCTATTCAACTTTCATGCTCTCCATAGCTCCTCTAGATCCACCTCTCACTGAAGCACTGCATCCAAAACCTACACACCAAAACAGCGGGAAAGGAACCCAGGCAACACAGACATGCTGTCTTCTACTTCCATTTTTTCTGAAAGATGACAGAAACACTCTGCCATTGCCTGACAATCCTGTGAGAACAAACAACAGGCTTCCCTGCAGGGGGCTATAACCGCACACAACTGGACAGATGGACCCTCTGTGGGAGGCCATGCATGGCTCCAACAACACACTTTCCAAGGGTGACATGCACACCCAGGAACAGAACCAAAACACGCCACTCCTCTAGGGTGCCAGGGGACATACAATCCACAGATGCTGGGACACACACACACAAAACTCCCATGGATGGCCCTGACACACATTGCAATAATGAAGCACACACATGGAAACGGCAGGCAGCCCTAAAAAAAAACATAGCAGGATCAGAATAACATGAATCTGACAAAAACCATGTGTGGAAGCCACTGCTCACATGAGTTCCTGCACAATAGGACCTCCTCACACTCCAAAACCACACATGCAGGGCACTCACATAGAGACTTATTTTTTTCATGGGAAACAAATAACAGCTCTTACAAAAATACAACCACGCACATATTAGATGAGCATCTATCTTTCCTTTCAAAGCTCATGACACTGGCATCCCATGCACCTGGACACCACAACACAAGGGCAACAGAGAAAGAAGAACAGGTCCATGGAAGAAAACCACACCTAGGGAGGATCTTGCCTCCTCTCCTGCATGGGACACAAACAGGCACACAGATCACACCTGCAGCATGGGGACGGGCACCGCACCCCTTTAAACCACAAGGCTCTTTACGCCACAGACCACCACAATCAACAAGGAGGCACGCTCGACAGGGGAAAAACATCTTCGGGCCATGACCCACGAAAGCCTCCCTCCGCAACACACTCATCCGCCATGCCCCTATTCGTTCTCTGTTTCTCTCAGCTGCACAATTCTAGAACAGCAAGAGCTCATCCATCCTGTAAACATTCACACACATCCTTGGCTACCTTAGAATTCCCAAAACCAACCCACTTGGACTTCATCTCTAAATCACTCAAGTTCAAAAACATGCCCATGCCACTTCAAACACTACCATAGGCACACACCGCTTTGGATCACTGCACAGAGCATCGGCCTGCATCATCAAATATCCCAGATTCCATGACAGCCACAGATGGGTACCTTTCAGGTAGGCACAGCCGTCGCCAGGTCAAGCTGTGAGGAAGGTAGATCATCCATGTTCAACCTCTGCATCCCATGCCGCTCCCTCTCCATTCCTCTCTGTGACACAATCCAGAAAATAGAGTTTCAGGGAAAAACCTGCCAACATCAGACCACTCCATTCAGCCTCTCACCCTCCCTTCTTTTCCATGGACATTACCCTCTTCAAATTCATTCCACACAAGGTCCATAGAGTTCCCATGCATGACACTGCCTTAGGACACACACTGTGCATTTTGAGAAACAATATGCATGGATGAATGGCAGAAAAAACCATGGAAAAAGAAAGCCATCGGAACAAGGACATCCACATCGTTCCACCTTCTTTCATTCGGGGACATCCAGGCAACACACATCCCAGACACTTAAAAAAGACGATCATCACTATCCATCACACACCCCCAAAAGCCTGGGAGCTCCACCACCGCTGCGGCTTCCACGAGGGAACGGTCACGGACAGCACACTCTTCACACACCACAGAAGGAGGAAAGACAGGCACCCCTCAAAAGAAACCGCACAAAAAAGCCATGCTCTGCAAAAAAACCTGCATGGACAGCTTGTAGGACACGCAAAAAAGGACTTTGTCTCCCTAAATAGAAAAGACAGAGGCTAAAGAACACTGAACAGACAAGAAACCCATGTGGATACCCCACTCCGCCAGAAAACTTGAGAAATAGATGGCATGACAACGAGGAGAAAAAACACATGTCTAACACAAGCAACAGAAATGGTCTCACGTGACTCCCCTAGCTCCAAGCACAAAACACGCTCTTCACATGGCCTGACGCTCCCTTCATCACATACTGGCTCTCACTCCAACATGGGACTCCTGCCCTCAAACACCACCCAACACTCCACAAGAAACAAGGATTCTGCGGAAAAAACAATCACAAACCCTTCCTAGCAAGGGACCTCCCCAAGCCTGCTTTACCCAAAGGCCTTTCACACCCTGCACAGTCCTGGAACCTTCCTCTCCCATCCGAAACTCCCTTGCCCTCTTGCCCCCACGTGACGGGAACCCCTGCAAAACAGGCAGCCTTTCACAACCCCTGGTGGGACAGAAAATTCACAGCGTACTGTGTGGATACTCTTCCTTTAGCCACTGCTGACGTGAAAAACTCGCTTGCGATGACCCGCATACACACCTCATGTCAGACACTGGCCTGTGCTTCCAAAATACTGCCAAAGGCAACAGGCCAAACGCTCCTGTTCCGTGCCACCCTACATCCGCTGCAGGGGACCAACGACTCACAGGCAACACGGGCACACGGAGGCTCCACTGAAAAGACAACCCATCCAGGCAGCGCTTTCCTGCACATTGGCGTGCCACAGAACATGAATGTTTCCTTTCACTTCCAAATAACATCCACTTCCTACACCTCTCATGACCCAGGGAACAAAGGACACAAAACACCGCCTATGCCTAGCACACAGGAACACACAACCTCCCAGCAATCAAGGAACCCACACTCACCCAGGAGGTGCACGACACACTTAGGCTTGACCACACTCAGCAAAGATCAAAACACACACCAGCATCCCCATGAACCAGCTCAACAGAGAGGAACCGAAGGGATCCAAGCGCAACATTCGAGTCTTCCTCACAAATACTACATGACTGCACCATATCACACAACATCAGTGCCAACACAGGAAACATCAGTCACACACACACACACACACACACACACACACACACACACAGGAATCCTATCTATCTGTCCCAACTCAACAAACACAAAGCCAACGTCCAGAATTCCCAACTTTCACGGCATATGGCAAAACTTCAGGGGACGACAGGGTCCTCCATGACCCACCCTCTCCATCCCCTACAACACTCCACACACGGGATCCCATTCAGCACCGCACGCAACGCACCGGCACCAGCGGCACAGACTCAAAACAAACCGCCATGGAAACCTCCTGCTCTGAGCCATCCAATGCAAACACGTACCTGCTTCCTTTTCACCTACAAAAAGGAACGGCAAGACTTGAGCAGGTCCACATGGGACACATGCACATCCACAAACACGTACACAGAATGGGAATCACTCAACAACACGACAGGACGCAGCCTTTCTCACAAAAACACAAAACACATCCTCATGGGCTCACCTGTCACTCTTTCGCATGCTCGCTCGCTAAAATCCTGCCACACATACTGTGCTGGGTGGGCTGCCTATCTGGCGCTTTGGCAGACGGGTCATGCTGTGCTGTAGGTTCCTGAAACACACGCATAGGAAGGGACTCACATCGGGCCAGGCCTTCAGATAGGCTCTCCTGGCCCCTTCCCGGCACAGAGGCCTTCTTTCTCCGAAGGCCCGGAAGTCTCATTCCAAATTGGGAAGACAAAGGACTGCAAAAAGTATAAACACACAGTTTCCTCCGTAGTGGAGGCCCAGAACTTCAAAGACACATTTTTCTCTGGGCCTCCACACAATTGGCTTATAAAATACAACTCCTAGAGTCAGCACTGCACTTCAGCCTCTGCTTCGGCAGGGTGCTGTCACTATACTCGCTGGCCAACTCGATAAATCCTCGCTTGCTCTTGAAGACCTCATGGGAGTCGGTGGTCTGATTCTGGCAAATGTGGCTCCATAACAATACCATGGCGCTCAACTCCTCTACAACACGACATGGCCATCTCAGCAAACGCTCCTGCTCTCGGAACCTCATGTCACTTGAACCGACGCTCACCCTTCTCAAGCACAACACCTTCTTACCTGCTCACGGCAGAAACACATCCACCCAAGGACGAAAACTGCAAAGGGAAGCTCCAAAGAGCAACGACCTCGCCTGGATAGCAAAACCGGAACTTCCAGCTTCCATACATGACTTGCCCTGAAAAAAGGAAGCGAAAAACATTTCTCCTCCGACAGCCTTCACCACACACAGTGGGAAGGAACCCAAACCACACCACAAACACTGTTGGCGGCGGGGGGGGCCCTCACACGCCTGCACGGCACCTGGCACAGGGCTCTCACAACTCACCACCACCTCCACCGGTCCGCCATGGCTCCCTCCAACACCTGCCCACACGACTACTGTGCAAACAATGGGACCAGACGACGACCATCAAAATCCCACATCACCAAGGATCACGGCACAAACACACCAACACCCATAGTCCCCACACCCACCATGCCGGGAGGACCCCACACACACTCACACAAACACACACGACCTACATCAGAACGAGGGCTCCCACCTACAACCATGAAAAACAAACACATACAACACTCAACACAACTCTAGAAAATTCACAATGACAATTCAACAATCTCTCACATCCATCTTTCTTTCTCTGCTCCCCTTCCTTCCTCCCTCCCTCCCTCCCTCCCTTCCTCCTTCCCCCATCAAAACCTACGGCACCAAAGACACTGCCATGGCACCCACCTGGCCTCTGCCATCACAGCCAACAGCCAGCGGGGACATCGGCCTTCCCGCAACCTTCTCACACGGAACATCTTGGAAGCACAGGCACAGATGAAGGCACAGAGGGACGGAAAACTGAGGGAGGGGAAAAAACAAAGTCTGAAAGACCTTTTAGAAAACGATCATTGCCGAAACCGGTTTGGCTCAGTGGATAGAGCGTCGGCCTGCGGACTGAAGGGTCCCAGGTTCCCTGCGAACTAAAGGGTCCCAGGTTCCCTGCGGACTGAAGGATCCCAGGTTCCCTGCAGACTAAAAGGTCCCAGGTTCGATTCCGGTCAACGGCATGTACCTGTGTTGCGGGCACATCCCCAGTAGGGGAAGTGCAGGAGGCAGCTGATCGATGTTTCTCTCTCATCGATGTTTCTAACTCTCTATCTCTCTCCCTTCCTCTATGGAAAAAATCAATAAAACATATTTAAAAAAAAAAGAAAGCGATCATCACGCGCTCTTACAATTCTACTAGGTTAAGGACACTTGCACACGCGCAACGGAGGACCCATGGCCACAGGCTCACATGCCAAACAACACCCTGGTCGGCTCAGAAACACACTTCGACACCAACACGGCACGCACAGCCCACCTACATGCTCCACCACACACCCACAAAAGACACACGTCCAAACACACCTCTCCCTCACCACCCACTCAAACCACACTCCAAAAACGCCACCGCCTGCACAACGAAGCACCCAAAAACAACACATACACCCGCTCCCACACCAACAGGACAACAAAATCACCACACAACTCAACCACTTACCTCAGCCGACAACGGGTGGGTCGCTTGCCCCACGAACAACGCACGACGACACACGGCTCAGGCATTCAACATCCATCCCATCAGCCGCACAAAGCGTGGCTCAGCTGCAATGCCTACAAAAACCAGTCAGGGGAGTCGCCGGCTTTTAAAGCACTTTGGGCGGGATTGGCAGCGCCGGGAACTTTTCGGCGGAACTTTGCGGGGCGGAGACTTGTGTGCGCATACCCGGAGGGGACACATTCCAATCGGCTCACCCAAACTCAACACTGCCCTTCAGCAAAATGACTGCCCACACACAAATCACCTCAAAACCCACTTCTGGAAAAACGGGGACCAACGCCATGTCTCCATCCAGCAAAACTGCACCTATCCCTCAACCTTGGGGACAACAACCGCCTCGCAGGGCCTCCCTTTCCTCATCAGGACACGGACCCACTGGGATCCCTACACACAACCTGCACTCTCAGGGGACATGGCCTCTCAGCCTCACAAACAACACAATGCATCACCTGCTACTCCCAAACAGCTTCAGCGCCTGGGACACACGCCTCCTCACTCCTACACGGTCACATCTCCCTTGCCCCACCACACCTGCCCGTCTTCATCTAGGCTCCAAAGAAAACGGACGCCTCTCACCACACCCTACCCCGAGTGGACCACAGGCTACCGTTCACCGGCCCTGGGACACACACACCGCCTGTCCTGGCGACACGCCACACAACCTTCAGCTTCCTGACATCACTCAACAACCAACCATCTCACCTGCCTTGGCTCCTCACAAACGTCCCTGCCATCGGGCCTCACAGCCACGCACCACACTCAGCCCTCTCTCCCGGCCCACACGCACCTCGTCCCACCGGACAGGCTCCGTCCCACACAACCCACGCGAGCGCTGCACCCTCTGAACACACACCTCCACAAAAACGAGGCCCGAAACAACAGACGCCTCCCTCACCAAACAAAAAACCTCACCGTTCCTCCCCATGGCAAACCTAATCACATCCAAACAGACACCACTTCCACCACACACCACCATCACCTGCCCGTTCCACAAACCCACATGGCCATGCCTGCAGGGAGCCACACACCTCCACCCTCATCCCCTCAACAATGGCCCATCCACCGATCCATCCACCTTCGGCCCTAGGGAACCCCAGCGCTGCCAAACAACGCCTTGCAAACACATTTCTGGCCAACATCTCCAATGCCCTCTTCTCTTGGGCTTTGGAAACGGATGCCTTCTACTCAACTCCACACGACACTGGCTGCACAACAAAATCACACTGTTAGGTTAGATGCCTCAGGAGGCGGCGCAACAAATAGAGAGTCCAGTGAATCAGAAAAGAAAGGAAAGGAAAGTTTATTCTGCGTCCCCGGGAGACCCACGTACCCCCAAAGACAGGGCACGTGGATTCACACCAACAGGGAGGGGGCGCTGTTTTTATACTGCGGTTGGGTGAGGGGCGGGGACATGACCTGAGGTATTCAGTTCAGGAAGTTTCAGCTGCAGGGGGGTCAGCCAGGTATTCAGGAATGAGTCAGTATCGGTATGGGGATTGCTGGGGATTCAGGGAGAAGCCAGTATCTGTGTCTGGCATGCTGATCTGCCAGAAATGCCAGGGGGAGGGGAGTCCATTATCTCGTGACATGTCTGCATGTATCCGATCTGGGCTCTCTCCGACCTAACACACACACCACACACAGATGGGACTCACTTTCTTCCCGGACAATACTAAACGCTTACCAAGCAAAATGCACTCAAAGAAAGGACATCTTCACACAACACCTCTGTCTCTCTCGCCTACAGCATCAGCAAGCAGGGACACACTTGCCACTGCCAACTGTTACGTCGGAGAGAGCCCAGGGTCAGATACATGCAAACATGTCATGAGACAATGGACTTCCCCTGGAATGTCTCACAGACCAACATGCCAGACACAGATACCGGCTTCTTCTGTCTGAATCCACACACATACTAACTTCTTTCTCAATACCCCGCTCACCCCCTGCGGCTGAGACTTCCTCAGCTCGGGCCCCCCGCCCTCACCAAACACCTCAATAAAAAGATGCCCCTCCCTCCCTCCCTCCCTCCCTCCCTACCTCCCTCCCTGGAGGCACGAAATTCACTCGCCCCACCTTTGGGACCAGTGGGGCTCGCCCGACAACGCAAAGAAACTTCTCCTTTTCTTTCTGATTCACCCAGTTCTCTTGGTTCTCTTCGCCGCTTTTCTGGGCCACCTCACACCTGCCATAGGGACCGTGCCACACAACACTCAACTACTTACAAACGGAAAGGCATACAAATCACTTCAAAACAAACGACTTGACCAACACCTCTCTCTCATGGCCTCATCGCTCACAGCCTGGCGGGACCGAAAAACACCACAAGCTCACCTCATAGCCCCCGCACAGAGCCCCACACCAAACCTCACCTCTCACCAACACGCCCTACCACTTGCATACTCCAACTTGCACTGACATCCGCCTCACGGCTCTCATCACAGACCTTCTCATCACACGAAATACCACAGCTTGGCCTTGGAAGCACACTGGACAACTGCTTCAAACACAGCCCCGCCTCTCACCTCCACCCCCACAGCGCCTCTGCCCTCCTCACAGCAAACAGGAACACCTCTGGGCCACTGCTTTAAGCTTCACACATGCATGACAAGGAAATCTCCTTCAACCAACAAACACAAACCACACACTCGACCAAACAATCTTAACACCAAACCTATTTCAGACAACCATTCTGCTGCAAATACATACAAGAACCATGAAAAACACACAACCACAACAAAGCCACGCAACCATCTCAACCACATGCACATGGAACACTCAGGGAAATGGGGGTTGCATGGAGGCAAACGGACCCTCTGGCGGATCTCAACAACACGACTCACCGAATCCAAATACACAATCACGCCACAAACACAGACCTTCTGCACCACAAACCTTTGCTTCGGCCTAAACCTCCTCCGCACCTTCCTTCCTTCCTTCCTTCCTTCCTTCCTTCCCTCCCTCCCTCCCTCCCTCCCTCCTTCCTTCCTTCC
>NW_005353728.1:24086-27202 GCF_000412655.1 Myotis brandtii
CCAACACTCGCATTTGCATAACACAAACCAAATGCAAAAAGGTCAAGATTTACAAAAAAAGACAACGAAGCCCTGCATTCACGTGCAAAACAACAAAGCCCACAGCGAACGAGGGGGGGACAACCTCACCAGGCCCATGGCAAGGTCAACCTTGCAGCCCAGGACTTACTAGGCGCAGTGATGGCCAACCTTTGGACCTTCCCGTGTCAGCATTTGGAAAAACCCGAACTGAACTCTGGTGCCGTAACACATATAGAAATTTTTTGAGATTTGCAACCGTAGTAAAACAAACACTTGTAGTTTCGATATTTATTTTATGTATTTCAATGCCATTTCACAAAGAAAAATCAACCAAAAAAAGGGACTAAGCGTGTCACCTCTCACACGCGTGTCAGACCTTCGCCATCACTGGACTAGGGGAACCAACTCCAAGGGGAATACGGAACCAGCACAGGGAATAGCACCCACCACGATCTGCACCCTTCACAGGACACACAAAAAAGGAACCGACTGGGACCCTTCGCACTCTCCCTACCTGGCACTCTGCACTTCTTCTTCAACACACCTCCACACTTCCTACAACACTTTCTGCCCGGAAATTCATCCTACGACACTTTCTGCCCGGAAATTCATTCGAACAAAAAACACGGCTGCCAGGACAAAAAGGAAGGAGCCATGGGATCCCCCCCTTTCAGACACCCGCTACAAAGGGACACCTCGGCCCTCACTGCCCACTCAGGACCCTCACATCCTGCAGGGATGATCACAAGCAAATCTCTCCAACACCAACACACACACACACACACATTCCTCTTCACCTAGCTCTTGGCTCCACCTACTGGACAAGCAGGGACATGCCTTGACAACGGCAATCCTCTCACCAACATGGCTTCCCACACAGCTTCCTGGAACGAACTTGACAACACGACCATGCTCTCCTCCCTCCACACTTCCATTCCAAAGAACATATTCATTCTCAATGCCTGTGCTTTGAAAAAAAAAATCTTATTTCTGTACCGTCATAGTCACACAAGGAGGGCAAGAAAAAAATACCATACACACATGGACCTTTCAACAAACATGGCTTCTCTTGCCCCAGCTCATTTCAAACACACTGAACTTGCCATGGCAACTTCAAACGATTCACAACATTCAGAAACCAGGACACATGGATGCGTGCTGATCACAGTCACACTTAGCATGGGGAAAACAACACAACCATCCTACTTGAGCGCATGGCCACTTCAACAGCAATGCCTAGGCATGCCACAGGCTCAAAACAGGCGCACAAAGGCATCTTTATTTCCACTTACGGTGCCTGGGAAGGCTGGCAAATTCACATCTTTCACAGCCAAGACCAGCAAAAGCCCATGCTGCTCGATGCATCAGCTTCACACATACACCTGCTACAACCAACATTCTCTGCTTTCTTTCAAAAGGGCACAAAATCAGCACCTTCAGCACGGTCACAGATGGCTGCCTCAATCACAGCGGCCTCCACGTCACGGAGGGCCTCAACCATGCTCGCCTCTCCAGGACCATCGCGGGAATAATAGCTTCTCCAAATACACCAAACACTCCAAGGACCCAAGGACGGACTGGAGGCTCCACCATCGCAGCCTCCTGGCCAAGGACTCCTTGCCTCACCCATGCCTGCCCACAGGGGACCAACTCACATCCTCAACGCACCTGCTCACCAGGCAAGGGCAGCGCTCTCCGAGGCCTCCCTCTACAGGCCTGCCTGCCTGCCTGGGCACAAACACCTCACACATCGACACCCGACACTTCACTCCATTCAACCACGGAATCATGGAATCATTCACAGACACATGGAAAAACCTGCAACAGGGGGAAAAATGCCACACTTGCCATGTTCACTCTCACACGGCTTCACTCAACAATTTCAGGACCATGCCTTGGCAAATCAAAGGGAAGCTTCACTGGGACATTCAAGGAACACCTTCTGCCTCTGCTGTGATGCTCACCTGCCAGCTAAGGCCATGGGACCGTCACCAAAAAACACAAACACATGGCAGCCATGCTCTCCAGGGCAGCCATCATGCCAGCCCTGCATGGAATCAACTTAAGCCTCTGGGTCTGCACCGCTGCCCTCCCACCACTCACAATGGATTCCTCACACACTGCTGCACTCACATGGCCTGCAACGTGAGAATAGATGTTCCTTGCTGTCTCTTTCAATACACAGTGCAGAGGACTTCTTCTCGCAGGCTGATGCTCGACGATTGACAAACACCCGCTATTGCTTCTCTTCACTTTTTCAAGAGTCCATTTCAAACCGTTCCCACACACCCGGACTACAAATACACATCTTCTCCTGCGCCTCTTGCCACCCCTTGCTACACGCCTTGGCCCATCCTAAAGGAAACTTTTACACGCACAAACCCGCACTGATTCATTCAGCAACTTTCTCAAGCCAGCACACTTCCAAACCCAAACTCAGCAACTGGGTGTGAAATCACCTGAGGAAACACAACACATCTTTCACAATCACAACATGGGGGCAGCCTAACTCTTCTTCTTTTCACTATGTTTAGGACATGGATGCTACAAAAAATGGCTACAATCACTACATTGGGTCTTTCCGTCTCTAAAACAGTCATTCCGAATGGGCATACACCCCTTGGAATGGAAAAATGGACGACAGCATGACACTATTAGCAAACTTCCTCATCACGAACCTCAACGAGAGCCCTTGTGTCTCTGTCTGTCCATGCTGGGAAAACTCCAGGTGCAAACACCTGGGCCTGCTTCCAAACCAGGGGGAGCCAACTCCAAAGGGAGGAACAACCTTGGCGTACCTCATGCTCTCTCATACACGTCCCTCTCACCCAGGATCTCATGGCACTCATTGGCCACTGACACAACACCACCACCTTTCGAGGCTGTGCAACAAACAGGGGATCCACTCACCTGCTCTTAAACACAAACATCTCCTCCTTTCCACAATGTCCCCTCAAAAACCTGATCACCCTCTCCACTCTCTTGGGGACTTCAGCACTCCCCACAACTCTCTTACAGCTGATCCCAGCAGTCCCAACTCTTTGGACCAGCTGCTTCTGGGGAGGGTTTCTTTGCAGATGGCAAAGGAAATGGCA
>NW_005353728.1:28186-32202 GCF_000412655.1 Myotis brandtii
CAGGGGTTGCATCACTACAAGTCTGCCGCAAGCCATGCCATCCTTGCTGCTTCACACAGTCGCTGCAGGGAACAAACATCTGCACAGCATATCTTCCAAGGGACCTGGCGTCTAGGGCATACTGTTTTCCATAGGTTTGCTCCCCTTCCTAACGCTATGTGTTCTGACCACAGCCACCTTCCCGGGAAAGGTGGTTTCCCCAGCTGGGTATGTTTCCCTACCGTTAGGAATGAATGGGACTACACAAGGGAAGAAAATCACTACAACCACCTCGTGGGACAGAAATACACTAGGACACTTAGGAGGAACTCAGGCGAACACTCTTACCAATACATTTAGCACTTGCTAGGCCCACATCCTCAGGGGTCCACCCACCAGAGAAAAGACCAAACCCTACACCCTGAAAAAACCGACAACGCAGGCCAGTCCCAAGGAAGACCACCACAAAGCCTAAAAGGAAAACTATCACTTCAAGAAATACCGCTGCAAACAATGCACGCAGCCTCCTTATCTAAAAATCTTAGGCGACCTAGGCAACCACAAAGACTTCAACGAACTGCCAGGCAGTTGTTCAGCACCATACCTAACAACGATCATGCTTAAGCTACACAACCTTGACTTACAACAAAGAATAAGAAAACCTCCTTCCACCCAAAACAGTTTGGCTCACTGGATAGAACGTAGGCCTGCAGACTCAAGGGTCCCAGGTTTGATTCTGGTCAAGGGCATGTACCTTGGTTGCAGGCACATCCCTGTAGGGGACGTGCAAGAGGCAGCTGATGGATGTTTCTAACTCTCTATCCCTCTCCCTTCCTCTCTGTAAAAAATCAATAAAATATATTTTTTTTAAAAAAAACCCCTTCCATGTTTGCCTTATAGCTTCACAATGGAGCGATGCAATAAGAACCATAGAATACAAATAACAAACTAGCTCTGATCATGGAACACAGAGACTAACCTTTACAACAGAATGTACAAACATAGACAATAAATAAGATTAAAATCAGCAGAACTAAACAGAAAGGAGATTTTCAACAAAGATCAGATAAGAAACTGTAAACATAAAACAAGAAACTTTAGCCAAAGCCGGTTTGGCTCAGTGGATGGAGCGTCGGCCTGCGGACTGAGGGGTCCCGGGTTCGATTCCGGTCAAAGGCATGTACATGTGCAGGAGGCAGCTGATCGATGTTTCTCTCTCATCGATGTTTATTGATGTTCTTTGTGAACGGAGACACTGAGGCAAGCTTGGCCTGTAGGATGAAGTAGAGCAGAGGGCTACCGCTCGCTCAGGCGTGTAGCAAAGACCCTCTGATGCCTTCTGGCTTTTATTGGGGGTGAGCACAGCAAACAACAATGGAGTACAGCAAGTGACAATGATTAATAAGCATGCTCATGAAATCATCAAAGCTAAGTTATACATTACACTATTAATTTCCTGTATTATACAAAGATTATTTCCACCTGCACCAGTGCACCCTCCCCTGAACTTTTCATGCCCTCGTGGAGTACTTATCACCTAGAGGAAGGTCCTGCCTCTGAACAATACGTCTTGCTTGCAAGACTTTGTTCTGACGTGGCCTGTTTGCAGGCCCCCGCCTTTTCCTGGCAGAATGTCCTCTTCTAGTAAACTTCATTCCGCTTTACCGCAACACCCACAGCTGTCTAACAGCTGATCCCAGCATCACAATTCTTCAGACCAGCTGCTTCTGTAGAAGGTTTCTTTTTAGATGGGAAAGGAAATTGCATGAATTATGACATGGAACACTCATACAAAGGGAGTCATTTAAAAAGTGATGGCATTTCCATGGGAACAATGGGAACCTCTTTCCTTACAATGATTGAGGGCTTGGGTGGGTGACCTCAAACTCTCAGAAGCAACCATTGAGCCACACCTTCACACTCCCCTTTTCCCACATCAACCCAATCCTGACACAACACCTCAGGACCAGGGAAAATCTGCCAGTGGGATATTGTTTTCTGTGGGTCTCAGCTGACTCGGGAGGAGCCATCCCAGAATCTTGGAGCTGATGATGCCCAAGCAGGGGCCCTGTGCACACTGGGAGGTGGGCTCTCTCGCCCAGATCAGGAGGGGCAACCCCCCACCCCCAGCCTCGCATTGAAACACCACACATTTCCAAGTGGCTCAGCACCTCTGGTCAGCATCTCTCAGGGGGTGAAGGAAAGCTTTGCACAATCAAGTCCTCATTCACATTAAAAATGTTGGTGTCCCCTGTGCCCAAACCTCCACACACAGGAAGGTTCTGGTTTGAATTGTCACACCTTGATTTGTTGAATACATCTTTTCCAGGTTGCAATGATTAGCCTTTCTCTTCATGCCCGGCTTTCTCTACCATTTCTTTCCATTTCCAGTGTGAGACATCTCACTTCCTTTGGAAGGAAATGGAAAATTCTCCAGGATGGGATGCTCAGCTGTTTGGGTGAATATGTGCACACAGGGTTTAAAGTGAGATACTGTGAACATTCACGAACTGGAATTCTCACGATGACTAAGGAAGACAAGTGGTGGGTGTTCTCAGTAAAATAGTATACCTTTTGGGGGGAGAATAGGAGGAGATTTCACAGTTTCCAGTTTTATTTTTAATCTGTTGTTCTTGATCTGAGACAGAGAGGGACAGGCAGACAAAGAGAAACAATCAGGTGATGTGCGTGCCCTTACCAGGAATCAAGGTCTCTTGTTGGTTCATAGGTCAACACTCAATCATTGAGCCTCGCTTGCTGGGCTGTGTGTTGCTATTTGGATGACCTGTTTACTACAAGACAATGCGGCCCTGGCTCGGTAGATTACATGCCAGGGGGATGAGAGCCTTTACCTTGCTGGTGTTCTCATGCTGCTTGGAGCATCAGGCCTGCTTCCATCATCACAGCAAGTGGGAGGTGTGGCATCAGTACAAGCCTACTTCTACCTTCTGCCTATTGCTTCATAACACAGAATGAAGGTTAAACCATGCAGGCTGTCTCTACAAGGGGACCAGTAACTTAGCAAACATTCTGCTTTGGTGACAACACATGACCCCCAACAGTTCCTTGGGCAGCGATACACAGTAATACTTACCAAGTTGCTAAACATTTCCCAAGCAAAACATTCACACTTAGAAAGTTTTTAACATGCTCATTTAATTACACTTAGGAAGGCAACTTTGTCCAAGAAATGTCATTTTCTAAAATAAAATGTATGTATAATACAAATGTATGATACATCACACAGATAACTACTGGCTCTGATTTATTTTTCATGCATATCATAACTATATAGAATAAGTTTGAGATCACTTTCCAAACAACTGCTGTGTGAATGGATGTACAGACAGGTCTTGGGTGTTGGGCAGAGTCACCATGAAGTAAGTGCTGCCTGTGGAAATGGAATCCAGGGTTCTGGAGTCAAAAACCACTGAGAATGTACCTCCAGGAGGATAAAAGGAACCAGCACAGTGGCTGTTATAGGTTCAATCAGCGAGATAGACCACTGACTCAGAATTTAAGTTTAGGAGCCTTTATTAAGCTGGCCAGCTGACTACAGCGCGTCCCTCCCGCTTCTGGGAGCCTCGCAGCTTGTAGTGCCCACCGAGGGTACAGCAAAGCCTTTTATCCGCAACACTACAAAGCATTTCCTGGCACTGGCAGGGTTCACACAAAGTCTACAAGTATGAATGGGGAGGTAAACGGAGTCACACTTGGCTGGGTTGAATCATAATACATTGTTTTTCTAAGATAATCTAGCAATTTTTCTCTGCAAGGATCCCGGACCCTAATACAATTGGTAACCTTTCCATGCCGCAGTCCCTCCCCCTAGCACAGTTGCCACAGGTTCCAGGATGTCACCTCTCCAGGCCACTGCGGCCTCAATTATCTGTCTGTCCCTCGGTCTCTGTGTCCCTCGGTCTGTGTGTCCCTCGGTCTGTGTGTCCCTCGGTCTGTCTGTCCCTCGGTCTGTGTGTCCCTCAGTCTGTCTGTCCCTCAGTCTGTGTGTCCCTCGGTCTCTGTGTCCCTCGGTCTCT
>NW_005353728.1:33685-37018 GCF_000412655.1 Myotis brandtii
TGTGTGTCCTTCAGTCTGTGTGTCCCTCGGTTTCTGTGTCCCTCGGTCTGTCTGTCCCTCGGTCTCTGTGTCCCTCAGTCTGTGTGTCCCTCGGTCTTGGACAACGGGGGAGTCTGCTCGCATCTTCTCAGTGTGGGTGACTCTGGGAGCAGTGACACAAGGCAGTAGAGGGGAGCATGTTCAGGACCCTCCAAATCTTTTCCTTCTTTGTACTTTTTTCTTGTGTATGTTTTCGTTAATTCTTACCAGAGCATATGTTTTTTACAGAGAGAGGGAGGGAGGGAGGGAGGGAGGCCGGGAGGAGAGAGACAAGAAACAAAAAAGTAAACATGAATATGCAAGAGACACATGGATCTTTGGCTCCCACAGGAGCCCAGACCGGGGCTGGCCATGAAACCTGCATCCCAGGTATGTGCTCTGGACCAGGGATCCCACCAGCGACACTTCCCTGGGCATCCAAAGGTCTAACCAGCAAACAATGCTGGCCAGGCCTATTCCTTCCACTTAGCTGGCAGATGAGAACACATGTCACTCTTTCTTCTGGCAGAAGGCAGCCAATCTAGGATGATCACTCACCATTGATCTTTCTCTCTTCCTTTCTGAAATAGTAGAAATGTATATTTCTAAAAAACCCACTGTGGCCCTGGCCTGTGTGCCTCAGTGGGGAGAGTGTCAACCTGCAAATTGAAGGGTCCCTGGTTCGATTCCCAGTCACGGCATACGCCCGGGTTGCGGACTCGATCCCCAGTGGGGAGGGGGGGGATACAGGAGGCAGCTGATGCATGGTTCTCTCTCATCATTGACGTTTCCATCTCTCTTCCTCTCCCTTCATCTCTGAAATCAATAAAAATATATTTTTTTAAAATACACTGGGTTTCAACACAAAAGTTTACGTTGAATTTTTTTTCTCGCTACTAACACGTTCCCATGATGACCCTGCATCTGGAGGTGCCATCAATAATGGCAGCCTCCCTGGTACTGATTGCATCAATAATGGCAGCCTCCAGGGGAAGGACTGCCTCAGTAATGCCCTACAGAGGCCGCTGAGTCTAGTGGGAATAACACGTTCTCCCGATACCCCTGCACCTCGCTGTACGGACTGGCTGCCTCCATAATGGTGTCATCCAAGGGACTGGCTGCCTCAATCATAGCGGCCGCCGGGTTACTGGCTGCCTCAGGAAAGGAGACCTGTCCGGTACTGACTGCCTTGGTAACGGCGGCCGCCCCAGGACTGACTACTCCAATCATGGCAGCCTCTAGGTTACGGACTGAATTAGTGAACGCACAGCTTCCCCAGTCAGTGCAGCAGCCAAGGCCTCCCTTTGCAGGGCTGGGACGGGAAGGAGTGCAAAAGCCAGACCCGTGACTTCAGTCCATCCAGGGAAGGAATAATTGCACCCTGGACAGCCTCGATGATTTTGTAGGGTTTTCTGTGAATTATTTTTGTTGTTTGTTTGTTTGTTTGTTTGTTTGTGGTTTTTTGGGTAGAATTTTTCATCAAATTCACAGGACATTAGCTAACATTTCAGCACCACGGACAGAAGCACAAGGTGGTATTCTTTGAATGGCCACAAGAGGGCAGCAGAGGATCGTTTTTGCAAAGGAATTGGCTGACATCTTCCTTTTGCGGGGGGGACGGGGTCTCGCTATGTTGCCCAGGCTGGAGTGCAGTGGCTATTCACAGGCGCGATCGCACTGCTGATCAGCAAGGGAGCTTTGACCTACTCCGTCTCGGACCTGGGCCGGTTCACCCCTCCTTAGGCAACCTGGTGGCCCCCCGCTCCCGGGAGGTCACCATACTGATGCCGAAGTGAGTGCGGACACCCGATCGGCATAGCGCACTCCAGCCCAGAGCTCCTGGGCTCAAGCGATCCTCCAGCCTCAGCCTCCCGAGTAGCTGGGACCACAGGCGCGCGCCACCGCGCCCGGCTGACAGCTTCCTTTAAGGCAGTGGTTCTCAACCTTCCTAATGCCGCGACCCTTTAATACAGTTCCTCATGTTGTGACCCAACCATAAAATTATTTTTGTTGCAACTTCATAACTGTAATGTCGCTACTGTTATGGATCCTAATGTAAATATCTGATATGCAGGAACATAATTAAAGCATAGTGATTAATCACAAGAACAATATGTAATTATATATGTGTTTTCCGATGGTCTTAGGCGACCCCTGTGAAAGGAACGTTCGACCCCCCAAAGGGGTCGCGACCCACAGGTTGAGAACCGCTGGTCTAGTGGGAATCCCTGTTTCCCAGAACGCAACTCCCCGCCTACCGCCTGGTCCTCTCGCTAAGGAAGCGAACACACACGCGCCCGGAAGACAGTCCGGGACCCTGAATACCATCGGGTGAAACAGACACTCGGTCAGGCTGCAGGAAGGCCGCGTCACCCCAACACCTGCGGGGGCTGGGGGCTCCCGGCCCCCGGGGTCCCTCCGCGACGTCACAGGAATCCAAGCCCTGGACACCGCCTAGCCGCGCCCGGGCTGAAGGCTTCTTGACAGACACTCGCAGGAACCTGGGCAGCCAATCACCACGGGGGGTTGGGGGCGGGGGGCGGGCTCTTTCCACAGGATTCTGCCCTTGACTGGCAGGAAGGCTCCACCCTGCGCCCCGCCCTTTCCGCGTTTCTGACCGCCCATTGGCGGGCAGGGCCCCGTGACCGCAGCACTGATTGGCGGCTCCCGCTGACGCTCTGGAGGCTGGAAGCTCCCCCCTCGCCCCGCCTCACACCGGAGCGCGCGGGGCGGAAGCGCGGGTTTGAGGGGACCTCGGCCAGGTGGGCAGCGCGGCCGGAGACGGACAGGAAAACGGGGGCCTCGCGTGTGAACCCCTTTGCCGCCGGCCTTCACCCCCACTCTAAGACCCCGGGTGTCCTCCCGAGAGGCTCCCAGGACTGTCAGCCTCCAGGGACCCCAAGTCCGCTAACCCGGAGGACCCCCGGTCTCTGCGCCCAGAGGAACGCTCAATCCCCCAAAGCTCAGACCCCAGCACACCCCGAGCCCGGGCTCCCTGACCACGGCACCCCAGAAAGACCACATCCCCAACTCCGAGACCCGGAACCCTGGAGCCTGTCCCTGAGACCCCAAACCTCTGCACAGGAGCCCCAAATCCTCTCACCCGAACACCCAACTTTCCTGGCCAGAGAGACCCGGATCCTGTCCCGCGGGGCCCGTCTCCTCAGCCGGCGACGTCTCTGCCCCTTGAGGCGCCTCCTCCCGCGTCCATTGCTCCCGGAACGCGGGTGCCATTCCCGAACCCGGTTCCGTCCCAGCACAGCCCCCCCAGCCGTCAGGGCGCCTCCACCTCCACCCCCAGGGCGCTCAGGCCCC
>NW_005353728.1:38875-43308 GCF_000412655.1 Myotis brandtii
GGGCGCCCCGGGCCCTGCCCTCCCGGCCAGCGCTGGCTCTGCGGTTCGTTCCCTCAGCTCTTCGCCCGCAGGACAGACTTTCTTTCTCTCCTTCCAGGTCTCAGGGCCCCTCGACCCGCGTTCATGTGTCGCCGCGGGAGGACCGCCAAGCCCCGGACCGAGGACTCCGAGGACTCGGATGAAGACTGGACCCCAAGGCCGCGAGGTGCGAGCGGAGGGCGCGCAGGTGCCTGACCCCGACCCGGGTGCAGGTCGGGCGGCCTCTCGGGAGTTACCAGGGAGGAGCAAGAGGCAAAGCAGTTACACACCAGGGGCTATTCACATAAACCCCTTTTTATTAATACATTTATTAGAGGAGAGAGGAGAGAGAGAGAGAGAGAGAGAGAGAGAGAGAGAGAGACCTCCATCGCTGCCTCCTGCAGGCCCCCCACCGGGATCGTGCCGGGAACCTGGTCTGGGGCCCTGACGGGGATCCATCCGGGACCTCACGGTTCATAGGTCGAGGCCCAACCACTCGGCCACACTGGCCAGGTTCATAGAACCTCTTTAAATGTGTAACAATAATTATATACAGATTTAGTGTTGACACTATCACAGAGGTCCCCCATTTCTCCCCCTTTGCTCACCTTCACCCAGACCCAACCCCCAAATCTATAATAATAAAACCATAATATGCAAATCGAGGGAGGACCAGCTGAAGGACCCACCAGATGACCACGCTATGACACCCACTGGCATCAGGACAGCCAAGGCCTGTGAAACGCAATTGGTCCGGCACCACCATCCCCCATGATGCCCTGCAGAGGGAGGCCCAGGCCACTAGCCTCTGGGTGATCAATGGGGGCTCCCCATCACCCCAAAGAGGGAGGCCCAGGCCACCAATGCAGAGCTGGGGCTGCTGAACGGGGCCTCTCTCTGCAGGCGATGGATCTCAGGGGTCCCAGACTGCCAGAGGCCAGCTGAGGGATTCCCGCCCCCGCTCCTGGCCACGCCCCCAGTGCATAAATTTATTAATTTTGTGCAATGGGACTCTAATACATAGATAGATGATAGATAGATAGATAGATAGATAGATACTAAATAACAGACCTAAATGAATAGACCCCACACTGTACTCCCACTCTACTGGCCCCAGGAATTCCACGTATGTTCCCCAAAGGAGGTGACCTCAAATGTTCATTACAGTACTGTTCATGACAGCCAAAAACTAAAAACTTCCCAGACGCCCAGCAGTAATCGAATACATCATTGCATATCACACGATGGACTACTATACTGCAACTGAAAGGTATTACAACTATACTCAAAAATATGGGTCAGGTATGCTCTCCCCCAACACCCATGCCATTTCCCTCCTCCTCCCCTTCCCCAACAGGCACATATGTCTTAAACTCTAAGGGACTCCAGAAAACTTGCAACCAGGGGAGCAGTGGGCAGCGGCAGCTCATCCCAGGCTAACCCCTGAACCTGTCTCCAAGCCCCCTTTTCTATGGCTTTCCAATGAGCCAAAGCCGCCTGCCTAGGCTGAACTCTTTCCTATAACCTTTCTAGAGCAACACAGCAGCCCCGCCTAGGCTCTCTCCTGCTGCTGCTTCTATCCTAAGCCCTTCCTTGTTTCACTGTCCCCAGCTTTAATAAACATTCTCTCAAAATAAAAATAAATAAAAAGCCATGGCTAGGAGGCTCAGTTGGTTGGAGCATCCTCCCATACACCAAAAAGGTTTCGGGTTCCATCCCCAGTCAAGGAGTGTATGGGATACAACTGATCGATGTTTCTCTCTCACATCCATGTTTCCCTCTCTTTCTTTCTCTTCCTCTCTCTCTAAAATCAATAAACATATATCCCCAGGTGAGGATTAAAAAATAATAATAGAGGGAGATAAATGGTGATGGAAAAAATAAATAATAAAATAATTGTATTTTTATAGAACATTAACAAGTAAGTATACAAAAATATAAAAGTGAGTAAACATAACTAATTCAGAAGAGTTGTCATCACATAGGAGGAAGGTCTGACAGGTGAGCCGTGCTCTATGACCTGCATGGGGACATATGGGAAAATTATTACTCATGGTAGTTAGGGGGTTGGGTTGTGGGCCAGGGTAGGAGGTAGTTCATCGTTGTATCAGGTTCCCTGTCAGACATGGCATCATCTGCCAGGTTTCATGAAAGTCTGGTTGGTAGGGTCCGTAGTTCCATGGGTCTGAGGTTGAAACATAGCTGAAGGCACGACATTATCTCTAACTTGCCCGAAACTCTGTTTCTGTGCTGAATAGACCTGAGTCTTTGTTCCTAAGACTGTGTCATGCTGATCAGAATCTAGTGATTAGGGAAGGTGGGCACAGTCCATATGTGCAAAGGAGGCAGGATAAGAAAGAAAGGAGGCAAGGTGGTCCTGGTGCCATTGGATTGGACAAGGCCAGTGTGAAGACAGAAGACAGAGAGGAGAAAGGGCCGGGTTGCAGAGTAGAGTTTCTTAGCAGTTACATGACTTTTATTATACTTGTGTTATGAAATGCCAATTTTTTATTTTTTGCTTTTTAGGGCACATGCCCAGATTGTGGGCTCGATCCCTGGTGTGGGGTGTTCAGGAGGCAGCTAATCCATGATTCTCTATCATCATTGATGTTTCTATCTCTCTCTCCCTTGCCCTCTCCCTTCCTCTCTGAAATTATATATCTTATTGATTTCTCACCATCTTTTAGCTAAACCTTCTTGGGTGGCCTTCAGCGTGGAACAGAATAAACATCAGAAGGTGAGTATTTCCCAAATCCTGTGGAAAAGAAAATCTTCATCCTGGATGCAAATGCAGGGAAGAGGAGGAAAAATCAGAGTGCACCCTAGGAACTGCCACCTTCTTTTCCTGACCTCTTCAACAAAATGACCAATATCATCTTAGTCGTTAATAACATCAGCAGCAATAGTAGCTACCACGGGTTTTACCTTCACAATGCTTCAGACTCTATGAATTCTACGTGAATAAACTCACTTAAACCTTAACACAAACCTATGAGGTAGGTACTATAACTATCACCATTTCTGATGAGGAAACTGAGGTTTCAGACATATACAAGTGTTTGATTATATGTCTGAGATCATAGTATCCGTGGTCATGCAATCTAATCCATAGCTTCATCTCTAAACCACTTACAAGCTCATTAAAATTTCCATAGTTTTATGCACTTTCCACTGTCTTATCCATCCATGATTACGTCTTTCACTGACTGCTGATTCCAAACGCTATGCTGCAGTGAGAGATGCACTAAGACTTCCGACTCGCGGAAGCTCACTGACATCTAGGCAGTTTGCACGGTGCATGGTCCCACATGAAGAAGGACATAGGAACCCCAGCATCAGAGCCTCCTAGTCAAATAAAAGAAAGCATCTCTCAACTGTGGGGAGCTTCAGGCTTGACGATTGAGAAACAATAAACAATAAAGTGACTTAAGGACTTCATAGAGATGACACACTATTCAATAGAAGCTCACCCATCTGGAACTGGTTTTTTTGTTTGTATGTTTGTTTGTTTTTTAAATATATTTTATTGATATTTTACAGAGAGGAAGGGAGAGGAATAGAGAGTTAGAAACATCGATGAGAGAGAAACATCGATCAGCTGTCTCCTACACACCCCCTACTGGGGATGTGCCCGCAACCAAGGTACATGCCCTTGACTGGAATCGAACCTGGGACCCCTCAGTCTGCAGGCCGTCGCTCTATCCACTGAACCAAACCGGTTAGGGCTGGAACTGGTTTTGAATGTTCATTCCAGTAAGAAGAAGTATGGCTTTTTTCTCTGAGCTCTAATTAGGCCAGTGTCATCTTGTTTGAATCATTTGCTCTGCCTGCCTACCTCTGCCTACCTTTGGTTCACACCATATTCTTCTCTCCTAGAAGTACCAGGCCCAGCTCAGGGTCCCTGAGGGCCCCTGAATGTTTGCTGAAAGAGTGCTTTCAAATTTACAAATTAAACTAGAATAAGGTCAAAAAATAATGAAGATAATTTACATGTGTGTTGATGTTGTTTGTGAACGGAGACACTGAGGCAAGCTTGGCGTGTAGGATGAAGTAGAGCAGAGGGCTACCGCTCGCTCAGGCGTGTAGCAAAGACCCTCTGATCCCTTCTGGCTTTTATTGGGGGTGAGCACAGCAAACAACAATAGAGTACAGCAAGTGACAATGATTAACAGGCATGCTCATGAAATCAAAGCTAAGTTACACATTACACTATTAATTTCCTATGTTATACAAAGACTCTTTCCACCTGCAGCAGTGCACCCTCCCTGGCTTTCCATGCCCTCATGGACTATTTATCACGTCAAGGAAAGTTCTGCCTCTGAACAATAAGTCTTGTTTGCAAGACTTTGTTCTGACGCGGCCTGCTTGCAGGCTCCCGCCTTTTACTGGCAGAACGTCCTCTTCTAGTTAACTTT
>NW_005353728.1:44440-49059 GCF_000412655.1 Myotis brandtii
GCCCTTGATTGGAATCGAACTCAGGACCCTTCAGTCCACAGGCTGACACTCTGTCAACTGAGCTACACTGGTTAGGGCCCAACTATGACTTATTCTCTTCCCAGTATCCTTCATTCTCACTGTTCTATAAAAAAAAAAAAGATCCTTAAGGCATGGGTTCTAGTCCTCAATTCACAACCCACATTGACCATTTCTTTTTCCTCTAATATTCATACTTCCCAGGTATTTCAAAGAGTTGTTGAAGTGTTCATTAAAGTCATGTATGTGAAAATATATCATAAACCCTACATAATTAAATAAATGCATGTTACCTTTTAATATGTGACTTTCACATTGAAGGCAAGGTCCAGGACGCCATTAAGTAATGAGTCTAGTTTGTAGGAATTGTCAGGAACAGCAAATTTGTTGACCACAAGTGGCTCAGAGCAGACCCAGAAACCAGTGCCCCCTCCTGGAGAAGCAAGAACCTCCGGACAGCACCCTAGATTGAAATTGGGTAAGTTACATAATTTGGAGATTTCACTTCCACTAATTCCTCTAGAAAGGCTGATCAGTATAGCCTAGGTATGTGGGGTGGACTTTGCATAGGCCTGGATTTGAAACTGGAGTTAGCACTGAAGCTTTGAGCTAATCTTACAAACTCTCTGAGCTCCTGAATGCTAATGTGTAAAGTGAACATAAGGAAACATGGTTCACATATAGTTTGGAAGCATTAAATTAAATCTCAAACAATTGACACATGCAAGTTGTCCAATAAATCCATCTGTGATAATAGCAACCATATTCTCTTGGTGTTGTGTGCGTAACACATAATGTGCCCTCAATACATACTTCATGAATGACTAAAGCTTGGGAGGTTGAACCTGATAAGGGGATCATCTAGAAACTAAAATTGAATCAGCCATCGGTAGTCAGTGTGGAGTGCTAGTCTTTTAGTTAACAGAGGAAAATACCAGATAATATAATAGAACAAGTGATCATTTGATGGGAGGGCATTGTGTGTTTTCTGATAAGATAGGGACTCATGTTCCAGACCTCATCCCCTCATTCACCTGCCCTTCTCCCATGTAGACCTCAGGAGAAAGGAGATCGAAGTGAAGATGTATAGCTTACGAGAGAGGAAGTGTCATGTCTACAAAGAGATCAGCGAGCCCCAGGACGATGACTACCTCTGTAAGCTCACCCTCACCAGGGAGCATGTTATGTCCTTGATGCAATAATTTCACCTGGTCTTTGGGTGCCCAAATCATTCCCTTCCTCTCGTGACCGGGAATACAGGATTGAGGCTCACTGATGTGAGCTCTTTCCGAAACCCTTCATGTCCAGGAACATGACTGTACCCTCCCTAATCCCTGTTGCTCTTGCCTCCAGATTGTGAGAAGTGTCAGAACTTCTTCATTGACAGCTGTGCTGTGCATGGGCCTCCTACGTTTGTAAAAGACAGTGCCGTGGACAAGGGGCATGCCAACCGCTCAGCCCTCACTCTGCCCCCTGGGTTGAGAATCGGACCATCAGGCATCCCTGAGGCTGGGCTTGGAGTGTGGAATGAGGAATGTGATCTGCCGGTGGGCCTGCACTTTGGCCCTTATGAGGGTCAGATCACAGAAGATGAAGCCACAGCCAACAGCGGCTACTCCTGGCTGGTGAGAAGTTTACCTCTTCCCTGTCCTCTGGCTTCCCACGTCCCTCCTGTGGCTTGGTGGGCCCCACCTTCTACATGCTGGGACATGGATGGGGACAATATGGTTAGTTAGCTCTGTGTACTGAGCAGACTTTGCATGAACATGGAGCTCCTCTCTAAGGATCAGGGGGCAAATGGGAGCAAAGTGGTACAGACTCCTCCCTTGTGGGGCTCCTGCTTAGTGGACAAATCGACTCAGACGTGTAGATAATGAATAAGAAAAATATCCTGTGATCACCATTGGGAGTTGAATCACCATGCAGGCTGAGAGAGATTTGATGACAGTAAAGTAATTATCCTATTATGTACACACACACACACACACACACACACACACACACACACAGCCTTTAACTTCTTTTCCTGAAATGCAGATCACCAAAGGGAGAAACTGCTATGAGTATGTGGATGGAAAGGATACATCTCAGGCCAACTGGATGTGGTAAGGTCAATAGGCTTCTGGGTGCCAGAGAGGAAACTCATGCCTCACTGCCCACACGTCTGTCCTTCCAAGCATGCCTCCCTAATGGTCTCCCTCAGTCCTCTGTCCCCCCTTTTTCTCCATACAGTGATATTCAACATCAAGAGACATTTAGGAAAAGAGGAGGCATAAGTACAGCATACGTCCTCAAAATACAAGTCTCCACTTTGGGCACTGGGAAAACCTTGAGGACCCTGGATTACTCTGATTTATCTAACGACATTAGTTAAACACCTACTATGTTCCAGTTTAGAGGGAGGAATTCATTACCTACACAGATCACACAATCCATGTCCCTATGGAGGGCTTACTGCAGACGGACATGAAACATTTTATTTCATAAATATTTAACTATAATTTTCCTATTTTTCAAGGAGTGCCCAGTGCCCAGATAGCCTTAAACCAAGGATAGCCTAAACCTGTGAGGGCAGCACATCATCCCAGCCTCACTTCTAACTAGAACTGGGTGTTGGAGCCTGCAGAGTAATAGTGCTCATGGCCCTTTCCTGAGGGGCTCTCTTGTATCAGGGGACACAGATTATGAATAAACTAGTATTGTTCTGTGTTATTTTTCTAAGACAAAGAGACCTCCAAGTTTCTGTGGGAACCTGGGGGAGGCAACTGAACGATGCCTTCAATAAAGTGTGGGGAGACTCGAGAAAGGCTTCTGAAGAGAAGGTAGACTTGGACTGAGTGTTGAATGATGTGAGCTAATCCAGAAGCAGAGTCCTAGATCAAGCACCGAGTTCTGTGGTGTCACACAGAACCTGACTTAGAGCTTAGAGAAGCTCGAGGTCACCGGGTTTGATGGGAAAGTCTGGAATGAGGCTTTGGAAATGGCATTAGGCAGGATGAGCACTGAGAGCAGGACTTAGGGACAGGAATTCACATGACGTTGTGACAGAGGCTCGGACATTGAACAGAAGGTTCCCCAGGAGCGTGGGTGTGGGTGCCATCAGTGCTGAGGGCCTTAAGCTTCAGTGAGGATATGACAGGTAGTGGGAACTCATTGCCGGTGGTTTTCTTCCTTTCATCTGCCTCAACCCCAGGTATGTGAACTGCGCCCGGGATGACGAAGAGCAGAACCTGGTGGCCTTTCAATATCACAGGCAGATTTTCTACCGAACCTGCCGGGTCGTGAGGAAGGGCTGTGAGCTGCTGGTCTGGTATGGAGAAGAGTATGGCCAAGAGCTGGGAAAGAAAGAATTCTTAGACGTTTTCATGGTCCAACTCTCAAGTAGAGTAAAATCCACTCTAGAGTCAGTAAAGCTTCCAATCAGATGCTTCAGAAATTGATGATTCATCACACAGGTCTTTGATTCTTAGGAAAAAATTTAATATTTTTATTTTTGTTCTAATTTTTAAAAATATGCTTTTATTGGTTTTAGAGACAGAGATGAAGGGAGAGGGGGAGAAATATCAATCTGCTGCCTCCTGCACGGCCCCTACTTGGGATCAAGTCCACCACCCAGACATGTGCCCTGACCAGGAATCAAACTGGCTACCTCTGGGTGAATGGGACAATGCTCAACCAAATGAGCCACACTCGCCAGGGCCAATTTGTGTTCCATTTTAAAAAATACTTCATGCACAAAATGCACAGCATCATATAGTGCTGAAAGGATTAGAGGCAAAAAAAAAAAGTTCTCAGGCACTTAACCAGCTCTCTCATCAAGGTGGGTGGTTTTTTAAAAACACTTTTAGCTGTTTCTTCTTCATTTACTGCACATTTCTAAATGAAATGTGTGTGTTAACATGCATTCATTCATTATTTCAGTGACTTGTCATGTGAATTCCTACTCGGTGCCACACAGGGTTCCGGGAGCTGGACATACAGATTAACACGATGATCAGAATCACTGCTCCTGAGAGCTGGCTGGTGAAGGAGGGAAGCCCAGGCGCACATGTGTGCATGTGCTTAATATTACACAGTGATTAGCGCTTTGGAGAAAACGGGCCCAGGACAAGTGCCTAGGGATCAGTGTGAGGGGAGGGTGGGTGTGTCGGATTCAGAAGGTCAGGGGAGGGCTTTCTCAGGAGATAACATTTACAACACCTGTGGCACAGGGTCCCGGGCAGAGGGAGTGGCTGGTGCAGGAAAGGAAAGAGGTGGGGTGTTGAGCTGGCTGAGGGCTACTCCTGTCTCAGTCTTGGTACAGAGGGTAAGAACAGAGGTTGGACAGATGCCTAGCAGCCTGGAAATACAGTGCCTATGATCCAAGCTGAGATACTGGGGACTTTCTTGAGTGAGAGGGGACAATTGGGCAGTTTTCAGCTGCAGAGTGGCATGTTCTAAAATTATGCTTTGTTAATTTTTTTGGAAAATAAACTTCAGTGGGGAATCCCCTCCGAGATTATTTCAACTCCAAGTGAGAGAGGAAGGCAGACTGGCTGGAGAGGGACGGGAGTCAGGAGTGTAAGAAGCAGGGTTGGGGAAATATTTTTGTTGTTGTTGTT
>NW_005353728.1:49622-51942 GCF_000412655.1 Myotis brandtii
GGACTGAAAGGTCCCAGGTTCGATTCTGGCCAAGAGCATGTACCTTGGTTGCAGGCACATCCCCAGTAGTAGGTGTGCAAGAGGCAGCTGATCAATGTTTCTAACTCTCTATCCTTCTCTCTTCCTCTCTGTAAAAAATCAATAAAATATATTTACAAAAAAAAGAAAGCAAGTAGGAATACTGTGTGAAGAAAGACATATTTCCATTTTATGATATATGGAAATTGCTAGTTGGGGCCTATGGTTTCTCTATTTTTAAATATTTTCAGTGATTTGAGAGAGAGAGGAAGGGAAACAAAGAGAGAGATAGAAATATCAACATGGATCAGCTGCCTCCTGCTGGGATCGAGCACAAAACCTGGGCATGTGCCCTGACCAGGAATCGAACTGGTGACGTCCTGGTTCATGGGCTGATGCTCAACCACTAAGCAACCTGGCCGGGCCTGTGGCTTTTCTCTTTAATATGACTTAGAAGATACATGTATATGGAAAAGTCACTATAGTTCCACCCATATAAGGAGTGAAATGGCCTCTAGTGGTCCTTGAAAGTCCTTAGTCTGCAATCTGTAAGATATTTTTTCTTTTCAATCCTCATCCCAGAATATTTTTCCATTGATTTTTAGAGAGAATGGAAGAGGGAGGGAAAGACAGAGAGAAATATCGATGTGAGAGAAACACATCGATTGGTTGCCTCCTGCACACGCCCTGACCAGGGCCCGGGCCGGGGAGAAGCCTGCAACCGAGGCACATGCCCTTGATGGGAATTGAACCCGGACCTTTCAGTTCACAGGCTGAGGCTCTATCCACTGATTCACACTGGCCAGGGCTGTAGAAAAGACTTTAGATATGGGGTCTCTGGATTTCTGAAGAAGAGTAGTGCAGACAAAGAAAAAGAAAAATAGACTGTGAAGGAACATTTTGTGGGAGGCAAAGCTTGCACTGTCAACACAGTAAGAATGATTCCGGGGCCAGGTCTTGCCAGGAGACAGAGCATACCGCACCGGCAGCCTTGCCCACACCTGCCCTGACCAAAACTTTCTCCTTCAGCAGAACCAAAGCCAGAGATCCACCCATGTCCCTCCTGCTCTGTGGCCTTCTCCAGTCAGACATTCCTCAGCCAACATGTGAAACGCAATCACCCCTCTGAGATTCTGCCAGGAGCACCTGCAGGAAACCACTTCCAGTCAGAGGAACCCAGCCCAGAGGATCAGAATCAACAGCAGCAGCAACAAACTGGTCCACATGGCTGGAATGACAAAGCTGAAGGTCAAGAGGTCAAAGGAAGGTCCAAACCTTTGCTTAAAAGGATCAGGCAGAAGGGAACTTCAAGGGCCTCTTTCAAGCCTCCCAACGGACAGATGGGGAGCTCCAGTGAGCGTGAGGGAATAATGGAGGAAGAGCCCAGCGCAGGCCAGAATGTGAATCCAAAGAACACAGGCAAATTATTTGTGGGAGTAAAAAGGTCAAAAATTGTAACAATCAAGCCTGGAGGGTGTGGGCAAGGCTTCAATGATGGGTCACATATCGACACACACCAGAGGACACACTCAGGGGAGAAGCCATATGTTTGCAGGGAATGTGGGCGAGGCTTTACACGGAAGTCAACTCTCATCAGACACCAGAGGACACACTCACAGGAGAATCCCTATGTGTGCAGGGAGTGTGGGCGAGGCTTTAGAGATAGGTCGACTCTCATCACACACCAGAGGACACACTCAGGGGAGAAGCCCTATGTGTGCAGGGAGTGTGGGCGAGGCTTTACACAGAAGTCAGACCTCACCAACCAGAGGACACACTCAGGGGAGAAGCCCTATGTGTGCAGGGAGTGTGGGAGAGGCTTTACAACGAAGTCCAATCTCATCATCCACCAGAGGACACACTCAGGGGAGAAGCCCTATGTGTGCAGGGAGTGTGGGCGAGGCTTTACACAGAAGTCAGACCTCACCAAACACCAGAGGACACACTCAGGGGAGAAGCCCTATGTGTGCAGGGAGTGTGGGCGAGGCTTTACACAGAAGTCAGATCTCATCAAACACCAGAGGACACACTCAGGGGAGAAGCCCTATGTGTGCAGGGAGTGTGGGCGAGGCTTTACACAGAAGTCAGATCTCATCAAACACCAGAGGACACACTCAGGGGAGAAGCCCTATGTGTGCAGGGAGTGTGGGCGAGGCTTTACACAGAAGTCAGATCTCATCAAACACCAGAGGACACACTCAGGGGAGAAGCCCTATGTGTGCAGGGAGTGTGGGCGAGGCTTTACACAGAAGTCAGATCTCATCAGACACCAGAGAACACACTCAGGGGAGAAGCCCTATGT
>NW_005353728.1:52736-58666 GCF_000412655.1 Myotis brandtii
AGACCCCCAACGTCTCTGTGCCTCTTTCCAATCTATAAAGTGGGAGGGTGACCCAGCCTTTGGTGCGTCATCCAGAGTGGGGTCAGCACCGGTGCCTCTGGCTCCGGGTGACTAAAACGCGCGTCTCTCGGTGAACAGCGTCTGCCAGGCCTTGAGGTGACAAGGGAGGCAGAGGGAGTGGGGGCCCGGGAGCCAGTTCAGAGCTCGAGCAGCCCCACTGCTCTCTGTGTGGACTCGGCTGCCTGAGCAGGAGGCGTGGGGTCAGGCATGCGCCTCCCCCCGGCCACCCCCTCTCACTGAGCCTGGGCAGGCAGCACTGAGAGTGACCAGGACACAAGGCCCGCGCCACCCTGCTGAGAGCTGCTGGGTGCACCTCACCTCACAGTGTGTGCGAAGCCCACCTCGCAGCAGCTCCTGGTGCTGGCCTTGTACCTGGGTCCGCGGGTCTAACCCTCCCCTGACCCGTCTGAAATCCTTAATTGCACGTTTCTTACGGGGAGTCTGATGGGCCATGGACCCGCGGGAGCAGAGCAGGCATGCCGTGTCGGTCATCCTGGACACCGGTTCACAGGTAACGTCCACCGAGGCCGGGAGCACCGACCCTCATGGGCCCATGGGTGGGAGTCCAGTGAGGCTCCAGGGAACAGGTAAGCGTCTGCCTGGGGAGGCGAGGGGGGCGATAGCAACCAGAGGCCCCGCTTTTCTTACAACAGAGCAGACGTCAATGCAGGGAGCAGGCACACGCGGAGAGGGCCCGTCAGCCCCTCAGCCTGAGGGACCTAGCACAGCACCTGTTCCTGGAGGAGGGTTCCTGAAGGGGGCACCCAAACCCAGGACCTGGAACCATGACCTTCCCTCTCCAGCCCGGCAGGTGTGGCTCAGTGGTTGAGCATCGACCTATGAACCAGGAGGTCAGGGTTCAATTCCTGGTCAGGGCACATGCCCGGGTTGTGGGCTTGATCCCCAGTGCGGGGCCTGCAAGAGGCAGCCGATCAATGATTCTCTCTCATTGATGTTTCTCTCTCTCTCCCTCTCCCGTTCTCTTGGAAATCAATAAAAAACACATTAAAAAAATAAAGAAAACAAAAGAAAAGACCCTTCCCTTGCCGTGACCAGGCTTGTGAAGAGAGTCTACGTGAACTAGGTGGTTTCAATGATAAGTATCCATTATTCTTTTCTCTATTTCATGCTTTTTTAAGGAAGGAAGGTGTGTTTCTTCAGTTTTGTTTTCTTTCCCTGTGCAGCCCCCACCCCCCATGCCCAGAGAAAACACCGTGAACTGTCCATGTTCTGTGGCGTCCGCGATGGGCATGGGAAGGCAGATCCTGACGTCGCTGGGTGAGGAGCTGGGACTGAGATACAGGGGGGAGGGGACCACATGCCAGGTGCTGCTCACTCCCCCAACCAGCACCGGCCCTGGAGCCCCACTCCGAGGAGGCTGAGCAGTTCAAGACGAGAAGGGAGTCTGTTCTCTCTCCCTCCCTCCCTCCAGCAGCAACCCACCTCCCCGGTGTGGCCATCTGCCCCCATGGTGGCCCCCACTCCACCTCTGTCTCCCAGGCCCTTGAAGGGTCCCTCCTTCACAGCAGGGCTGACCTGTGCTGTGCAAATGGCATGCGGCTCCCAGACCAAAGTCACAAAAAGGCACTTTTGCCTCAGCCTTGCTCACAGGGTCTCAGGGCCCCGTGAGCAGGGAGCTGGGAGTGCGCACCCCTACTGCCCCCCTGGCAGCTGCTGGACTGAGCTCTCGTCCCTGACAGGCAGCTGAGTCCCTGTCCTGTCCCGGTGACACCTGCTGCCTCCAGGGCCACTCCAGCTGTACCCGTTGGCTCCTCAGCTCCTGCACCTGGCCCTGTGCTTGCCCTGGATGGGGCCGGCCACTGTCTCGGGGCAGAAAGGACATCAGCCGCTGAGGCAACAGGACGGCCTGGCCAGCTGCCTCCATCCCATCACACCCCCCACTCTGTGACCCCAGCGGCTGCCACGGGTGTTGAGGGCTCCATCTGCTTTCGCTCAGCTCATCTGCCCCCAGGTAAGGGCACGGCCAGCTTGGTTGGGGACCAGAGCTGGGCAGGTGACGGGGGTCACTCGCCAGAACGGTCACTCAAGAACCCAGACCAGCTGACTGCCCTCCACAGCCGGGTCAGATGAGCCTGGTCTGAAACTTGGCAAACTTGTCTTGACTCCCAGACATGCCCGGCTTCTGGCTGAGCAGCACACACACACACCCCTCCCCCGTGGGAGCGCACAGATCACCACGGGGCAGCTCCTGCATTGAGTGTCTGCCCCCTGGTGGTCAGTTCGTGTCATAGAGACTGGTCTTTCCACCATTAGGTCGATTTGCATATTACCCTTTTATTATATAGGATTAACTCTATTTTAAAATTCTGCACACTTTTCCATAACATACCTAGTTGAGGTTGTTTCTTATACAGTGGGGCCTTGACTTACGAGTGTCCCAACTAATGAGTCTTTCGAGATAAGAGCCATCTCTCGGCTGATTTTTTGCTTTGAGTTGCGAGCTAAAATTCGGGTTACGAGCCAGCTTCAGATACCCCATCGCGAGTTGGCGCAGCGAACGTCACAGTGAATGCCACAACATCAGCCCAGCATCACGTGTCTCACTCGTTCACTTTAATGATTTGACATACGAGTAATCTGAGTTACAAGCTCCGTCACGGAACGAATTAAACTCGTAAGTCAAGGCCCCACTGTATATGACAATTTTGACATAATTTTCTGAAATTCAAAGGTTTTGGCTATTTCAGACCTCAGGTCTCTGCTGGTGATGTGTAGTTGGTTTTCCAAGGGGTTCTTCTATCTTTTCATGGAGGTAAAAATACCTCAATTATAGCCACTCCTGCTGCCTTACTATTTTCATTTCCTGTGCCAAGCTCAATTGTTTTGCATCATCTTTCTTCAATTATCTTCTCCACTTCATTTCCACAACATTCTAGCTTGTCAGAGTACTTCTTAGTAAGGTCCTTCAATGCTAAACCAAATCCTGTTTTCATCTGTGTTTGGAGGTTTCCAAGGTTGGATTATGTCTTCCCTTGAAAATTGGGTCGATGTTGCTTGGAGATATTTCTTTTGCGCCGTCCTGAGCCACCAGGACCTGCCGAGTCCACGAAACATGTTCAGCCCCCGTTGCATTGAGCGCTGCACCTGGGGGCTGAGAGGGTGGAGGCGGGCAGACCGAGCCTTGCACTCGATGGAGGAGCTCTGGTCGTGGGGAAGCGCTAAAACTCGCTGGCAGGGCAATTCCGTGCGAGGCAAGCTTCGGAGCGCAGAGCGGACAGCAGGCGCTGGAAGGAGAGGAATGGAACATTCCGTGGAAAGGACATTCTGACGGCTACTCCCCTGCCCTCCGGCCTCCACAGGCAGCCCTCGCACTCTCCCCCTCCCTCCCCTTCCCACCTCATGGTGCTTTGTCCCCACAGCAAACCTCTGCTCACCGCCAGCACCAAGTGTCCCTCACCACCAGGAGGGCACCGCCGCTTCAGGCCTTCCAGGGACCAACTCCAGGCATCCCTATCTCAGCACCCGCTGCTCATCCAGCTAGAACACGGGAACACCTTCCCTTGCTGACTGTCTGCAATCCGGTGGCCCATGTGATGTGTCTGCAGAGTCAGGTCGACACCCCAGAGCACCTGTTTTTAAAATGTGGGGACAGGAGAACAGGCTGGAATGAGGGGAGATCATGGGACTGTCCAGGGGAGAGGCTGGGCTGCAGCCAGTGTACTGAGAGGCAGTTCTGAGGTGGCCACTGAGCCCTGAGGACTGGACTGGATTTCCCAAAGAGCTGGGACCGGAGGCCATGCGTCACAAAGGCTGGAGAGAAGCCACGACAACGTGCCACAGAGGCCCAGGGAGGAAAACATCTCCAAATCCAGGACGTGGACCCTGGTATCAAAAGCCACAGTGGCTACTCTGGCCAGGTGGTTCCGAGCGCTGCACCTGGGGGCTGAGAGGGTGGAGGCGGGCAGAGCGAGCCTTGCACTCGATGGAGGAGCTCTGTGGTCGTGGGGAAGCGCTAAGACTCGCTGGCAGGGCAATTCCGTTCGAGGCAAGCTTCGGAGCGCAGAGCGGACAGCAGGCGCTGGAAGGAGAGGAATGGAACATTCCGTGGAAAGGACATTCTGACGGCTACTCCCCTGCCCTCCGGCCTCCACAGGCAGCCCTCGCACTCTCCCCCTCCCTCCCCTTCCCACCTCATGGTGCTTTGTCCCCACAGCAAACCTCTGCTCACCGCCAGCACCAAGTGTCCCTCACCACCAGGAGGGCACCGCCGCTTCAGGCCTTCCAGGGACCAACTCCAGGCATCCCTATCTCAGCACCCGCTGCTCATCCAGCTAGAACACGGGAACACCTTCCCTTGCTGACTGTCTGCAATCCGGTGGCCCATGTGATGTGTCTGCAGAGTCAGGTCGACACCCCAGAGCACCTGTTTTTAAAATGTGGGGACAGGAGAACAGGCTGGAATGAGGGGAGATCATGGGACTGTCCAGGGGAGAGGCTGGGCTGCAGCCAGTGTACTGAGAGGCAGTTCTGAGGTGGCCACTGAGCCCTGAGGACTGGCCGAGTCCAGAAACATGTTCAGCCCCCGTTGCATTGAGCGCTGCACCTGGGGGCTGAGAGGGTGGAGGCGGGCAGACCGAGCCTTGCACTCGATGGAGGAGCTCTGGTCGTGGGGAAGCGCTAAAACTCGCTGGCAGGGCAATTCCGTGCGAGGCAAGCTTCGGAGCGCAGAGCGGACAGCAGGCACTGGAAGGAGAGGAATGGAACATTCTGTGGAAAGGACATTCTGATGGCTACTCCCCTGCCCTCCGGCCTCCACAGGCAGCCCTCGCACTCTCCCCCTCCCTCCCCTTCCCACCTCGTGGTGCTTTGTCCCCACAGCAAACCTCTGCTCACCACCAGGAGGGCACCGCCGCTTCAGGCCTTCCAGGGACCAACTCCAGGCATCCCTATCTCAGCACCCGCTGCTCATCCAGCTAGAACACGGGAACACCTTCCCTTGCTGACTGTCTGCAATCCGGTGGCCCATGTGATGTGTCTGCAGAGTCAGGTCGACACCCCAGAGCACCTGTTTTTAAAATGTGGGGACAGGAGAACAGGCTGGAATGAGGGGAGATCATGGGACTGTCCAGGGGAGAGGCTGGGCTGCAGCCAGTGTACTGAGAGGCAGTTCTGAGGTGGCCACTGAGCCCTGAGGACTGGACTGGATTTCCCAAAGAGCTGGGACCGGAGGCCATGCGTCACAAAGGCTGGAGAGAAGCCACGACAACGTGCCACAGAGGCCCAGGGAGGAAAACATCTCCAAATCCAGGACGTGGACCCTGGTATCAAAAGCCACAGTGGCTACTCTGGCCAGGTGGTTCCGTTGGTTGGAGTGTCATCCTGTGCACCAAAAAGTTGCAAGTTCGATTTCCAGTCAGGGCACATACGGGAAGCAGCCAATCCATCTTTTTCTCTCTCTCCTCCTCTCAAAAAAAAAAATTAAAAAATCAGCCCTCGCTGGTTTGCCTCAGTGGATAGAGCATCAGCCTGTGGACTGAAGAGTCCCAGGTTCAATTCCGGGTCAGGACACATGCCCAAATTGCCTCTGCCAGTTGGAGAATACCACCCTCCTGTGCCCCAACCCTGGTGAGCTGTGTGTCACTGTAAAAAAAGGAAGAAAGAAAGAACACAGTGCACAGGACACGAGGACATGGGTGAGAAGTGGCAGTGTCTGTCCTCCAGAAACAAAATGTCATCTGACACCAGGCCCAGGCCCCCCATCACGCAGGCCAGCTGCCGAGGTCTGTCCTGCATGGCCTGTGGCCTGAGCCACTCGCCCACCAGTCGGCCCCACCTGAGGCGAACTCGGGCTGCCTGCCAACTCCCGTGGGGCCGGCACCATAGGGCCTCCTGACGAGGCCGCGGCCCAA
>NW_005353728.1:58814-62418 GCF_000412655.1 Myotis brandtii
GACACCCGCAGGCGGCGCTCCCGGGTGGGACCGTTCTCTGTGAGGACCTGCAGGCGGTGCTCCTGGGTGGGACCATTCTCTGTGAGGACCCGCAGGTCAGCGGTGAAGTGGGACAGGGCCTGGGCCGGGTGCTCAGAGCTCAGCGCACCCACACCAGCTTCCTCCGGCCCTGCACCCACCACAGCCTCAGTGAGACCCAGTTCCAGGCTTCTGTTGGTCAGGCCTTTCCCTGCCTCCCAGGCCATCCCAGAGCCACTGGCATCTCCATCCTCAGCCTCCTGGGGGGTTCCACAGGGTGGGGGTTCCACATGGGTCTGCAACAGGCAGGCAGCATCGGCCTCCGCCATGTCCCCGAGGCCCACGTGGCTGGCTAGTGCCCCGATGCCGCGGCGGATCTGGGGTCTGTGTCGGGCTCCACAGTGCCAGGGGGCACGCACTCGGGCCAGAGCTTCCTCCAGGCTCTGTTCATGGTGACAGGCTGCAGCTCTGCCCAAACCTGGGCGATGTTGTCCACGGCCGTCATGACGGTATAGCTGCGCCAGAACTCCCGCGTGGAGGGCCGGCCTCCACCAGCCTTCTCCCGGACCAGCTGGCCCAGCGTGCGGCGCAGGTAATGGGCCTTGAAGGCGGCGATGACGCCCTGGTTCATGGGCTGGATCAGGGCCGAGGTGTTCTTGGGCAGGAATTCCACACGCACGTGGGCGGAGAGGCTGCCCAGGTGGGAGGGTGGCAAGGGGCGCTGTCCAGGAGCAGCAGGGCCCGGTGCGGGAGGCCGTGGCTGGCGCAGTAGCTCTCCACCGCAGGGCAGAAGCAGCCGGTGAACCCGTCCTGGAAGATGCTGGGTGTCAGCCAGTCGTTTGGAGCGCCAGACCACAGGCAGGCTGGCCTTGGAGCAGCCCTTGAGGGCGCGCGGGTTCTCGGAGGGGTACAGCAGCAGCGGCTTCAGCCTGAAGTCACCAGCTGTGTGGCCCCCAGCAGCAGGGTCAGGTGGTCCTTAGGGGCCTTGGGCCCGGGCCTGGCTGCCCCCTCCAGCGCCAGCAGCATGCGCTCGGGCAGCCGCTTCCAGAAAAGGCCCGTCTCGTCCACGTTGAAGACTTGCTGCGAGGAGTAGCAGCCCTCCTCCAGGATGCGGCGCAGCACGGAGGGGTAGCAGGCAGCGGCCTGGGCGTCAGCCACCGCCGGCTCATCCGTGAGCAGCACGTTGCGGCGTGCCTTGAAACGGGCAAACCAGCCATTGCTGGCACCAAAGGTCTCAGCCTGAGCGCCATCGCCCTGCTCCTGCCCCGCCCGGTCCCGGATGAGCCGCGTGCTGACTGGCAGGTGCTGCCGCCTCTGCTCCTCGACCCACAGGCTCAGCCGGCGCCCCATCTGCCCCATCACCACACCCGGCAGCGGGTCAGCTGCTCAGCGCTGACGGGCGTCGAGGCCTGAGAATTGGCCCGGATCTTGTCTTTGTTGACACGGATCGAGGCGACTGTGGAGGTGGCCAGCCCCAGAGCCCGGGCGATCTGCGTCAGCTTCTCACCCTCTTCAAACCTGCGAAGCACCTCCAGTTTCACATGCAGGGTGATGGACTTCCTGTCCCGCTGGGCACTGTGGTGGAGGCCAATCCCACCCAGGGGTGCCTTGCCCGACACCTGACGGTGGGGGGTTGTCTTCATCCCGCCTCCGAGCGCCAGGCACCTCGACGAGCTCTGTACCCCTTGCCCCTCCTCAGTAGCTCCCACTGTGCCCACAACGGCAGCCTCTTGACCTCTCTGTAAGAGGGGGACACATAGACATTAATACATGAGCACATGGGAGTCCCACCACTGCCCAGCTTTCCCACGCACGGACACGGAGCACGGAGCCCTGCTCAGAGGCATGCCCGGCCCTTCTGCCCCCACTCCCCACTGCTCAGAGGGCTGCACACTCATTTTCAAGCATTTTTGCATCCAGGAGAGCATGTCACTTACTACTTTTAGCTCACGAGATCAAAACACAGGTGAGACTTCACTCTTCCCCACCCCCAAACCTCCTATAACCACATGGGGAGCCAAGAGCATCCAGAAACCATCAGCACCTCCCAGACACTGATGAGCAGAAGAGCAACCCAGCTCCATGCTTCTCACTCAGACATCGGTCCTCAGTGAGGGAGGAGGAACCAGAACATCTCCCCACGACATCCACATCCTAACCCAGGGGCCTACGAACAAATAACCGTACGCGGCAAGAGGCACTGAGGTGTGATTGTTTATCCTGAGAGGGGAGGGTGCCCTGGGTGAGCCCAATGGGGTCACGGGGTCCTTGTAAGAGGCAGGTTTCGCTCAGAAGGCAGGGTGGGCACTGAAGCCCACAGCCTCCAGCGGAGCCAGTCCTGCCGGAAGCTCGATTTTCGCCCGGAGGAACTAGGAAGATGACAGAGGTGGTTCCAGAAAAATAGGAGGGAAGGAACGAGAGAGTTAAAGAACAAAATATTAAATAAAAACGCAGTGAGGCCCTAGCGGGTTTGGCTCAGTGGATAGAGCATCGGCCTGCAGACTGAAGGGTCCCGGGTTCGATTCTGGTCAAGGGCACATGCCCGGGTTGGGGGCTCGATCCCCAGTAGGGGGTGTGCAGGAGGTAGCCAATACATGATTCTCTCTCATCATGGATGTTTCTCTCTCTCTCTCCTTTCCTCTGAAATCAATAATAATATTATATATATATATTTTTTAAAAAACACACGCAGTCGGATTAGTGCCCTAAAGGACAGCAGGCGGCCCGGGGTGTGTCGTGTCCTGCTTTGTGCCCTACTGGGTGACACAACTCAAACCCTGGGCTCTCTTTTCTCAGGACAGAAAGAATTTGCATCCTATTCACCTTTGCAACGTAGCAGCTACTTCACAGGGTCTGGACTCTGATCAAAGTAGCGGGAAACAGTTGCTTTGCTTAGGGAGTCACACAGGCTCCCGGTCATCTTTGTTCTCTTTGTCAAGTTTTGGGTGAGTCTTCCTCACAAGTCTTCCTCCAACTTTCTCTCTTGTTGCTGTCACCTTCTCTTAGTCTTTGCAAACCTCAGTCCATCTTACTGTGCCTCTGATTTCTGTCTCCTTCTCCCTTCTGGTGTCCTCCTGTGTCCCTGTCTGTCCCTTGACTCTCCATGTCTGCTCTTCTGGTCCCTGTGAATCTACCCCTTTTCCCCCTCTCCCTCCTCTCACTCCCACCCCTTCCTGCTCTCGCTCCCTGTTGCTAATTATTCTGGCCACCGGCCTCCCAGGGCCTGAATCCCCGCCCCGCTGGCCTCTCACCACATTCTCTAGGTCTGAGAGAGCAGAGCCCTTTCCCCGCTGTCTTCTGTCTGTTCAGACTGGAGCCTCTCACCTGCAAACTCTGGGTCCCTCCCTGCCCCCCGTCAGTCACCCCTCACTATCCCCGCTCCCCTCCCCTCTTTATCCCAGTCCCCTCCCTACGCCCTCATTCCTCTTACTCTTGCCTTTCCAACGCCCCGGGGTTGCGCTGGACCAGAGTCGGCTCCACTGGTTACCATGGACACGCAGGGACGCCTACCGCCTGCCAACACGAACGACCGTCGCGATGCGCACGCGCGCAGGGAGGGCCCGGCTGACTACATCTCCCAGGAAGC
>NW_005353728.1:66143-67679 GCF_000412655.1 Myotis brandtii
GACTGAAGGGTCCCGGGTTCGATTCTGGTCAAGGGCACATGCCCGGGTTGGGGGCTCGATCCCCAGTAGGGGGTGTGCAGGAGGCAGCCGATACATGATTCTCTCTCATCATGGATGTTTCTCTCTCTCTCTCCTTTCCTCTGAAATCAATAATAATATTATATATATATATTTTTTAAAAAACACACGCAGTCGGATTAGTGCCCTAAAGGACAGCAGGCGGCCCGGGGTGTGTCGTGTCCTGCTTTGTGCCCTACTGGGTGACACAACTCAAACCCTGGGCTCTCTTTTCTCAGGACAGAAAGAATTTGCATCCTATTCACCTTTGCAACGTAGCAGCTACTTCACAGGGTCTGGACTCTGATCAAAGTAGCGGGAAACAGTTGCTTTGCTTAGGGAGTCACACAGGCTCCCGGTCATCTTTGTTCTCTTTGTCAAGTTTTGGGTGAGTCTTCCTCACAAGTCTTCCTCCAACTTTCTCTCTTGTTGCTGTCACCTTCTCTTAGTCTTTGCAAACCTCAGTCCATCTTACTGTGCCTCTGATTTCTGTCTCCTTCTCCCTTCTGGTGTCCTCCTGTGTCCCTGTCTGTCCCTTGACTCTCCATGTCTGCTCTTCTGGTCCCTGTGAATCTACCCCTTTTCCCCCTCTCCCTCCTCTCACTCCCACCCCTTCCTGCTCTCGCTCCCTGTTGCTAATTATTCTGGCCACCGGCCTCCCAGGGCCTGAATCCCCGCCCCGCTGGCCTCTCACCACATTCTCTAGGTCTGAGAGAGCAGAGCCCTTTCCCCGCTGTCTTCTGTCTGTTCAGACTGGAGCCTCTCACCTGCAAACTCTGGGTCCCTCCCTGCCCCCCGTCAGTCACCCCTCACTATCCCCGCTCCCCTCCCCTCTTTATCCCAGTCCCCTCCCTACGCCCTCATTCCTCTTACTCTTGCCTTTCCAACGCCCCGGGGTTGCGCTGGACCAGAGTCGGCTCCACTGGTTACCATGGACACGCAGGGACGCCTACCGCCTGCCAACACGAACGACCGTCGCGATGCGCACGCGCGCAGGGAGGGCCCGGCTGACTACATCTCCCAGGAAGCTCCGGGCCCCGCCTCTCCTCCCAGCCGGTGTGCAGGCGGCGCACCTCCGAAAATCTCCGCCGGGGCTGCCGTGGAGACCGGGCCGATGGCGGCTCAGCGAGGCCCGTGATTGGTGCAGAGCAGCTAATCCTCGGGAGGCGTGGGAGGCATGCGCGGTTGGAAGGCAGCGCTGCCGTCGGTTCCCCCCGGAGAAGCTTGCGCACGTCGCCGGGGGCCCGACGCCTGGAGCAGAGGCGGGGAGCGCGTGAAGCGGCGGCCGGGGGGTGACCTGATGGTTGGGAACAGCGCTTCCCCGGGGAACAGGGTGGAAACAGAGGCGAGGGCTGGGGAAGGGCCCCGAGGCGGTGGGACTGCTGTGCAGTTCCCCGGGAGACATAGTGCAGCTGGGGAGGGGGAGCTGCGAGCGCGCATGCTCAGGAGGGCCGGCGCGGCCGCTGCGCGTGGGGGTGA
>NW_005353728.1:67897-75451 GCF_000412655.1 Myotis brandtii
CACGGGGCCTGGAGCCCCGCCCCCGGTTGCCTTGGCGGCACCTGGACCTGCCGAGCTCCCTAGAGCGGAAGTTGCCCGCCAAGGCTTCTGGTCAATGTAGTCCAGGAATCTCCGCGAGGCCCGGCTGGCTGGACGACGGTCCAACTTTCTCCCAGGGTTTGGGGGTTGACCTGGGACCAAGAGGAGCGGAGGGTGGGCTCACGGAATCAGGCGGCCGCCGAAACCGAATCCACACCCTTAATGAACAGATTCCTGCACAAAGCCCGCGCCTAACAGCTGCAGGAGCAGCGGAGTGGGGGGGGGGGGGGGCAGATGACACATTCACGAGACACAGCGACCTGCCAAGGTTACGTGGCAAATAGCGAGACCAGCCTCCGGTCCGTGGTCGCAGGGCTCCCCTCTCACCTCCCGGGTCCACCTGTCAGGAAGCTGAGACGACCATGATTTGCTCGGCGTGATAAGCAGGGCTCAGAGGAGGGAGCTGAATTGGGGGAGGATGCCACCTGGGGGCTGAGCCACACGGGTGACTTTGCACAGGTGCTGGGGGTGGCAGTTGGAGGGAGACTGCCCTGTGGAACCAAGATGGCCGGGGAGTGGTCTGAGACTGGGTGGAAGAGTGGGTGGTGCAATGATGGGCTGGCTTAGAGGGGCGGTAATGGGGCTGATGCCCCGGTGGTGGGTGTTGGTGACAATCACCTGTGAGAGGGAGAGCTACAGGGCAGGGATGGGGTGATGTACATAGAAAGAGAATTGCCCTGACCGGTTTGGCTCAGTGGATAGAGCATCGGCCTGTGGACTGAAGGGTCCCAGGTTCGATTCCAGTCAAGAGCATGTACCTTGGTTTCGGGCATATCCCCAGTAGGGGGGTGCAGGAGGCAGCTGATCTGATGTTTCTAACTCTCTATCCCTCTCCCTTCCTCTCTGTAAAAAAATCAATAAAAAAAATTTTTTTAAAGGAAAGAGCAGGATTTAGGGGCAAGAAGAGGTGACTTCTGAGCCTAAGAGTTCTTTGGGGCTGGGGGTGACCAGAGGTTCTGCAGGCCCAGTAATCACCTCCCTGAGCCTCCGTGTCCTATCCGCCTTCCCCCAGGCAGGACTGAGGACGGGACAGCACAGCATACAGTCGGCACTCAATAAGCATTCACTCCCTGTCATTGCAGCAGCCTCATCCCATCCATCCCCAGGGTGAGCAGTAGCCTCGTGGCCCGCGCCATCTTTCCCATGAGGCCGGCAGCACTGTGCTCCCCTGGGCACACAGCCCCAGAGGACGAGAGCCCCATCGTGGTGAAGCTGGAGGAGGAGGAGGAGGCCACCCCCTGGGATCCCGGCCCAGAGGCTGCGTGCTGGTGTTTCTGGCACTTCCGCTACGAGGAGGCAGCAGGGCCCGGAGAGGCCCTGGCCCTGCTCCGGAAGCTGTGCCGCCAGTGGCTGCGGCCGGAGGTGCACTCCAAGGAGCAGATGCTGGAGCTGCTGGTGCTGGAGCAGTTCCTGGGCGCGCTGCCCCCCAAGATCCAGGCCCGAGTGCGAGGGCAGCGGCCAGGCAGCCCTGAGGAGGCCGTGGCCCTGGTGGAGGGGCTGCGTCGGGAGCCAGAAGGACCCCGGAGATGGGTGAGTCGGTTGCCCTGAACATAACCTGGGGAGGCCGTGCTCAGCTGGACACGTGTCCCATGCAGGGTCATGGACACAAGGAGGGACGCAGGGCGGGTGTCGACATAGGACACGCCCTGCGCATTCCCCGGGGGATGGGTTCCCTGAAGGACCTAGTTAGTCCAGACCTTGAAGTCCTGCATTGGGGTCCAGCCCCAACTCCCGGCCTGGGCCCCTAATGAGACGGGGCCCCTCCCCAGGTCACAGTCCAGGTGCAGGGGCAGGAGGTGCTATCAGAGAAGGTGGAGCCCTCCGACTTCCAGTCCCTCCCGCAAACCAAGCCTCAGACTACGGAACCTGGGCCTGAGACAGAGGTCACCACGCAGAGGTCGCCGCCGAGCCCTCAGGTGAAAAAGGAGCCTGAGGACCCAGCTGAGGACAGGCAAGGTAGGCAGGGCCCAGGGCCTCACTGGATGGACCTGGGAGCTGGGCCACTGGGCCAGTCACCTAATGGATGGGCCATGGCCACGCACTGGGCCCCTCCCTCCTAGGCAGCAGCTGGCAGGACCCCTCGCAGCCAAGCCTGACTGTCAGTTGTCTCCATGCTCTCCCCTGGCATGAGCCGAGCTGCTGGGGTGTCCACGTGGGGGAGGCATGCGGGGTTCCCTCCGCAAGGAGCTCCACTGAGGGACGTCAGCCGGTCACAGGAGAGGCGACAGCAGGCTGGGGGGATGGGTGGGTGCAGATGAGGGAGGACCCCAAAGTGCTGGGGGCCTGACCCTCCCTTGCACACCTCCCGGGCAGGTGCCACAGCTGGCCGCCCACTCCACCACTCCTGTGGTCCCTTGGGCAGTGCCCCTCTCCCCCCCCTCACTGTCCGTGTGCCCAGATCTCACGCAGGCGTGCAGGGCAGACCTCAGCCACCTCCTCCTGGGCCTTCCAGGGGCCCCTGGAGCTACCCTGCAACCATCCCTCCCCACCTGGATCCCAGTACCCAGCGTGCCACTGGGGAGAGTCGTGGGGCGGGAACCGTGGGACACCTAACCCCATCCTTCCTCTCCAGAGTTTCTGGATTCTGAGGCTCCGGTCAACCCGCAGGAGGCCGCTTCCACTCTCCTGCCTGAGGCCCAGGTGAGCCCCACAGGCCAGGAGCCTCATGGGTGGAGGTTGGTAGGTCCCTCCCTGGGCCTCTCGGGGCAAGACGAGCCGTGACCACTGTGGTTTCAGGACTGTGGGATGTTGCTGGACCAGGCCTCTCCCCACAACAAGACTGAGCCTGAGGGCTCCTCATGGAGGGAACACCCGGGGGCCCTGTGGAACGAGGAAGCTGGGGGCATCACCTCCCCAGGTGAGTTAAGATGGGGCACGGTGGGGCGGGCCCTCTGTGTGGGCAGAAACCTATCTGCCTATCCCATTCCTAGCCCTGCTCCCCCACTCCCTGGACCATCCCTCGCAGCATCGACCTTCAGCATCTCCAAGCCTCAAAAGCCCCGCTCTCCACTGACCTCACGCCCCTCCATCCAGCTGCTTCCCCCACCTCAGTGACACCTCCAAGACTGGGCCTCTGTTCCCCAGCCCACACCTCCCGGCTCTGGCATCCCGTGGCCAAACTAGAGTGTCGGCAAAGGGAGGGTCAGGAGTGGCAAGGACAGGTTAGCAGACGGGGGCGGGCAGCACAGCGGGAGTCACACCATCTCCCAGGTGTCCGCCTGGGCACTCAGCCCGAGGCTGGCCGTCACCCAGGTCCTGGTCTCTTCCTGTTTCTGTGACCCCTCCTTCCTGGTTCCTTCCCGTATCCTCAGACCTCGCTCTGAACTCTGGCGTGGGACTTAAGTAACGTTCTGAGACACACCTGTCTACACGCCCCGTCACACGGAAGCTTGCCTGGATAAAGGATTCGTTTTATTAACGCCCTCACAGGTTTCTGTATCGCACTGTTGGTGAGCCTTACCCATTTGAAAAGCACATTCCATCGTGGGACACTGGCTGGAATGGTTTCTTTGATTTCCTTCTCATTGTTTCGTTCTGACTCTAATGTTTATTGGTGTTCTTTGTGAACGGAGACGCTGAGATGAGCTCGGTGTGCAGGATGAAGTTAGAGAAGCAGAGGGCTATTGCTAGTCAGGCAAGTAGCAAAGCCCCAAAGCCCTCATGGCTTTTATTTGGGGAGTACAGCAAATAACAATGGAGCACAGCAAGTGACAATGACTAACAGGCATGCTTATGAGATCATCAGAGCTAAGTTACACATTACACTATTCATTTCCTATGTTATACAGAGATTATTTCCACCTGCAGCAGTGCACCCTCCCTGGCTTTCCATGCCCTCATGGGCTATTTATCACCTCAAGGAAAATTCTGCCTCTAAACAATAAGTCTTGTTTGCAAGACTTTGTTCTGACGTGGCCCGCTTGCAGGCCCCCGCCTTTTCTCAGCAGAACGTCCTCTTCTAGTTCACTTCATTCCGCTTGACCAGCTACAATGTTCTTACCTTCTCACTCTGACCGTCATCCTTTTCTTTGTATTCTGTCGTCCAGAGTCCTTCACTGACATCTTCCAGACCCTGTGGAGATGCTCATAGCTGCTCGTTGGTTTTAACTTCCAGGAGGGTTCCATTCCCTGAACTTTCGTTTTTATAGCCACTTCCTGTTGTCCTCACAGTTACAATGTCTTTTCTTATTTGTCTGAGAATATCAGTAACTTGTTTTAGGTTTTCTTCTCCCAATATGGTCTCTGTTCCCTCCAAGTTGTTTGCTTATGTTTAAGACGGGGACCACCAATCTGGGAGCTCTGAGCAGGTGGGTGAGGGGCTGGGAAAGACATGGAGGCATCACTCCCCAAGACCCACATCTTGGGGGATATGAGTGGGGAGAGGGGGTGTCAGTGGGTGCCAGTGAAGATCTGTCAGGTACTCTGGCTGGACTGTTTGAGGCACCCGTGCCCCCCAGGAAGGCACTTCCAGCCTTTTGCCAGTATCCCAGGAGAGGCTGCTGCTCAGCACACAATGTGACTTCACTTAACCCCTTAACTTCCTCAGTTGGTCTCCTGCCTCAACCCCGCCTTTGGCCAAGATGGGAGGAGACCCAGAATCCAAGCGACAACAGAGCCCGCTGTCTGCTCAGCATCCTGTGCAGACAGAGCCTAGAGCTGGTCCTTGCCCTTGCCCTGCCCAGCTTCTCCCTGACCTGCATGGCACCCCTCACCCTGCACGGCCAGATGTACCTGGTACCTCCGACTCCTGAACTTTCCGAATGTTCTTTGGGGTAAAACAGGTTGATTTTGTTTCCCTCCTGCTGACTTAGTGTTCGCCTTCTCCAGTCTCTACAGTCACCTGCCCCTCTGCTTTCCAGAGGTCAGTGGTGTTTCCTTTTCTCTTCATCTTTGGGGATTTGATGCCTTAAAAGAAAAACAAAAAGGATTTTATGTTGTCTTACTGTTGTTTCAGGATGGAGCAAATTTAAATTGTTTCCCACTCGTCCCCGTCTGCTGTGTTACCAGTAAGGATCCTACTCACTCTTTTTTCATATCTTTGTTTCAGAGATGCTGGTCCCTCGTTGAGGCTTTGGAAATAATTTAGCTTCCTTCCCAGACTGGTTAGTTAGCTCGGTTTGCTGGGCTGAGTTCTCCCACTAGCTGCACGGTTGGCAGCTTGCCCGTCTGGGCTGTAGGAGCTTGCTTGTCCCTGCACTCAGCCTAGTCCTGGGTGAGGGGCTGCCACAGGGCCCATCGAAACCCTGTCGTGAAGGTGCACCCAGGCCCCAGGCCATTCAGGGCGCTCCCTCTGCAGCCCAGGTCTGTGGGTGGCCTGGGCGGACCCACCCTGACCCTCAGCCAGGCTCTATAGCTCACTGGCAGCTGTGGATCCTGGGTCTCACCAGCCGGCCTTTCTTACTTGGGCTTTGCCCAGGGTGTTTTTAAGTCACGTTCTGTGTTTTGGAGCCGAGAGCAGGATCTGGCACCTGCCCTTGCTGCTGTTTAATTCTCAGCTGCCAGCGAGGCCCAGCCTGTGCCACGCGGCTGGCTCCCCCTCTCGCTGGGCCTGCTTCTCAGTTCATCACCCGTCTTCCCCGCCCACTGGCAGCACCACCTCACAGCTCCATTCTCGCCTCCGGCTGCACTCCCTAGACAACCGCAGCTCCCACCTTCAAACACTGGTCCCTCAGCCACCTGGGTCTCCCCGCCAGTCTCCTGGCTGCTCCCCGGCACCTCCAGTGAATGTTTTCTGTGTAGCCAGCATCTTCACCATGAGAATATTCTGAGTAACTCACACGTTAGAAAATTCAAAAGGCAGAGGGAGTCCTCAGTGAGTGCCCAGGAGGGGTAAAACAGGTTGATTCTCTGAGAATATCAGTGAATCCTGCCTGTCACACCGCCCTGCTCCCCCGCAGCCAGCATGACGTGTCCTTCCAGAGCGCGTACATACAGGAGCAAACACGCTCAAATGCACCTGCTCCATGCCTGGCATCCCCTGTGCAGCCAGGGCCGTCCTTGGACGGCTGCAGAGCCCCACTGTGCGCACACTGTGTCCGCCCGGGCTCCTGCTGACGTTTGGGTTACTTTTCAGTAATGAACTGAGAAACCAAGTACGTAGGTCACTTCACAGGGGGGAGCACAGCTGCAGGACCACAGTGTGGGAAAGGTGCCATCTGACGTCTCTTGCATTACGGGCTTCCCGTCTGTGTCCACCGGCAATGCACACCGAGGCCTGGTCTGCAGTGAGGGTGGGAGACCGTAGATGCGTACAACTTGTGCGTACAGAAGGGACTACGCGTATTTTGTGGGATTTCGGTGTTAGTCACATTTCCTTCCCTGTTGGCATCCTTTGCCCACGTGGATCAGGTTGTTGGTCTTTCGTGTCGGTTTACTAGAATTCTTAGACTAATTAGACCTTTGCCTCCGCGGTTTCTGATTCTCGTTTGTTTGTTTTTTTTAACTCTTAAGTAGCTTTTGCTGTGCAGTTATCTCCTTTTATGTGGGTTAGCTGCCTTAGGGTTTTCCTGCTGCCATTGAAGCCGCTGCGACACGGTCTCCTCGATCCGACCTCCTCTGGGCTTCCTCTTCTCCAGCCCTGCTGCTCAGTGGCCTTTGCTTGCACCAGGCCAGTCGCCCAGCATCTCCTGCTCTTCAGACACCTCTCCACTCCCCCTGTCCGATCTCATGCAGGCCCAGGGCTCCCTATGCCATGCACATGTCGCAGCACTCACATTCAGGTTTCCATGAAGACAGCCCCGACTCCGGCACCCACAGCCTGCACGTACTCACTGCCCCTCAGAGGCCCACTCAGCTCTGCTTTCTGAAAGCACTCTCGCCCACCCCGACGGTGCAAGCACCACCGTGCACCACAGCCCTTCTAGAAAGGTGATGTTTGCAGACTGAAGTAAGACCCGGAAAGCTTGTCCGGCTTCTCAGTCTTCCTCGTCATGCAAGATCCGTCCCCTTGTCACTCACTGGGGAAGCTGCACAGATACAGTCCCTGCCCTGCCCCGGCTGTTTGCCTCCTTGGTCAGTCAGGAGCCTCCAGTTCACACTGTGGACCCAGGGCTGGGATGCCCGGGCACAGCGGGCTGGCACTGAGTGGGTCCCCTTGTGCAATACAGGGTCTGCGCCCCAGATGGACAGCGTCTCTGCCGGCCTGGGCACTGCGAGCCAACGCCAGTCACGCTCCCGACAAGGTGGCTCCTCGCATGCGCTCGCGCTCCCCGAGGACCCGGGAGACGAGCACAAGGATCGCCACGGGGGCACGGGCGGCATCGTGCGAGGTGGCCGTTGCGACGTGTGTGGAAAGGTGTTCAGCCAACGCAACAACCTGGTGCGGCACCAGAAGATCCACACGGGAGAGCGGCCGTTTGTGTGTAGCGAGTGTGGCCGCAGCTTCAGCCGCAGCTCGCACCTGCTGCGCCACCAGGTAACGCACACGGAGGAGTGGCACATGGAGGAGCGGCCGTTCGTCTGCAGCCACTGCGGCCA
>NW_005353728.1:76305-78439 GCF_000412655.1 Myotis brandtii
GGACGGTACACCTGCCGCACGGGTTGTGAGGCCGCCGCCCCAGGGCCCGGCCCCGGTAGATGCTCAATAAACAGTAGAAGGAACCTGGTCTGGGTCTCCGCGCACGATGCCGCCGCCCCTGCGGGTCCCTCTCCAACAGCTAAGTCCACACACCCACCCTTCCCACTGCGACCTCGCGGCCCCCGAGAGCCACGACCCCCGAAGAGGTGGCTCCTAGCAGCGCCTGCACGTCTCTGGGTGCCTCCTCTTATGACTCCAGCGCAGTTTGCCCAGGACACACACATCCGCTGCCCGAGCCCGGTGCCGGGAGGGCCTGGAAGGCCTAGTTCTCCTTGGCTGGCAAAGCTCATCGGATGCACTAGACGTAGGAAGCCAGTGCCCAGCAGCCCAGATACGGCCTGGCGTGTGTCTGTCAAACTTTAAACCTGGGAGGACATCCCTGAGGTGAAAAAGCTGGAAGGTTTTATCTGGAAATACACATTCTTGCAGGACTTTCCCGCATCCTCCTACGGGAACAGGGTGGGGGCAGGCCCCAGGCCAGTGCCCAGCCCTCCAGCGGTCACTCCCACCCCCCGGGCTGCACTTCCACCCTCATCCTCTCCTTCGTGTCCTGCCCTTCCCGCAAGGCTCTAGCCCTGGCTTCCCTCGGGGCTTTTGCAGGTGCCAAGCGCTTGCTGCCTCCCAGAGGCTCAGGCCCCTCCGCAGGCAAACCAGCTGTGCCCTCTGCCACCTCTGGTGGCCGAAACGGTGACAAAAAAGACGCAGCTGCACCGCTTCCAATCCAGCCCCCGCCTGAGTTCGGCCATCCCCTCCCTCCCTCCCTGGTCCGGCCCCCATGGCCTCCTTTACCCAGAATGGTTTGCACGGTTGAGTCGAAGCCATGACGTTAGTCCAGCTTTGGCCAGTCCAGCGTCACCTCTCCAAGGAACCCACACCCTATGCCCAGAGGTGGACACGCGGGCCAGGCTGGCCAGAACCGCCACCCCTGAGACTCTGGCTGGGAAAAGGATGGTCATCCACCCCCACGAGGAGACCAAAATGACAAGAGCAGAGCGGCCAGCAAGAACGGGGAGGGAGGGCCCGAGGGAAAGCGCTCAGTCTGGAGGCCCCTGACTCCCAGGACCAGTCCCGTCTGCAGCCGGGGAACGCCGGTGTGCACCCCCGCACATCGCCAGCATCCCGCTCTCCTGGGGCTGGAGGGGGCCTGTGAGTCGGCGGCACTGAGGACGGCCAGGCCGGGAGGAGAGGCAGTTACAGAAAGACAGCCGGGGTCAGTCCAGGGGGCCCGGGCGCCGAGGGTCCCGGCACTCACGGGGCAGAGCCTCCGCGGAGGCCGCGGTAATTCGCCGGTTGAGGGAGGGTGTGCGGTGGTTGCCGGTCCGTCCGAGGACGAGGAGGGCGTCCAGGCGACTGCGCCGAGCTGAGATCCGCGCGCCTGCGTCTCCCACAATGCTCCGGGCGCTCCGCTAGAGCTGCCCACCGCGGTCCTGCCCTCGCGACCCACCTCCTCACCGGCCGGAAGATTTCTGCGGTGACGCCGGAAATTGCGGAACCACTCACGTCGCTGCCTCCCGCCCTTCGGAGCATGCTGAGCTGTGATTGGGGGAGAAGCTGGGCCCGCCCACCACGCCCGTGGCGGCGCCGCGGGGCCCCGCCCCCCAAGTTCCCCGCATAACACTTCACCGTGCTGACCGTTCTCTGGTACTATAGGTGTTTGGTTACTTCAGCTCAACTAGCATCTCCGCGAGCGGGTGGTTGGGGTTTGCGATGGGACATGAGGGTGCTCCACCCCTTACCCTCCGGACAACACCCCTGGCCTCACCCCAGGCCCTGGCCCCGGCATCACCATGTCCCTGTCTGACCTCCGGGACAAGGGCCTCATTTGACCACGCCCCTGCCGCGGTCTGCAGTAGGGCAAGAGGGAATGGCCGGACCGCGAGTGAGGCGGACTGCATCTGCCCCACTTAAAGATGGCGGCGACACCGTCCCCTGCCAGGAACCTCGAACGTTTCCGGAAGTGACCGAGGGACGCCCCGCACGAGCGGAAATACTCGAGCCTAGCCGAAGGAACCCGAACTCAGCCCCGTCGCTGACGAACCCTGGGCGGGGACCGCGGCGGCTGCGCAGGCGCACA
>NW_005353728.1:79313-81953 GCF_000412655.1 Myotis brandtii
CGCGGGGGGGGGTGGGGTCGGAGGTCAGGGCCTGGGTGATGGACCAGCGGTGGGGTAATGCAGTCACCGGCGTTTCAGGGATTGGGGGCACCGGATGGGGCATTCGGGGTGCTCAGAAAGCCGGGCGCCTGGTATTGGGGACTGGGGCGGGGGTCAGGCAGGCACCTGGATGGCAGGCAGAGGAGAGGGGAGAGCAGTGGGCTGCGCTGGGGTCCCCGGGAACATGCGAGTCAGACGGGGGAGTAGGTTTCAGGGTTTGGGATTCATGTGGTCAGAGTTTGGGTGACAGGAGGAGGAGGCAGGGCTGGCGGGTGCCAGAGAGGATCGGACAGGAGTGGTAGAGGGTGGAAGCCGGGGCCTCACGGGTCGGGGGGTCAGAAAGGAAGCTGGGTTTGGGGTGACAGGCAGAGAGAAGAGAGGAGGGATGGTTGGGACCCGGGATTGGTGAGGGGGTGATACAGGGGATGAGGGGCAGGGTCCTCGAGTTTGGGTGGACAGGTGGGGACCAGCAGAGTCCACTAGATAATGGGTTATGGCTGCGGATCCTAGGGTTTGAGGCAGTCAGAGGCTTTGGGGGAACACTTGGGAGTGGGGGCTGCTAGGAGCTGGGTTGGGGGGCCTAGCTGTTGAGTAAAGGGATTTGGGGCTGTGGGTCCAGAGGGCTTGGAGTTTACGCTGGGCAGACGCTAGGCCACAGGCACCTTTGAATTTGCATGTTTGGGGTGTGTGTGTGGATCCAGAAGATCCTGCTTGCAGACTGGGGAGGGGAACAGGGAGAGGGTTGGGGGTGTGGGCACAGCCTGGGACAGAGCCCCAGGGTCCGGGAGGGACCGTGGGTCCTGCTGAACACCCTCCTCTCTCCTCCCCCTTCCTTGCCTCTCTTTGTTCCCCTTCTCTGCCGCACGAACCCAGACATAAACGAGCTGAACTTGCCCAAGACGTGTGACATCAGCTTCTCAGACCCGGACGACCTCCTCAACTTCAAGCTGGTTATCTGTCCTGATGAGGTGAGGACACACCCCGCCCGACACCCAGGCACTGGCTGGGCCCTGGCCCGTCCTGAGGAGGGAGGCCTGGCTCACCTGCCAGGCCCTGCAGGACGCGCTCTAGGGCCTTCCTCCTCTCTTCCCTTCTTGCAGGGCTTCTACAAGAGCGGGAAGTTCGTGTTCAGTTTTAAGGTGAGTCTCGGGTGGGCTGAGGAGGCAACGGCTGAGGCCCCCCCAGACCCTGCTGGGCACCTCTCCACCTCCCCTCTCTTCCCGGAGCCAGGTGGGCCAGGGTTACCCACACGACCCCCCCAAGGTGAAGTGTGAGACGATGGTCTATCATCCCAACATCGACCTCGAGGGCAACGTCTGCCTCAACATCCTCAGGTGAAGGCCCGGCCCTCCCTGCTCTCCCAGCCCTGCCGGCCAGGCCCCTCACGGCCTCGCACTGAACCAGTGTCCAACCCTTTCCTCCCGCTGTGGTCTGTGTCCCTGTGTCTCTTCATTTCTGTTTTCTTCCTTGTGGCTTGACCTTGACTTTCTCCCTGGCCTGTGCTGCTCTGTGTGCGCCCTCCCCCCAGCCTCCGAGCCACCCTGTCCTGTGCCCTGGGCCTGACCTGTCCAGTCCCAGCAGGGCCTGTGGCAGCCACCCACCCACCGGCCCCTGAACCTCATGCTCTCTGCCCACAGAGAGGACTGGAAGCCAGTCCTTACGATAAACTCCATAATTTATGGCCTGCAGTATCTCTTCTTGGTGAGTAGGGGCGGTGGGTAGGGCTTGGAGAGGTGGGCGCCTCTGCCCCTCAGGCCCGTTGACCCCCCCACTCATACTGGCCACAGGAGCCCAACCCTGAAGACCCACTGAACAAGGAAGCTGCTGAGGTCCTGCAGAACAACCGGCGACTGTTTGAGCAGAACGTGCAGCGCTCCATGCGAGGTGGCTACATCGGCTCCACCTACTTTGAGCGCTGCCTGAAATAGGGTCGGCGCACACCCACCCCTGCCAGGGCCACAGCCCCGGCGTCCCCTACAAATATTTATTGGGGGCCACAGGTGGAGTGATTGGGGCAGCAGGTGGGGTCATTCCATGCCCTAGCCTTGCCTCCCCTTCCTGCCACCGGCTCCTAGTTATTTTTTTTTTAACCACCATGTGATTAAGGTCGGCGCTGCCTCCTCCCGACCCGCTCAGCGATGGGAAATGAATTGGCTTGTCTAGCCCCCCGCTGGGTGCCGCACAGCCTCCCACTCTGGGCTCTGGGGTGGGTGGCCAAGGGGACTGGGTGGCTGGGGCCCCGCCACCCCATTCCTCCACCACTGGAGGTCCCGCCAGGCTATTAAAGGGGAATGTTACTGCATGGCCTCCGCCTCTTCCTTCTGTGGGGCGGGAGGGGCGGGCGAGGTCCACCTTGGCTCCTGGGACGGGAGTGTGGTCGCAGGGCGCCCAGTGCTGAGGGGAGGGTGGGGCCGTTCCACTCGGGGTCCCGCTGCCAGGCTCCGCCCCGCCCCCTCTGCCTTGGGGGGGCGGGGGAGGACCCTGCCTGCTGGACCAGGAGCCTGAGAGCCGGGGACATCAGGGAGGAGTCCCTGAATTAGCGGACCCTCGGTGCGTGGTGTGGCGGGATGTCGGACCTGCGGGTCCCGCGCTCCGGGCGTG
>NW_005353728.1:81967-87172 GCF_000412655.1 Myotis brandtii
CCGGCCAGCGGCAGAGCGCATGCGTGTTTTTACCGCCTCCCCGCCTTCCGGGGGTGGGCGGGGCCTGTGACGTCAGAGCGTTTAATCCGGAAACGGCGGCGGCGGCAGAGGCGACTGAACCGAGGGGCTGTCGTTGGTGGGCGCTCCCGGGATTCGAGCGAGAGGCTCGTAACCCGGAAGCGGAAGCGGGTTCCCGTCCCAGCTTCGGTGAGTGGCCCCTACCAGGCCTCGGGTCCCGGGTGGGCGCGTGGGCGGCCAGTTCAGGCCTCCCGATCGGAATGGCGTCCCTACACTGTCAGCTTGGCACTCGGGGCCCCCACTACTGCCCTGAGCCCAGCGTCCAGGGGACCCCCAGCCGCCCCCTCCAGTCTCCCTCCGGGTCAGCTGGCGTCACCCGGCTGCAGGGCTCCGGGCGCTGATGGTCCGCACCCTGCTGTCCCCGGTGCCCCTGGGGCACCCACCCCCACACTTCGGGCCGCGCGCTTTGGCTTCCATTCAGCCTCCTTCCCTGTTCCCCCTTCCCGTTTTGAACACTCCCTCCTGTCTGGCCCCTCCATTCCTGCTGCCTTTGCCGCCGCTCTGGGCCCCATGCCGACCGCAGCTAGGCTTCCCACCAGGGGCGGGCCCCGCCGCCATGGACCTGTTGTTTGGGCGCCGAAAAACGCCGGAGGAGCTGCTGCGACAGAACCAGCGGGCCCTGAACCGCGCTATGCGGGAGCTGGACCGTGAGCGGCAGAAGCTGGAGACCCAGGAGAAGAAAATCATCGCGGACATCAAGAAGATGGCCAAGCAGGGCCAGATGGTGAGCTCAGCGGGGGGGCGGCGGCTCGGGCGCCGGGCGAGGTGCTCAGGCACTGGGGGCGGCCAGCAGCCGACGGGTATCACCTCCAGGGAGGCAGCTGCTTCCAGGAAAGCGGAGGGAAGGGTGAGCTCGGCTCCCCAGTCTGGGGGCCAATAGGGCCGCCTCCCTGGAGGTGATGCTCGAGGCAAACCCTGAGGAATGAAGATGAAGAGCAGGTGGCGATCCAGGCAGCAAATGTCAGAGAAGTGATGGTGTGGGGAGGGGAAGGGTTGATTGCAGGAGACGCAGGCTGACCCTGCCTGAGCCAGAGTGAGCGGAGCCTGTGGTGGCTGAGGAGCCAGGGCCTGGGCCAGGCCAGGAAGGCGTTGGGGGCTGAGGCTCAGGCCTGTGGAGAGGTGGAAGGGCAGCAGGTTCTTGGCCTCATGGGAACTCGGGAACGGGTGTGGTTAACGTTAAGCGCCCAGCCTGTTTTGTCTTGGGGGCGCCTAATGTGTTAAGGGGGGACCTCAGGCACAGGGTCCGAGAAGTGAGGAGCCGTGCAGTGGCTGGTGGGAGCAGTGTGAGCACTGGGTTTAGCCACAGGGAGGTCCCGGAAGTTCCCCACTGAACGGTGGCTCCCTGCCACCTTTGTCCCCTCAGGATGCCGTGCGCATCATGGCCAAGGACCTGGTGCGCACACGGCGTTACGTGCGCAAGTTCGTGCTGATGCGGGCCAACATCCAGGCCGTGTCCCTCAAGATCCAGACACTCAAGTCCAACAACTCTATGGCGCAAGCCATGAAGGGTGTCACCAAGGCCATGGGCACCATGAACAGACAGGTGCGTCCCTCCCGTCCCCCTCGCTGCCCCACACCTCGGGACCACACTCACTCACCCTCCCCCCATTGCAGCTGAAGTTGCCCCAGATCCAGAAGATCATGATGGAGTTTGAGAGACAGGCTGAGATCATGGACATGAAGGAGGAGATGATGAACGATGCCATTGATGATGCCATGGGAGACGAGGAGGATGAAGAGGAGAGGTTTGTGGACACCGGGTGGGGGAGGGGATGGAGGCCTGGCCCTCAAAGGGACTGACCCTCGCGTTTTCCTTCCCCAGTGATGCTGTGGTGTCCCAGGTCCTGGATGAGCTGGGACTGAGCCTGACAGACGAACTATCCAGTGAGTGCGTCCGGCCTTGGGCCCTGACCCCACCCCGACCCCCCTCTCTGCCTTGCTGCTCTCACAGGGGCTCCAACCCCTCTCCCTGCAGACCTCCCCTCCACCGGAGGGTCCCTCAGCGTGGCTGCTGGAGGGAAGAAAGCAGAGGCCGCGGCATCGGCCTCCGCCCTGGTGGATGCCGACGCAGACCTGGAGGAGCGGCTCAAGAACCTGCGGAGGGACTGACTGCCCCGGGCCCCCCAAGGGCCGGCTTGCTGTACCCTTTCTGTAATAAAAGCGATTGGACACTAGTCCCTGGGCCTGTGTGACTGGCCTCATGTGGGCCAGACCGGGGTCCCTTGGGCAGGAGTCACTCAGGGCTGGTCAGTATGGCTGCCCAAGGGATAAAGAGCCAGACGCGTTGGGGGAGGGCTGGGAGGACAAGGATGGACTGACCGCTTCCAGGCTTCCAGCACCTCAGCCTCCACAGCATCACCTCCAGATGGGTGGCTCCTGGGAGAGCAGAGGCCTGTCTGCCAGGTGTATAGTGCCCCACTCGGCTTGGCCAACAGGAGTCAGCCCACCAAGCTCAGAAGGTTACAAGCCAGTGCAGGACAAGCCTCGTGTGTGGGCCCTCCCAAAAAATGAGGGTGCTCCTCCGTCACCAGGGCCCAGAGGGATGCTCTTCCCACTCGCTGGACATGGGACAGCTGTGAGCTGTGAACAGTGGCCCCAGCCCTACTCGGCCCACAGAGCTTGGGAGGGATAGAGATCAGACCCAGAAAAACTGCCCCCACCAACCAGGACACGAGGAACTTGTGACGTTTTTATTAAATCCACAGAAGTAAAAACCATATTGTGAGGGGCCAGGGAATGGGGCTACCAAGGAATGGGAGCCAGACCACCAGAGGGGAAGGGCAGGGCTGACAGGACACACCAGGCTGAGCCGGCTCAGGGGCCATCACCAGGGCCACTGGACAGCTCCTGGGAGCTCAGGCCGGCACCAGGCAGGCTCAGCGGTGGGGGCTCCACCAGCACAGCAGAGAACTTGGTGTCACCAAAGGCCTCATTCATCCGAGTCTCAAAGAAGCGCTGCAGGCCGATGATGGACTGCACGTCCGCCTTGTCCTAGGCACACAGAGTTGGGCGGTGGGTTCCCACTCTCCCCCAGCCCCAGCCCCAGCCCCAGCCTTCGCACAGACTCACCTCTGTCAGCTTGTTGAACTGCTTGAACATTCGGCCCACGTCCTGGGCAAACTCTTGAGGGGAGCTGTAGGGGGGCGACAACTTCTCCTGGAGGCGGGCGCGGATCAGGGTCAGGTCCAATGTGCCACCAGGCTGATCCTAAAGGCAGAGGCCACAGGCTGAAGGTGAGGCCAGGCAGCCCATGCCCCCCACACCCCACCCCAGGTCCCAGGACTCACCACAGAAAAGCTGGAGTCGGTGGCCAGCTGGTGCAGGGGCCGGCAGGGCTCGTGGCAGAAGAGGGCCAGCAGGACACGCTCACACTTCTGTGGACAGTCGGGTAGGACTCATCAGAGCACAGTTGCAAATGGGAGTGGAGCATGCAGCTGCTGAGCAGCCAAGGGAACGGCCCCCCCTCACCTGCTGGTTGGCTGGCGAGAGCTTGGCCACCACACCACTGCTGTCCCCACCGTCCAGGCTCAGGTTGCCATCCTCCTCCTTCAGGTCAGGCAGCACGTGGCAGAGTGAGCAGCTCCACTCCTCCCCGGGCACATCCTGCAGGGCCGGCAGGTGGCAGTCCAGGTGGAAGCAGAATTCGCACTGGTTGCACATGACCAGGTCACCTGGCTTCTGACAGACGCAGCAGATGGTGGCACTGTCATCCAGGGCACCAGGGCCACCAGCTGAGGCTGAGGTGCCCTCTGGAGCCACCACCTCCAGGCCAGAGCTGGTGCTGCCACTGGGGGAGACCAGGCGGGGACCCTCTGCACCAGGGCCCTCCGCCAGAGCCATCAGCACAGGCTTGGTCTCAGGGCCCTCGGTGGCAGGCGGGGCGCCGATGGCAGCCTCTGTCTCTTCCTCCTGGAAGGAGATGCTGGGGTTCAGCAGGGTGCAGGCCTCAGCAGAGGTCCTTTACCGCCCAACTCTGTGGGGACAGGCTCACCTTGACAATGGCCATGCCAGGCAGGGGCTGGGCACCAGGGGTGCCAGGCGCAGTCCCCGGCTGCCCGGCAGCAGCAGCTGCAGCCCCGCGCTCAATGACGATCAGGTTGTAGTCCTCGGTGGTGCTGCCTGGGAAGACCTTGAAGACTGGCGGCTGGCTGTCAGCTGTGAGGTCAAGATCCAGGCGCTCAAGGCTCACCCGGGGCACCTTGCGCATGAGGCCGCTCACTTCACCCTCACCTGAGCGGGACCTGTGGGTGCAGCTTGGTGTAAACACCCCTACCTATCCCTATGCCCACCGGCTCCAAAGGACAGCCACACTCACCGTTTCATGCCTGACACATGGGGCTCTGCACTCATGTAAGAGTCATCTGCTTAGAAGACAGAGGGGGGGGGATGGTGGGTGGGTGGGTGGAGCTGGCGCACCGGAGCTCTCCCACCTACCCACAGACCAGACCCAGACCCACTCACCTGACGTGAAACCATAGCCTTCCTGCACCTCCATGGGCTGCAGACAAAGCAGATTGGACTTCAGTGGGCAGGTGTCCCAGAGGACCACACCCCTCCCTCCTCCCCAGGGCCCCTTGCCCTGCTCACCTGGCTGCCGCCAGAGCCCTGCTTGCTGCTCAAGGGTCCAGGAGCCCGGGGAGGGGCCATGGGCGCAGGGCCCGTTGAGTTGGTGCCAGGACGCTCCGCCACAATCTTGCCTGCAGGAAGGAGACACATGAGGCACAGTTCCCGGAGAGATGGTCAGGGCAGCAAGAGGAAGACAAGGACCCACCAAAGGCCTCGGCGCTCTTGGTCCAGGCGTTGAGGTCCCACTGGAACTTCATCTCGCCATGGGGCTCCACGGGGTCCACGATCATCTTGAGAGCCCGGTGCAGTTGGAAGTAGATCTGAGGGTGGAGGGGGGGGCGGCGCGTGAGCTCCCGGCATGAGGTGCCTGAGGCCCCCCCACGGGCACCCAGCACACACCAGCTTCTTGGAGAGCAGGAGGGCCGTGTTGTTGTCACTCTCCAGAGCCCAGGAGGCGAAGCGCAGGATGTGCTCCTGGTGCTTCTGGATCTTGGTCATGGTCCAGTGCTGCCGCTCCAGGCGCTCCTGCTGCCCCTCCGTTACTTTCTGCGCACAGGGCGG
>NW_005353728.1:87202-89473 GCF_000412655.1 Myotis brandtii
AGGGCGGGGGGCGGGGGGGGGGGGTCAGGAAGGAAGAGGGCCAGGGCCCTCCCCATGCAAGGATGGCGCCAGCAGAGGGTGCTGTCCTCGGGACCCTCCCCCGTAGGTATACCTGGGCATCGTTGACCAGCACTCGGCCCCGCTTGTTCAGCTCCTTCATGATCTGCAGAATAGCCATCTTCACATCCACCTGGACGCGTTTCTGCACGTCGGACACTTGGCGAATGCTGGGGGGAGGGCGGGCAGGTTAGGTCTGGTCAGGCAGATGGCAGATGCTCAGGGGACGCCCCCATGGCCCTGGCATTCACTTACGAGCTGCGAACCTCCTTGGTGTTCTTCTGCAGGGTGGCATGCTTGTCCCCGAGGCGCTTCACCAGCGAGGCCAGGAGCTTGCGCTGGTTCCTCACGGCGTCCTCCAGGAACTGGTATCTGAGGGCAGACAGAGGTGAGCCTGGACACTGAGCACGGAACAGGCAGGGCCCCCTCCCCCCTCGGGACTCACTGGTGGTCCTTGTGGGCGTTGAGCTGGCAGTCCCGGCAGGTGAGGGTGTCGCAGCTCTCGCAGAACAGCACGAGTGGCTCGTGCTTGTGCACGTTGCAGTACACTGTGCGCTCCCCATCTCGGGACTTGGCTGGCCCTGGGGGACAGGTACCGTGAGGACAGCGCATCCTCAGCACCTCCAGCTCCGGGGACCTCACTCCCTGCCAGTCCTGCAACCCCGTCTATTGTGCAGCCCAAAGGGCCCTGCAAGAGTGGCCAGGGAAGGGCACAGGCACCGAGGCCAAGTCCTTGCTCTCAAAACCCTCTGCCCAAGCCCAGCTGAGACCCCACACACACAGGTCAGCCCCACTTCCAGCTCCTCCAGGAGATGCAGTGTGAGGACGATGGACCCGGAGAGCTTCTCTGCCTCCAACAGCCCCTTTCTCCTCCACTCTGCTCGCTCTCTGTCCAGCAAGGGAGGGGATTCCGGGGGCTGTGGCAGCCCAGCACAAAGAGTATTTGCTTCCTGGCACACACAGGCATCAAACCAGGGCCCAGAGACCACTGCTCAGGGGTGGTGCCCTCCCCGCTCCTCCTACAAGCACAGGCCCACAAGGGGCCTTGCGAGCCTCTGAAGCTGGGAGGTGAGTTGTCAGCCCTGGATGCTGGGACAGGTGCAGGCCCCTTCCTGTGAGGAAGGGTGCTGGTGCTCAATTAATCCACCCAAATGGGGACACCTTCCTGTCCCACCTCAGAGCCTGTCACCACGAGAAAGCTGTTTGGGAATCCGCTCCTTTCCTCCCCAGATCCACAAACATCCCAACTATACCCACCCTTCCTGACAGACCAGCCAGGCTGGGTTCCTCCAACACTGCCTCCTCCTGCGCCCTGACCTTTGCCTGAATCCTAGGATCCCGAGACTCCCTCCACCCTCCATCCTCCTCTCCCCACCAGTACCGTCCTGGGCTGAGCAGCCGCGGTAACGACCCAAGGGCCACTTGTGGGGAGTTACAGACCAAAACCCAGGGAGACTCAGGAAGGAACCAGCCTGTCTTCACGCCCTGGCAGCAGCCACAGAAGGTGTGGAAGCCCCGATGACCTTACAGATAAAACCCTCCAGGACTCACTGCGGGTTGTGGCCTGAGGGCTCTCTCCGCTCGTGAGGCAGTTACGGCCACAGGCCTCTCGCCCAGAGTCCTGAGCCGGAGCCGGTGCCGGGTGCCAGGCGGTCCCAACCCCAGGTCCAGGAGGCCCTCGCTTCCCAAGCCCTCACACTTCAGTGTCTGCACCTGCCAGTCCCTCCACCGCTGGCTCTTCCCCTCCCTGGGGCTTCCCTGACCCACTGAAGTCCCCTGCCCACTCACTCCCCCACCCCCTCTGGCCGTTCCCCTCCCACCTGGACCAGTGGAGCCCCCACTTCTGCCCTGGCCTTTGCAGTCCCGTCCCCTAGAGAAGCTCCAGGGCCCACCACCCGCAGCCATGTCATCAGCGGTGACAGCAGGCCCAGGGCAGGGCCGCCCCCGCGGGCCGCGTACCGGTGGAGCGCACGGTGTGGTCCTTGGTGTACTTCACCCGCTGGTGCGCCTCCACGCAGGTCTCACACAGGGGCTCCGAGCACTCCACGCAGTAGCTGGTGGCCGGGGCGTTGTCCTCGCAGCTGGTGCAGCACTGGGGGGAAGGCAGAGTCAGGGAGGCCCCAAAGGCGCCCGGTTACACCGTGAGAAGCTCAGGGCTGGGGCGGCTGGTGCCTCCGCAGAGCCTCCTCCCGGGAGTGAAGCCCGGAGCCCGGA
>NW_005353728.1:89533-89736 GCF_000412655.1 Myotis brandtii
CAGGCACCACCCACCTGGTTCGCGTCCTGGGAGTCCGTGGGGGCCTTGCTGCCGCTGTCGCGCATGAAGTAGTTCTCCACAATGTCTTTGGAGAAGCACTGCTGCTTGCACACGGGACAGTCCACGACTGCTGAGGGCAGGGGCGAGCCAGACATTGCAGGTCGCAGCCGGGAAACCGCCCCCTCCCCGCCGGCCCCCAGCCT
>NW_005353728.1:91231-91487 GCF_000412655.1 Myotis brandtii
CCGAGACTGGGAGGGGAGGCCGGCCAGGGAGAGGGGCGGGGGTCCCCATCCCAGAAGGCAGTGCTGTCCAGAGCCCCGAGGCTGTTTCCTATTTTTATTGGGGTTTTTTTCATGTATTTTCACCGATTTAAGACGGGGAGGGAGAGGGAGAGAGAGAAACGGCCACGATGAAGAAAGAAAAAACCGGAGGCACCAGTGAGGAGAGGGCGTCACCCAGCGGCGGCCTCCCGCACGCCCCGCACGGGGGATGCAGCCC
>NW_005353728.1:92178-95370 GCF_000412655.1 Myotis brandtii
CACCTGCGGGAGGGGCAGTGCCAGCAGAAGGAAAGAAGGGCAGAGGCCTGAGGCTGGCGGCCCCGGGTGCAGGTGCTGCGGGTGGGGGGAGGCTCGGGGCTGCACAGCCGCTGGTGTCCCTATTACACACAGGTCCTCACTAGCAACCGGTCCTGTGGCTTTTCTTTCTTTCTTTTTCTCTCTTTCTTCCTTTTCTTTCTCTCTTTCCGGGCAGGGTGAGCATGCACGAGGGTCTCTTGGGGCTCCCCAAAACTCACAGTGGCTGCCTGCCCAGGAGCCCCCATCTCTGGCCACCAGGCCTGCAACTCTCTATCAGCCCCCCTTCCTCCCTCTGGGCCAGGACCTTCCTTCCCAGCGCAGAGCCCCCAAACCAGCAGAGCTGCAGCAGCGGCCTGAGGGCCCCTCACACCCCGGCCAGGCCCTGCCCAGCCCCTGGCTTAAGTGGGGCAGCCAAGCCCCCTGGCGGCTCAGAGATTGGGCCTGGACCCATAAACCAGGAGGTCAGGGTTCCATCCCTGTCAGGGCACATGGCCCGGTTTTGGGCTCAATCCCCAGGGGGGCCGGGCAGTAGGCAGCTGATGGGTCCATGATTCTCTCTTATCATTGATGTTCCTATCTCTCTCTCCCTCTCCATTCCTCTCTAAAATCAATAAAAATGTATTTTTTTGAAAGTCCTAACCGGTTTGGCTCAGTGGATAGAGCGTCCGCCTGCGGACTGAAGGGTCCCAGGTTCGATTCCAGTCAAGGGCATGTACCTTGGTGTGGGCACATCCCCAGTGGGGGGTGTGCAGGAGGCAGCTGATCGATGTTTCTCTCTCATCGATGTTTCTAACTCTCTATCCCTCTCCCTTCCTCTCTGTAAAAAAAAAAAAAAATCAATAAAATATTTTTTTTTAAGAAATAGAAAAAAAAACAGCGACAATCATTGTCACCCAAAGAATCCACCCTATCCATGAGTCCTCGACGGTTCTCAGCCAGAAAAGTCGCCCATCTGTCAGCATCCGACGCCCCTCGCTCTGAGAATCGGGCACAGATCCCGCCTCCCAGGGGAACTGTCGTCCAGAGGAACACATGGGCCGGTTCTGCTTTAGGTAATGACACGCTAGGATTTGGGAAACATCCTCCCCAACCGATAATGAGATTCCTGAGCAGGCCAGGGTTATCCGCGTGGACACTCTGAGGTGAACAGAGGGTCATGGGGCCAGTGTGGCCATCCGGGGGGAGGGGCACATGAGTGGGCAGGGGCAGCCAGGCTGTGACTGCCCCCAGTTAGGGTGTGGGAACCCTAAAGAGAGTACGCCGATGTTCACGGCCAGTGTGAGCGTGGGGAACCTGTCCTGGGTACACCGGGGGCTCAAGGCCAAGGCCGACTTTACCAGTTGCAGGTGCAAAAGTGAGGACACAGGATCTTACTGTCCGACCCAGGGGAGCCCTTCCATGGCCCACAGGCTGAGGTTCCGCAAGAAGCCTCCTTTGTCTAAATTGGTACAAAGTATGTTACTGACCAGCCGGTATGTGGCTGCTTGGTCCACTGCTAGGTTTGTTTGTTTGTTTTTAAATATATTTTATTGATGTTACAGAGAGGAAGGGAGAGGGAGAGTTAGAAAAAAATCGATGAGAGAAAAACATCAATCAGCGGCCTCCTGCACGCCCCCTCCAGGGCATAGAGCCTGCAACCCAGGTACATGCCCTTGGCCAGAATCGAACCCGGGACCCTTCAGTTCAAAGGCCAACACTCTACCCACTGAGCCACACCAATTAGGGCGGGGCTGCTCATCGGACAGACTATCAGCCCCAAGACTGAAGGGTCCCAGGTTGGCTTCGATTTCCGTCAAGGGCAGGTAACTCCGTAGCAGGCTCAATCCCCAGGCCCCAGACGGTGCACCTGGGAGGCAACCAATCAATGTGTCTCTCTCTCATCATGTTTCTCTCTCTCTCTGTCCCTCTCCCTTCCACTCCCTCTAAAAATCAATGGGAAAATATCCTCAGAAGAGGAATAACAACAACAAAAATAATAAAATAAACATATATTCTTAAACACATCACTTATTATATATATAAATATATATATATACCAGTGATGGCGAACCTTTTGAGCTCGGCGTGTCAGCATTTTGAAAAACCCTAACTTAACTCTGGTGCCGTGTCACATATAGAAATTTTTTGATATTTGCAACCATAGTGAAACAAAGACTTATATTTTTGATATTTATTGTATATATTTAAATGCCATTTAACAAAGAAAAATCAACCAAAAAAATGAGTTCTCATGTCACCTCTGACACGCGTGTCATAGGTTCGCCATCACTGATATATACACACACACACTTCGGTGAGAATTAACAAAAAAAAAAATAGGGTGCTGGGTCACAAGATGGTTCGCTTACTGACAATGGTCGATTGTGTACACACTTGGAATGAGAGCCCTGGGAGCCAGTTGTCCAGCGGGAAAGGCTGGGGAAGAGAGTGAAGGCTTCGAATTCACACCTGCTCCGGCCCAGGACCCGCCCAGGAAGCCCAGGAGCAGTGAGTGAGGAGAAGCCATTGAGTAGCTGGATTTAGAACAAAACATTTTAATCTGGTTGCAGTGGGTTCCTTAAAGGAAGGGAACGGCCAGGGTGTGCCACCTCCAGAGGCTTCCTTTTGCCTATAAACTTTACTTAAAAAAGAGAAAGAGAGAGAGAGAGTTGGTTAGAGCATCTTCCCAATATGCCACGGTTTGGGCTTCAGTCCCCAGTCCGGGCACATACAAGAAGCAACCGATGAATTCCTAAGTCAGACGTGGAACAATAGGTTGTTAGGTCTGACCAAATACTTGAATCCAGTCCTGGCTGGTTTGGCTCAGTGGATAGAGCGTCGGCCTGCGGACTGAGGGGTCCCGGGTTCGATTCCGGTCAAGGGCACATGCCCAGGTTGCGGGCTCAATTGCCAATATGCGGCCTGCAGGAGGCAGCCGATCAATGATGGCCATCATTGATGTTTCTCTCTCTCTCTCCCGCTCCCTTCCTCTCTGAATCAATAAAAATATGTTTTGAAGAAAAAGAAGAAGAAAGAGCCAGCCTAGAGTCCTTTAAAACCTCTGACTCCCAGTCCCTGGGTACTGAAGCCATTTTGGGGCTCATCTCATAATAATAAAAGCGTAATATGCTAATTAGAATGCTAATTAGACCGGATGTCCTTCCAGACAAAGCG
>NW_005353728.1:95445-101159 GCF_000412655.1 Myotis brandtii
GAGGAAAGCCAGGGTCCCAGGTGCCAGAGGGAAGCCGGTGCCGGTACCTGGCAGCCGGCGGAAGGATTGCCTCCTCTTTTTTAAAACATATATTTTATTGATTTTTCACAGAGATGAAGGGAGAGGGATAGAGAGTTAGAAACATTGACGAGAGAGAAACATCGATCAGCTGCCTCCTGCACATCTACTGGGGATGTGCCTGCAACCCCAGTACATGGCCTTGGCCGGAATTGAACCCGGGACCTTTCAGTCCGCAGGACAACGCTCCATCCACTGAGCCAAACTGGTTAGGGCAGGAAGGCCTAGTCTTGCACCAATTTCGTGCATTGGGCCTCTAGAACATTTATAATCCCTCACCACTCTCGGCCTCTCTCTCTCTCTCTCTCTCTCCTTCCCTCTCTCTAAAATCAATCAATAAAATAAAAATTAAAAAAAACTTTTGGGCTCAAATTTTGCTTTTAGTAAATACAGGAAACACACACAAAAAAGACAAGGAAAATAAATTGCTGGTTTGCGGATGAGAGTGTCCAGTGTGTGCTCCATGTTTCCTGGCCTTTTTAACTTTTCCAAACCAACCCCAACAGCCCAGGTGTGTGGGGACCCTGGATGGCGGAGGTACTTCCTATAATAGAGATGATTTCAATGCAGGTCTCCAGCCCACCCTGTTTCCTCAGGCAGGTCAAGGAGGCTAAGAGGACCTTCTTGATCTTTGCGTTTTACATATGAAAGCAGATTAAACCTTTCTGTGTTGCAAATATTCCTCACCCCTGCCTCGCCCGACTCCCTCATGAGCGATCCGCTGATACTGGACGCTTCCTTTTTCCTAAATCTCTTCTCCATCCGATCAGGGAGGCTAAACACCTCCCTGCTGGCACCTCCCTGCTCAGGGGCCACCCTCAGTCTCAACCCTGTCCTGGTATCAGGATGCATTGTTTTTTAAATATATTTTTATTGCTTTCAGAGAGGGAGGGAGAGGGGGAGAGCAATAGAATCATCAATGATGAGAGAGAATCATGGATCGGCTGCCTCCTGCATGCCCCTCACTGGAGATTGAGCCCGAAACCAGGGCCCATGCCCTGACCGGAACTCCCCAACGTGACCTCCTATGGCCACACCGGCTGGGCCCAACATGCGTTTGCCTGGGGACGTGCCCATTGTCCCAAGGGAGGCTCCGGGCCTACTGAGGTGTGTGTCTGGGTCGTGGAACGGCATCCCACACCTGGCACAGCCAGAGGGCTTGGCGACTTGGTGGCTGAGGGCTGGGCTGCAGCCACAGGCAGTGGGTGCCTCGAGGGGACCCTGGCTGGGAAGCCCGCCCGCCTCAGGGCAGCAGATGGTGCGGGGAGCTGGGAGCCCAGGCTGAGACCTGAGGGGAGGGAGGGGCCCTGCCTCAGCTGCTGAGTTCACCTCTAATGCTCTTTTCTGTGAGTCTGCGATCCGTGGGGCTTCCCCGGCTCTTCCCTGGCCGCCCAGCCTTGTCCCCGGCCCCGGAGATTCTGACAGGCCTGGAATTTTCAGTCCTTCAGGCCACACCGGCCCCTCCCTGGCTCACTAAACCAGTGCCCCAGGCGGCTCTCTCTAAGGGACACATTTAAGCCTCCTCGCCGCCCTGTTACTGGAAAAGGGGCCTGGCCCTCAGTCATGTCTGCCTAGGGCTGGTCAGTAGTGTGTGGATTCTTGACTTCCTGCAGGAAAAATTTCACAACAAGACTCCAGATGACTGAGGGAACATTCCTTAAAGCCGGGGACAATCAGACAAGAAAGAATCAACAGGAGAGCTAAGCCGGGCTGCCCTAGCTCTCGGGAAGTCAGAGAGAAGGGGGCCTGGGGACCAGGTTCAGGGGTGAGCCTGGGACGAGCTGCTGGTACCCAGGGCTCCGCTGGTTGCAAGCCTCATGGGATCCTTTAGGGCTCGGGAGACGCAAGGCTGCGGGGGAAGAAATGGAGGAAGAAGAGGGGACAGGGAGTGGCCGGGCTATAGGGAGGGCACAGCCTGGGTCCTTTGTCCTGAGTCTTGTATCTGGAATGCGGAAATCCTAGGGGAGGTCTGGGGGGGAGGGTGGTTTTCAGTGTGTCAGTGTTTTACGGGTGCTGCTTCAGGGCCGGGGTCTCCTAGGATTGGCCAGTGGCAGGGGAGGGAGCTGTCAGTCATCACAGCTGGTCCTGGTGTCGCCCACCTGGTTCGGCTGCTTTTCTGGGCCTGGAGCTCCATGTTATTTCCAGGGGGTTGGCCTTCCGTGTCGGCTGTAAATTGCTCTGCATTTGTTCAGCTCTCGGTCTGTTTCCCATTCATTCCGCTCGCCCTGGCTCACCGGCTTCCTCACCTCTGTGGTTTTCTTTTCCTTTTCTTTTTTTTTTTTTAATATATTTTATTGAATTTTTACAGAGAGGAAGGGAGAGAGATAGAGAGTTAGAAACATCGATGAGAGAGAAACATCGATTAGCTGCCTCCTGCACGCCCCCCACTGGGGATGTGCCCACAACCAAGGTACATGCCCTTGACCAGAATCGAACCTGGGACCCTTCAGTCCGCAGGCGGACGCTCTATCCACTGAGCCAAACCGGTTAAGGCCTTTTCCTTTTCTTTTAAATCATCGATGCCAAAACACATAAAAATACAGCATCCATGCTTGGCCTGTGCGGCTCAGTGGTTGAGCATCGACCTATGAAACAGGAGATCACAGTCAAGGCCTGGTTGCCGGCTTGATCCCCAGTGGGGGGCGTGCAGGAGGCAGCCGATTAATGTCTCTCTCTTATCATTGATGTTTCTATCTCTCCTACCTTCCTCTTTGAAATCAATAAAAATATTTAAAAATTAAAATCCTTATTGATTCTAGAGCGAGAGGAAGGGGGAGAGAGAGAGAGAAACATTAATGAAGAAAGAAACTGGCCTGTTGCTTCCTGTACCATCAAACCCACAACCTGGTTATGTGCCCTGACCAGGAGTCAACCCTCAACCCTTTGGGGTTTAGGACGGCACTCTAACCACTGAGTACATTGGCCAGGGCTGCCTTACTGATTTTCTAAGTAAACTTTCTCTCTCTCTCTCTCTCTCTCTCTCTCTCTCTCTTTTTATTTCAGAGAGGAAGAGGGTGAGAGAAGCATCAATGATCGGAGAGAATCATTGATCCGCTGCCTCCTCCACGCCCCACACTGGGAATCGAGCCCACAACCTGGGCATGTGCCCTTGACCAGAATCAAACCCGGGACCCTTCAGTCTGCAGACAGACAGTCTATTCACGGTGCCAAACCAGCTAGTGCTGAACTTTCTCTTATAATTTGGAAAAAAAATAAATAACCATAAGCCTGTGCCCTGGGCTGCACTATTCCCCCAAATGCCCCCATAACCACGGCGGCAAAGGCCTTTGGAGAGAAAAGCAAAACATGTTTTCTCTTGCCCTGACCAGTTTGGCTCAGTGGATAGAGCGTCGGGCTGCGGACTGAAGGGTCCTGGGTTCGATTCCGGTCAGGGGCATGTACCTTGGTTGCGGGCACATCCCCAGTGGGGGGTGTGCAGGAGGCAGCTGATTGGTGTTGCTCTCTCATCGATGTTTCTGACTCCCTATCCCTCTCCCTTCCTCTCTGTAAAAAACCAATAAAGTATATTAAAACAAAACATGTTTTCTCAAGGCCTGAGCGGAGTCGGGGTGTGGGGTTTTTCCCTCCTGTTCTGCACCCTCCCTCCTCAGCGTCCTCACACATTCCTTTCCACCTGCCCTAATGCTGTTCCAGCCTCTATGTCTGGACAGTTGGTTCCCCTCTGACCCCCAGTCCCCCTGCACGTCGGACCTCGTAGGATGGGAGAACGAGACCGCCAAGGTGCCTGACACGCTGATAGGCAGAAAGGAGGCGTCTGGCCCAAGAGAGGCAATGGGAGGGTATTGGTTCGATGGAAACAGGGGCCTTGGTCAGACGCTTACCAAGTGCGGGTCCCGAGTGTCTGTGTTTGATTTTAGGGAGAGAGGAATGGACAGGGAAAGAGAGAGAAACATCAGCTGCGTCCTGCACGCCTCCTACTGGGGACTGAGCCGGAAACCCAGGCAGGTGCCCTGACCACGCAGCCTGGGGACCTCTGTGCCTGGGACAAGTCCAGTCAACGGAGCCACACCAGACAGGCCTGCTGCTTCTTAGCCAAGGACCACGGACTCCGTAGCTTCCAACAGCACCCGCCTCCTAGCTGCAGGCCAGGACCCCAGGCTGCGGCCTTGCTCGGTCTCACAAAGGCTGCGCCCAAGTGTGGGCCGGCCCAGGCCCTCCCGGGAGCTCTGGGGAGGAATTCAGGTCCCTGCGGTTGTAAGACTGAGTCCCTGTTTTCTCTCTTTTTTCTTTTTAAATATATTTTTATTAACTTCAGAGAGGAAGGGAGAGGGAGAGAGAGAGAGAGAGACATCAGTGATGAGAGAGAATCATGGATCGGCTGCCTGCTGAACGCCCTCACCAGGGATTGAGCCCGAAACCCAGGCAGGCATGTGACCCCAACTGGAATCGAACCTGGGACCCTTCAGTCCACAGGCCGATGGATGTTGTTTGTTTGTTTGTGTGGGGTTTTTTGTTGTTGTTGTTGTTAATCCTCCCCTGAGGATATTTTTCCATCGATCTTTTAGAGAGAGTGGAAGAGAGAGGGAAAGGCTGAGAGAAATATTGATGTGAGAGAATCACATCGATTGGTTGCCTCCCTCCCAGATCAGGGCTTGGGCCGGGAAGGAGCCTGCAACCAAGGTACGTGCCCTCGGCCAGAATTGAACCCGGGACTCTTTTGTCTGCAGGCTGATTCTCTATCCATTGAGCCAAACAGGCTAGGGCTGCTTCTTTTCTTTTCTTTCTTTCTTTCTTCTTCTTCTTTTTTTTTTTTTTGTTGTAAGAGATTTATTGGGTAAATTACAGAGGTAGAAAAAGTAAATTCTAGCCTTAGCTGGTTTGGCTCAGTGGATAGAGCATCGGCCTGCAGACTCAAGGGTCCCGGGTTCGATTCTGGTCAAGAGCACATTCTGGGATTGTGGGCTCGATCCCCAGTCAGGGGGCGTGCAGGAGGCAGCTGATCCAGGATTCACTCTCATCTTTGATGTTTCTATCGCTCTCTCCCTCTCCTTTCTTCTCTGAAATCAATAAAATATATATATTTTTTTAAATATATTTTTATTGATTTTTTTACAGAGAGGAAGGGAGAGGGATAGAGAGTCAGAAACATCGATGAGAGAGAAACACCGATCAGCTGCCTCCTGCACACCTCCCACTGGGGATGTGCCCGCAACCAAGGTACATGCCCCTGACCGGAATTGAACCTGGGACCTTTCAGTCCGCAGGCCGACGCTCTATCCACTGAGCCAAACAGGTTAGGGCAATATATATATTTTTTAAAGTAATTTCTGGAAGAAATGGGCTTAGGAAACAAGTGATGGAGGCAAAGGAAGGGCCTTGGAGCTTGAGAGTGAGGAAGCTCATGGTGAAGTGTTGGGGGAGGGGGAGTGAGGGAGAGCCGGTCCCTGTTTTCTTGCTTTTCTTCAGCTCTTCTCACATTCCCGACCCCACACCCACCCCTATGTTCCCTGTCACATGGCCCCTTCCACCTTCAAAGGCCCCACAGTCCTTCTAATTCAAGTGTCTCTCCTGTTCCTCCTCTGCTGTGGTCTGTGAACTGCGGCTCGCGAGCCACATGCGGCTCTTTGGCCCCTTGAGTGCGGCTCTTCCTAAGCCTGAGGAGTACCCTAATTAAG
>NW_005353728.1:101192-104787 GCF_000412655.1 Myotis brandtii
ATCTGGCTCTAAATTTCAATCGTTGTACTGTTGATATTTGGCTCTGTTGACTAATGAGTTTGCCGACCACTGGGCTAAGGGCCTTGCTGATTGCCCTGGGTTGACCCTCACATCAACCCACAGGATCATCTCCATACTGTGAGGTCAGCTGACTCATAACCTCAATGACAGCTGCCGTTTTGTGGGGGTTCCGGCAGGGAATCTTGGAGGGGGCATCTTTAGAATTTTTTAAAAATATATATTTTATTGATTTTTTACAGAGAGGAAGGGAGAGGGATAGAGAGTTAGAAACATCAATGAGAGAGAAACATCCATCAGCTGCCTCCTGCACACTCCCTACTGGAGATGTGCCCGCAACCAAGGTACACGCCCTTGACTGGAATCAAACCTGGGACCTTTCAGTCCACAGGCCGACACTCTATCCACTGAGCCAAACCGGGTAGGGCAACATCTTTAGAATTTTGCCCTCCTCCAGGACATGACTCCCGATGCATTAGAATCCAATGGAATCGGGTCCGGGGCAGGCTGACGCAGCCGTGGGCACCTCCATTCCTGTTTAGGTGGTAGAGGTAGCAGCTGTCTGTCCAGGTGAAGGGCAGCATTGACCTCTGCCCTCACAGGCCCCATGACAGAGGATGGGGGAAACTCGAGATCAGGGAGGGCCCCCGAGGGAGGTGGTGGCAGGTGAGCAGTGTGAGAGGGAACGGCGCAGGCCAGCCTGGGGGTGGGCACAGCAGGAGAGGGGTGGCTGAGGTTGAACGGAGCAGACACAGGGGACGAGGCAGGCCATGGTGAGGGGCCACTTTCTCAGCGGGGACAATGAAGCCATTAGAAACGAGTTTTATTTTTTATTTATTTATAAAAATATATCTTTTAAATATTTTTTTATTGATTTCAGAGAGGAAGGGAGAGGGAGATAGAAACATCAATGATGAGAGAAAGCCATTGATCAGCTGCCTCCTTCAGGCCACCACTGGGGATCGAGCCTGAAACCTGGGCATGTGCCCTGACTGGGAATCGAACTGTGACCTCCTGGTTCATAGGTGGATGCTCAGCCTCTGAGCCACGCTGGCCGGGCTAGACTTGAGTGTTTGTTTGTTTGAATTTATTTATTCATTTTTAATATATTTCTATTGATTTCAGAGAGGAAGGGAGAGGGAGAGAGAGACAGAAACATCAATGATGAGAGAGAATCATTGATCGGCTGCCTCCTGCACGCCCCCCACTGGGGATGGAGCCCACAACCCGGGCCTGTGCCCCCAGCCGGAATTGAACCTGGGACCCTTCAGTCCGAAGGCCGACGGTCTACCCACTGAGCCACACCTGCTAGGGCTGGACTTGAGTTTTCATGAGCTTCCTCAGGTCATGGGCCATAAGAAAGGCTGCGGTGGGGACAGTGAGCCCCTGCCTGGCATATTCCCCTTCCCCTCCACGACATGAGGTGTGCTGAGGCTCTGGGGGATCTTCTGACCTCCCGCCTCCCTCCAGCCCCCACGAGTAGAGCATGAGGTCGAGCTGGCCCCACTGCTGCACACCATGGGGTGGGCCTGGTTCATGCAGGAAAGAAACAGGAGAGACCTAGGCTGCTCCCTGTGCCCAGACAGCTCTTCCCACAGACTCTGCCCTCGTGGCTTCGGGCCTTTGGGGTCTGGTAGCTCACGCCCTCCTGCAGAGGTAAGACCCATCACCCCCCACCCCAGCCCCTTTTCCGAGCTCTGGGGCAGGTCGTCCAGGTCCATATGATTCCATTTATTTGTCAGGACTCGCCCTGGGGCAGGAGGAGGAGGGCATAAGGGGCATCCAATCAGGCTACCTCCACCTTCTACCTGGACCCAGGACCCAGGCTCAGGCACGAGGCAGAAAGTGGGCGTCAAGGTCGGATGGGTCTGCTCCCCACCCGACTAGCGAGCCCTCCTCCTGCTTGCACCCCCACACCTGCTTGCACCCCTACTCCTGCTCGCACCTCCCCGCGTCCCAGAGTGCCTTCCAACCCTTTATTTCGGTGCAGCACCTCCAGCCCCGCCCCGCCCAACACAGGGGCATGGCCCGCTGATTGACAGTGCAGGCCCCGCCTCCTCCCCGTCTCTAGGGCGACACTGGAAGCGTACTGAGGCCCAGAGAATCCTCACCGCCCGCTGTCCCTGTGTCTGCGTCTTTTTTTTCTTTCTTGATGCTTCAATTTATTTCCTCTCAGAATTTAGGATCTTCCCCTTTATTTTTTATTTAAAAATATATTTTATCGATTTTTTAAAAATATATTTTATTGATTTTTTACAGAGAGGAAGGGAGAGGGATAGAGAGCCAGAAACATCGATGAGAGAGAAACATCGATTAGCTGCCTCCTGCACACCCCCTACTGGGGATGCACCTCAGAGCACCAGGGAGTAAAGGCAGGAGGGAGGGCCCAGCCCCGCCTCTGCTGGCAGGAGAGTGTGGGGAGCAGGGCGGGGCCAGCCCCCCAATCAGAGGTTCTTGAGTCAGGAAGTGGGAGCGTGAACACATCTCCCATCACCGGGTCCCCACAAGGCAGCCGCCTCACGCTCTATAGAGCTGAGAGAGGCACGTCAGGGCCCTGGGCGCCGCCACTGCTGGCAGCCTGAGCGTAGCTCCCTCCATTTCCACCTGAGCGCCTCCGCCCCCACAGCACAGCTCCGGCCACAGCTCCCAGCAGAACCAGGCCCCCAGCGATGCCCGTGATGATGATGGAGGTCTGAGAAGGCGGCTCCCATCTCAGGGTCAGGGGCTCGGGCAGCCCCTCGTGCTGCACGTGGCACGTGTATCTCTGCTCCTCTCCAGGGGGCACCCCCAGGGCCGCCCACTTCTGGAAGGTGCCGTCCCCCGCAGGCCTGGTCTCCACCAGCTCCATGTCCTGGGTCTGGTCCTCCCCGTCACGCTGCCAGGTCAGGCTGATGTCCGCAGGGTAGAAGCCCAGCGCCCAGCACCTCAGGGTGACCTCACGGGCAGAGACGGGGTGCCGGGTCACGTGAGCCTTGGGAGGGTCTGCGCGCTGCAGGGTCTCCTTCCCTTTGTCCAGGTACATGAGCAGCGACTCCACACACAGGCCCTCCAGGTAGCTCCTCTTTTTCTCTGCCTCGCCCGTCGCCTCCCACTTGCGCTTCGTGATCTGAGCCGCCATGTCGGCCGCGGCCCAGGAGGTCAGGTCCTCGTTCAGGGCGATGTAGTCGGCGCCGTCGTAGGCGTATTGCTCGTACCCGCGGAGGAGGAGCCCGTCGGGGCCCACGTCGCAGCCAGACATCCTCTGGAAGGTGTGAGGCCCGTCCTCGCTCTGGTTGTAGTAGCCGCGCAGGTTCTGCAGTCCCACTCGATAAATCTGTGCGGTTTCCTTGTTGACCTGGGTGTGCCAGTCCCAATACCCCGGGTACACCCGCTCCACCCACGGCTGCTGCATCCACGGCGCCCGCGGCTCTGCCCTCGGATTCAGGGCGTCGCTGTCGAACCGCACGAACTGCGTGTCGTCCACGTAGCCGACGGAGAGGAAGCGGGGCTCCTGGCGGCCGGGCAGGGACACGGCGGTGAAGAAATACCTCAGGGAGTGGGGGCCTGGGGGGCGGACGGAGGGCAGGGCCGGGGCTGG
>NW_005353728.1:105594-107633 GCF_000412655.1 Myotis brandtii
CCTGCTGCCGCTGCACCGAGGAGTCGGAGCCTTGCGGGGAGCAGGGCGGGGGGCGGAAAAGGAAGGGCTGCTCCCCTGCGGGTTGATGCACAGGTTCCTGCCCCCACCCCCCGCGCACATTGCGAGTCCTTAGACGCCGGGCGAATGGACCCGGGGAGGATGCTGGCGCGGAGGCCACAGCACGTGCAGACTTGGCTCATTTGCGAAATTGCCAGGAATTAATTCTTCGCTCGGTGGCCTCTGAGCCGTGGCGGGGCCCGGACCTGTTAGGAGGGAGCAGGCTCCCCCTGGCGGCCGCGTGGGGAACAGACCGCGAGGTGGGGGGTGGGGGGAGGCGGTGGAGGTGTGTGCAGCGGTCTCAGGGGCTGGATGTGGGGCGTGCAAGAAGCGGGGTGGGTTCTGGCCCCAGCAAAGAGGGTTCGGGCTTGAGGAGCTGCAGGGGCCAGGCCGGGCTCACCTCCCCGACCTGGAGGTGTGTGGCCTGGGAGTGGGGTGAGCGAGGTGGATGGAGGGGAAACTGAAGCTGAGAGAGCGTGGTGCCCACTTGACGGGGGAAACAGAGCTGCTCAGATTCCCAGAATCCTTTGGGGGTGGTGGTAACCCCTCTTTTTAGTGCCTGCGGGTGGGCAGTGCTGGGATAGTGAGGCCACATTGCTCAGCGATGCTCCACCTGCACCCACGCAGTCACACACCCCTGCACAGGCCACACAAGCCCCTCTCTGCACTCAGGCCCCCTCCGTATTCCCACCCATTGGGGGGGTGCTTGGCCAATGCCCCTCCTACTCTGAACCCTGTGTGGCTGTGCACACCCCTGGTCACTCAGTCCAGGGCACACCTCCTGCCACCCCACCCTACCCCCCCGCGAAGGCCTCCGTGTTAAACCCCCGGTTCTGAGGCAGCAGACGGGCCCAGCCTCGGATGCTCTGAGGTTGGGGTGTGAGGCAGGGGCGGATCAGGAAGCAGCCACAGTGGAGGGGGTGCAGCCATCTGGGGTGGTCAGCGAGCCAGTGCAGGATGCAGGTCTCTGCCCTTGTCTCCGCAGAGCTGCCCCCTGGAGGGGATGCGGGGAGATTGATTGATAGGTATTGGAGTTGGGGGAAGGGTGGGTGCGTGGGCCTAGACAGGGGATCCGGCCCTGGAGCTTACCTCGCCTGCCTGGGTAGTAAGCAGCACTGGGGGAGGGGGAGGCGGGGTGTAAACCTTTAAAAAAATATTCATTTTTCATATATATATGTATTTTATTTCAGAGAAGAAGGGAGAGAGATGGGAACATCAATGATGAGAGAGAATCACTGATTGGCTGCCTCCTGCACGCCCCCTACTGGGTGGGGATGGAGCCCACAACCCTGGCATGTGCCCTTGACCGGGATGGAACCCAGGACCCTTCAGTCTGCAGACCTAAGCTCCATCCACTGAGCCAGGGCCCTGGGTGTAGATCTTTTTTCTTCTTTCTTTTCCTAATATATTTTATTGATTTTTTACAGAGAGGAAGGAAGAGGGATAGAGAGTTAGAAACATCGATAAGAGAGAAACATCGATCAGCTGCCTTCTGCACACTCCCTACTGGGGATGTGCCCGCAACCAAGGTGCATGCCCTTGACCGGAATCGAACCCGGGACCTTTCAGTCCGCAGGCCTACGCTCTATCCACTGAGCCACACCAGTCAGGGACCTGGGTGTAGAACTTTGATATTCCCATCCCTCTCCCATGGGTCTGCAGGGAGCTGTGGAGATGGCAAGGCAGGCAGGAGTCCTGGAGAGAGTGTGTGTGGGGGGAGGGGGGGGGTCGTGCTGAGGCCTGGGCGCTGGGTGGAGCCCTGCAAGGATCCATTTTTTGGGGGGTGGGGGGCTGAGGTTCGCCCTGTCCCGCGACCAAGGCTGACAACGGGGACACCAGGACAGAGGGGTCCCTGTCTGACCTCCCCCTCCCCCCTCATCCGGTGCAGATGGCGGCGGCGGAGGCGGTGCACCACATCCACCTGCAGAACTTCTCCCGTTCGCTGCTCGAGACCCTCAACGGCCAGCGGCTGGGCGGGCACT
>NW_005353728.1:109296-110029 GCF_000412655.1 Myotis brandtii
CTGGCACCTCCCTGGGCCCAGGGCCAGGGGCCGGATGCAGAGGAGTGGGCTCTGGGTTCGCTGGCCGTGGGGCGGCGTGGGGAGCAGGCAGAGAGGGGGTCTGGCCAGGGCTGGCGGAGAATCCTGGGTTCCCCACGGCTGCAGGAGGCACTCGGGGACCTCAGCTTGTCAGGGAGGCGGCTCTGAAGCGAGGCAGCTGGGGGTTGTGGAGGGAGGCCCAGGTGATGGCCGGCAAGTCCTGGGCGCTCGCAGGTGCGGGAGCCCCTGGGGAGGAGGACAGGTGTGTGCGGTCCCACGGGCGGAGCTGGGTGTTAAAAGCCGGGATGGGTCCGGACAGCAGGTGGGGGTGGCGAGGGGAGATCTGGGCCAGGGGGGTGGGTTTCCTGTGAAAGGTGGGAAGGCACCCATGTTCTGAGAGCGGAGTGAGAACTGAGATGCGGTTTACATTTAAAATCGCCCCCTGGCTGCCTCCGGGAGGAAGGAGGGAGGGCAGGGCCACGGTAGTACCGGCCAAGATTTGCCAGCTTCGCGGGGCCTGAGCCGGGTGCCAGGCCGGTTGGTCTGGGAGAGCCCCTCCCGGGCACTGCCGCTGAGAAAGGCTTTTTGTTTGAGCCGAGGACTCCAAGGGCCAACGGCTCGCCTCCTGGTCTCAGCCTCGTGAGGGGCTCAGCCTGCTCTGTCCCCCCAGGGACATCACGGTGGCCGGCGGGCAGGGGTGTGGGCAGCAGGGGTT
>NW_005353728.1:110517-111413 GCF_000412655.1 Myotis brandtii
CCTAGAGACCCCCCCCCCCCTCCCCCGACCTGCACTCTTCATCCATCACTAGGCAAGCCTGGGTGAAAGGTGTCAGACCATTCTCACTTATTCTCTCACAAACCCAAGTTTATGACCACCCACATCTCAAAGAAAATGTCCCAAAAAGCTTATCACCATATTTATTCAGCGTCCCCAAAGTCTTAGATAAACTTCCCCAGGTCCTCTAACTCCTGCAATTGAAAAGGAATGTTTTCGGAGGACCCAAGATGGCGGCAGAGTAGGTAGAAGATACGCTCACCTCCTCCCAGGACCAAACTGGAATTACAACTAAATGACAGGACAGTCATCCTGAATAGCCAACTGAAGACTTGCTGAAGAGGAGTCTTATAACCGAGATAAAGGAGGCCAGGTGTGGGCCTGGGAGGCAGGGGGGAGGGGCGGCCCCTTGGTGTGGGCACCGGACACCTAGGCAGCCAGCCCCGATGGGCAGCGATGCCCCTCACCGGCGGGGTCCCTCTGGGGAGACAGGGCACCTTTTGGGGCTGAGGGGCCCTGACAGTGGTACCCTGGTAAATGGTACAGGCCTGGGAGAGGGGGTCCCAACCGGGCAGAGGGAAGGGGATAGGCCAGGCCATGTGTGGGGGACCCTGTGGGACGTACGGGCAGGGGGTTCCGAGTGGATGGTTGTCCCCCGAGGGGTGGGGGGGTCTCTTTCCCGCTGACACCTGCGCGCCCCGCTTGTCGCCCGCAGGGGAGAAGCCGCACCAGTGCGCCGTGTGCTGGCGGTCCTTCTCGCTGCGCGACTACCTGCTCAAGCACATGGTCACGCACACGGGCGTGCGCGCCTTCCAGTGCGCGGTCTGCGCCAAGCGCTTCACGCAGAAGAGCTCGCTCAACGTGCACATGCGCACCCA
>NW_005353728.1:111722-113517 GCF_000412655.1 Myotis brandtii
CCGGTCAGACCAGCAGGTACCTGGACCACAGCCGGCCGCCATGTCCCCTGAGCACAGGCCCTACCCCTGCTCCACCCGCATCTCCACGGATCAGGGGCCCAGCGCGCCGGACTCCTCCCACACTCGGACCCTTCCAAGTGGTGGCGGGTTGGGGTTCCGACTGCCTCTGAGAACTGGATCGTCAGGCTTGGGGTGGGGCCCAGGATTTGTGCTCCAACTCGCCCAAGTGGGGTGGGTTCAGAGCTGCTTCCCCACTCCAGCTTCAGACGGCGAGATCCGGGGTGCACTCCCCCAGCCGCCCTCACCTGGCACCTAGGGGCGCTCGGATGGACCCATTGTGGGCCAATACAGGACTGCCTCCGGGCCAAACCCAGGAGCTGTGAGCTCCCGGACTGGGGTTTCTCGCTCTCACTGGGAAAAGACAGAACTGTCCACTTGGTCATCCGGTGCCTGTTCTCTGGGCGGGAGGGGGGCATGCCTATGACGGGGCCTGGCTCCTGGTCCGCGGTCCTGTGGGCAGGGGACAGGCCAGCCCCTATGAGCTGTGTCTTCAGAGAGGGAGGCCGCGTGCGGGACCCACCCCCATTGCCGTTACCGCTGCCTGGGAGGAACATTTCCTCGAAGCCTGTTCCCCTCCCTGTTCTGATGGGCATCATGGGGAGCACCTTACTTCTGGGGGCCCAGGAGTTCTCTGGGGGCCTGGCCTGCCATGAGGGGGCCTGAGCCCTGGCACACCTGCCCTGGCGGCCAGGTCTGCAGTGCTGGGCAGGCAGGTGTCGGAGCTGCAGCCGGGACCCTGGGGTTGCCTGCTGGGTGGTGCCGCTTTGTCACCAAGCCCTGCGCCAGCTTGGCGGGCACCCCAGAGGGAGGCTGCTCCTCTCTCGCCTCCAGTGCAGGGGTGGCCCCTAGGGACTTGGGGCAGGTTGAGGGGGTGGTGCAGCCCAGAGGGGTGATCTGCTGGCTTCCCGGCCAGTGGCAGCGCCTTTCGATCTCCCCCGTGACTGCCTGCCAGGGGTGCGGCAGAATCCGCCCCCCGCGTGAGCAGGGGGCAGGTACTTCAGGTATTCCTTTCAGTGTTTACTGAGCACCTACTGTGTACCTGGCTAGCGCCCCAGTCCGGCCAAACCCCACCGCCCCACAGGTGAAGGGGGAGTCGCCGGAGAGCCTGCAGGTGAGGTGTGAAGGGCGCCAGGCTGTGCCTGAAGCCCACGGGCCATGCTGTCCTGCTCGTGGCTCTGGCCAGCGGGTGTCCATCGAGGCAGAGGGGCACAGAGGACCCTGCGGAGCTAAACAAATAGGTGGGGTGAGGGGGGCTGGGTGGACAAGGTGAAGGGGTGAAGAAGTAACAATGTCAGTTACAAAATAGGGAGATGTCCAGTACAGCAAAGGGATTAATCGATGCTCAGCACCTGGGCGGTGCCAGGGGAGGACTAGATAGAGGAGGGATCACCTCGGAAGGCATGAGAGTGTCCAACCGCCCAGCCCACTTGGCTCAGCGGATAGCGCCTTGGCCCACGGACTGAAGCGTCCGGGTCAAGGGCACGTTAAGGGGTTGCGGGCTCCAACCCCAGTGGGGGGCGCGCAGGGGGCAGCCGATCAATGGTTTTCATCCTTGATGTTCCTATCCCTCTCCCTTCCTCTCTCTGATATCAATAATAAAAGTGTTTCTAAAAAATGACTAAAGGTGTTTAGCCACACCCGAAGCGAATCTGCTGTTGAATGTTCACTATCTTTGAAAAATAAAAACAAGTTCTGGGGGCGGAGTCCCGCGGCGGGTCGCTCCGCCCCGATGCCG
>NW_005353728.1:114394-115401 GCF_000412655.1 Myotis brandtii
TGGGAAGGAATGCTGAGGTCGCCGGGAGGCTTGTTTGGTGTTTTTTGGTTTGTTTGTTTTTTTCCTTTTTTTAAAAAAAACATTTTATTGATTTTTTTTTACAGAGAGGAAGGGAGAGGGATAGAGAGTTAGAAACATCGATGAGAGAGAAACATCGATCAGCTGCCTCCTGCACACTCCCTACCGGGGATGTGCCGGAAACCAAGGTACATGCCCTTGACCGGAATCGAACCCGGGACCCTTCAGTCCTCAGGCTGACGCTCTATCCACTGAGCCACACCGGTGAGGGCTGCTTTTTCCTTTTTTTAAAAAAAAAAATATTTTTTTATTGATTTCTGAGAGAAAAGGAGAGGGAGAGAGAAACATCCATGAGAGAGAATCATGGATCGGCCGCCTCCTGCACGCTCCAAACTGGGGGTGGAGCCCACAATCCAGGCAGGTGCCCTTGCCCGGGAATCTAACCGTGACCTCCTGGTTCATAGGTCAGGTCAACGCTCAACCACCGAGCCATGCAGCTGGGCTCCTTCTGCGCCATGGCTATTTCAATCCTTTTTGCCAACACTAACCTTTTTTTTCCTTTTTAATCCTCACCGGAGGATATTTTTCCCATTGATGTTTAGAGAGAGTGGAGGAGATTGGTTGCCTCCTGCACACGCCTTGACCAGGGTCCGGCCCAGGGAGGAGCCCGAAACCAGGGTACCTGCCCTTGATGGGAATCGAACCCGGACCCTTCGGTTTGCAGGCCGGTGCTCTATCCACTGAGCCACACCGGCCGGGCCATGCGGTTCTTTACAAAAGTGCAGAAGCGCCCTCTGCCGGCGGCACCCTCTGCGGCTTGGGTTTCCCCTCGCCACCCGGAAGGGGGGCCTTGCCTCAGTTTCCCCTCCGGTCCGTCCCTGCAGACCTCCGCGAGAACCTGGAGGAGATCCTCCCGCAGCTGCAGGCGGAGCACGTCCGCTGCTTCTACCTCGGCCTCACCTCCCCGACGCCGGGGGTGGGGGCGCTGG
>NW_005353728.1:115741-120129 GCF_000412655.1 Myotis brandtii
AGCCCGCCCCAATGGAGACCCAGCCCTGCACGCCCCCCACCCTCCCACTCTCCATCCCCCAGGGCTCCCGAAGCCGGCCATCCTCACGCACGAGCGGGTGCTGCAGATGAGCAGGATGCTGGCCCTGAGCGGGGTCACAGCTGACGACGTGGTCTACTCGGTCCTGCCCCTGTACCACGCGATGGGCCTGGTCCTCGGGGTGCTCGGCTGCCTGGAGCTCGGTAAGCCCTTCCCTGGGGACGCCTCCTGTCCCCGGGGGCACAGGCTGGGTGTCGGGGTGACAAGGCCTCACAGGTCGCCCAGCACCCTGGGTGCTCACCTGGAACAAGGAGCAGGGAGCCCCAGGACCCCTGGACAGAGGGGCGGGCTCCCAGGTGGTTCCCCAGGTCTGTGTTGTGGTCAGGAGGTGACAGCAGCTGTGTGAGGTCACGTGTCAGTGAGGGCGTACCCAGCAAACACTGCTCTGGCCGCCTCCGTGGACACCTGACTAGGAAGCCACCTGGGGCCTTTCCATGGTCATTTTTTTGTGTTTTTTAAAAATATATATATTTTATTGATTTTTTTTACAGAGAGGAAGGGAGAGGGAGAGAGAGTTAGAAACATCGATGAGAGAGAAACATCGATCAGCTGCCTCCTGCACACCCTCCACTGGGGATGTGCCCGCAACCAAGGTACATGCCCTTGACGGGAATCGAACCCGGGACCCTTCAGGCCGCAGGCTGATGCTCTATCCACGGAGCCAAACCAGCCATGGCAAAGCATCAATTTGTTGTTCCACTTACTTATGCATTCATTGGTTGCTTCTGTATGTGCCCTGACTGGGAATCCAGCCATAAACCTTGAGCTATCAGGATGACGCTCTAACCACCTGAGCTATTCAGTTAGGGCTTCAAAGGTTGGTTTTTTTTTTTTTTTTTTTTTTTAGATCATGCGCAATTTCAAACATACACAAGAGTAGAGCAAAGAGTTTGACGAAGTCTCCAGTGTACTCACCCTGCCTCCACAATCACCATGTTGCCAGTTTTATTTCATACGCACTTCTCTCCTTCCGGATTATTTTAGAACAAATAATTTCCCTTGTAACTATTGCAGTAGGAATCTCTAACATACAAGGACTTAAGTGAACAGCAACTCCAGTATCACCTGATGTGCACTTCCTGTTCAGATTTCCCCAATTACCAAATTGTCTTTTTAACGCCAGTCTCCTCATTGGTCTCTGTTCCTCTGTGACCAGTTAGACTGGAAATTCCCTCTAGAGCTGTTGGTACATTCAGTTCAACTACTCTTTTGTTCTTTGTTTTTCTTGAGAGAAAGAGAGAGAGAGAGAGAGAGAGAGAGAGAGAGAGAGAGAGAGAGAGAGAGAGAGAGAGAGAGAGAGAGAGAGAGAGAGAGAGAGAGAGAGAGAGAGAGAGAGAGAGAGAGAGAGAGAAAGATTGTTGTTCCACTTATTTATGCATTCACTGGTTAATTCTTGTGTGTCCTGACTGAGGATCAAACCCTCACGCTTGGCCTACTGGGACGATGCTCTAACCAAGTCAGCTACCCAGCCGGGGCCTTCAGCTAAATTATTCCTGGCGAGCCCTAGCCGGTTTGGCTCAGTGCATAGAGTATCGACCTGGAGACCAAAGGGTCCCAGGGTTCAATTCTGGTCAAGGGCAGGTACCTCAGTTGTAGGCTCCTCCCCGGGCCGGGGCCCTATGTCGTCGCTGTTTCTGTCTGTCTGTCCCTCTCTCTTCCACTCTCTCTCAAAACCAATGGAAAAAATATCCTCAGGTGAGGGTTAAAAATAAATAAATAATTCTTGGCAGGAACCTGGGGGGTGTCCTTTCCAAGGACCCAGCACCCCTTCTACATGTTACCTCCCTGTCAAAAACACAGCGTCAAAGAAGACACCACTGCCACTAACCAAGCTCACAAGAGATCTTTGGGTGCAGGGGTAATTAATCCATGTGAGCACCCTTCCAAACACCCACCCACTCAATTTTCCATCTACCTATCTACCCACCTACCCATCTGCTCCGAGAAACATTCATAAAATCCTATATAATAAAAGCCTAATATGCTAAGTGTCCGGTCGACCATTCAACCAATCAAAGCATAATATGCTAATGATATGGTAAGGCCGCTCAACTGCTCGCTGTGATGTACAATGACCACCAGGGGGCAGACAGGTGACCGGTCGACCAGTCGCTATGATGTGCACTGACCACAAGGGGGAGACGCTCCGCCCTGTAGGTTAGCTTTCACGACTGAGCAAGATGATCTGGACACGCGCTGGAGCCCTCCCGCGGTTCCTTTCTGGTTGGCCAACCTCCTGCGTCCCTCCCTGGCCGGCCGGCCCTGATCAGGACTGGGCAAGATGGGGCCGGGCACACCCTGTAGCCCTCCTGCGGTCCCTCCCCGGCCCCAATTATGCACCGGCAGGGTCCCTCAGCCTGGCCTGTGCCCTCTTGCAATCTGGGACCCCTTGGGGGATGTCAGAGAGCCGGTTTCGACCCGATTCCACAGACCAGGCCGAGGGACCCCACTGGTGCACGAATTCGTGCACCAGGCCTCTAGTATTTATCATAATCAAGAACAATTGATGCTCACAGCCCTTATTGAGCCGTGCGCACTGGGTTGGGCACCAAGCTTCCCACACATTCTGGCGGCAGGATCTGAACCCAGGCCCAGGCCCACCTATGCCTGGTTGGACCAGGGACCAGAGAGGAGCCGGGATCACCCTGTGCTTCAGGGGCCACCGATCAAGGCAGCTTCTCACGGAGGCTGGAAGCAGGACCTGAACCCGTTCCTCTCCTGCCTCCCAGGAGCCACCTGTGTCCTGGCCCCCAAGTTCTCCGCTTCCTGCTTCTGGGAGGACTGTCGGCGGCACGGAGTGACTGTGATCCAGTATGTGGGCGAGGTCCTGCGGTACCTGTGCAACGCTCCCCAGGTGAGGTGCCAGGCGAGGGCTCCATGTGAACACCGTCAGTGTAAAACTGCAGCTGTCACCCTGGGCGGCGTTGACCGGTGGTTAGAGCATTGGCCCATGCACTGAAGGGTTGTGGGTTCGATTCCCAGTCAAAGGCACGAACGTGGGGTTGCAGGTTCAACCCCAGGCAGGTCCTGGCACGTGCGGGAGGCAACCAATCAGTGTATCTCTCTCACATCAATATTTCTCTCTCTCCTCTCTCTTTCTCTCTCTCCTTCTCTCCCTTCCATTCTCTCTGAAAGGCAATGGAAAAAATATCCTCCTCAGGTAAGGATTAACCAAAAACAAAACAAACAAAAATAATTGCCCGGCTGGCATGGTTCAGTGGTTGAGACTTGACCTATGAACCAGGAGGTCACCGTTCGATTCCCAGTCAGGGCACATGCCCACTTGCAGAAGGCAGCAGATCAATGATTCTCTCTCATCAGTGATGTTTCTGTTTCTCTCTCTCTCTCCCTCTCCCTTCTTCTCTGAAATGAATAAAGATATAATTTAAATTGCAGCTGTCACACCAGGTAAAGGTCTCAGGTATATTCAGGTACAGGACTCAAGCCAGTCGCTCAGGTAACACATCCCAGACCAGAGCCACGTACAATGATCACCCAATCCTGGCTTCTTGGATGATCCCCTGAGCTGCCTTGAGCAGGTGACTTCACCGCTCCCAGATTTAGGGTCCTCATTTGGAAATGGGGGGTAACATCCGAGGGGATATTGTGAGAACTAAACGTGCAAAGTGCCTAGAACACAGTGCGGCTCAGGGAAAACCCATTAGAGGGGCGCAGCCTCATCCGTACAATGAGTTACCCCGGTAACTGTCTCCAGGCAAGATCCCCAGGTACCCCTCTAGGTAAAGCCTCCAGGCAAGTCTCCAGGTAACTGCCCCCAAGTAAGGCCCCTAGTAACCCTCCAAGATGAGGCTTCAAATCACCCCCAGGTTACCTCCAGGTAAAGGCCCCCAACGAACGCCTCCAGCTACAAGCTCCAGGTGTCTATCCCCACATGAGACCCAGGTGAGGCCCCCAGGTAGTATCTGCAGGTAACCCTCCAAGTACAGATGCCAGATATCGAATCCCAAGTGAGCACCCCTGGAGACCCCCTGGGTATATACCTCCCAGGTGACTCCTCAGGTAAGGCCCAGAGATAGCTCCCAGGGAAGGGCCCAGGGCACCCCCCACCGACCGAGGGCACCTCCTCCTGACCCTCCTTGGGCATCTCTGCAGCGACCAGAGGACCGGACGCATACCGTCCGCCTGGCGATGGGCAACGGGCTCCGCGCAGACGTGTGGGAGGCCTTCCAGCGACGCTTCGGGCCCATTCGGATCTTTGAAGTCTACGGCTCCACGGAAGGCAACGCCGGCTTCGTCAACTACCCCGGGCGCCGCGGGGCCGTGGGCAAGACGAGCTGCCTCCTCCGCGT
>NW_005353728.1:121121-121366 GCF_000412655.1 Myotis brandtii
CCGCCCAGGGGAGCCCGGGCTGCTTCTCACCCGGGTGCTGAGCCGCAACCCCTTCCTGGGCTACCGCGGGCCCCGCGAGCTGTCGGAACGGAAGCTGGTGCGGAAGGTGCGGCGCGCGGACGACATTTACTACAACACCGGGGACGTGCTGTCCGTGGACCGCGAAGGCTTCCTCTACTTCCACGACCGCCTCGGGGACACTTACCGGTGCTGGGCGGGGCTTCGGGGGCGGGGCCCCGGGGCTT
>NW_005353728.1:121528-122210 GCF_000412655.1 Myotis brandtii
GATCCTAGAGGGAGGCCGAGTAAAGAGGCGGGGCTTTCAGACTCCGGGGGCAGGGCTTGGGGGCGGGGCCTCCAGGGCTTTCAGATCCTACAGGGAGGCCAAGAGGCGGGGCTTTCAGATCCTATAGGGAGGCCGAGCTTTTTCATTCCGGGGGCGGGGCCACCAGGGCTTTCAGATCCTACAGGGAGGCCGAGTAAAGAGGCGGGGTTTTCAGATCCCGGGGGCGGGGCTTTTGGGAAGGGGCCGTCAGGGCTTTCAGATCCTACAGGGAGGCCAAGAGGCGGGGCTTTCAGATTTCGGGGGCGGGGCCACCGGGGCTTTCAGATCCTACAGGGAGGCCAAGAGGCGGGGCTTTCAGATTTCGGGGGCGGGGCCACCGGGGCTTTCAGATCCTACAGGGAGGCCGAGTAAAGAGGCGGGGCTTTCGCATTCCAAGGGGCGGGGCTTGGTGGTCAAGGGCTGTGCCCCCTCGTCACCAGGGGCGTGATCTCAAGCACCTGCTCTCACCCCGCAGATGGAAGGGTGAGAACGTGTCCACGCGGGAGGTGGAGGGCGTGTTGTCACTCGTGGACTTCCTGCAGCAGGTGAACGTCTACGGCGTGTCCGTGCCAGGTGCGGAGGGCGCCCCTCATTTAAACGGGCAGCAGCGGTGCGGGTGGAGGTGCGCCGTCCCGATGCGAGC
>NW_005353728.1:122306-126334 GCF_000412655.1 Myotis brandtii
CGGCCGGGCCTTCGACGGGCAGAAGCTGTACCAGCACGTCCGCACGTGGCTCCCGGCCTACGCGGTCCCCCATTTCATCCGCATCCAGGTGAGCTGGGGGGGGGTGGCTGTGGCTGGGAGGCGGGAGGTCGTGGCTGTGGGAGTCGCGGGTGGAGTTGCAGTCCGCCCCCTGCAGGACACCCTGGAGATCACCAACACCTTCAAACTGGTCAAGTCCCGGCTGGTGCGCGAAGGCTTCGACGTGGGCACCATCGCGGACTCGCTGTTCGTGCTGGACGGCCAGGCCCAGACCTTCCGGCCGCTGACACAGGACACGTACCGGGCCGTGTGCGAGGGCACCTGGAAACTCTGAACCGCTGGCCGGTGACGGGGCCAGGCCAACGCTGACCGCTGTCAAAAACTAATAATAAACGGCAGCACTTTGCAATCGAGCTGCAGCTGCTGTGCCAGAGGAGCGACCGTGCAGGTCTCACGTCTCAAGCCTTTGACTGTGAAGACGGGGCCTGATCGACCTTGTGTCCTGAAGAGCTGTTTGCAGGAATAACAAGAAAGCAGTTACGATCAGTGGACTGGTGGCTACGGACCTGAAAAATGAAAAGCAATAGCACTGCCTTCCGTCTATGGGTGTAATTGTGCCCCTGCCCTTTCTCAGGAATTTCCCTGGCCTCTGTCTCCTGATCAGAACACTCTTGGGCATCTGCCTGAATCAGTACTTCAGGAAAAGTTATTCCCCCCCACACACACCTGCCTAATTTTCAAATAAACGCTAGTTTCCTCTCGCTTTGGAAGCCTCTTTCTTTTTTTTAATGTTTTTTTATTGGTTTCAGAGAGGAAGGGGGAGAGAGAGAGAGAGAGAGAGAGAGATCAATCGGTTGCCTCCCGCATGCACCCCAACCAGCGACCTTCAGGTGCAGGGAAGACACTCAGCCAACTGAGCCGAACTATGAGGGCGACCGGCCACGGGCGGACGTGCAGGCGCTGGACTGAGGCGCGAAGGTTGAGCAGGAAGAAAAGGGGGGAGCGCTGGGGGGAGGGCGGGCGCAGAGGCCTCTGAGGTCGGGCTCTGCAGGGTCTGCAACCGGACGTGCCCTCGGGGCGCAGTGGGCGCTGCAGACCAGAGGTCACGAGAAAGGAGCCCCCAGCGCAGAGGCCTCCAAAGGGTCCCCAAGGCTGAACGTGTCCCCCGGGGCATTGTGGGAGCTGCGGGCAGAGGCCCGAGAACGTCATGGAGGCCTCTGTGACGTATGAGGTCTTGGTGACGTAAGGAGCGCCGTCACAGTCCCGAAGTGCGGCCTGGAGCATCTGGGAGCTGCGGGCAGAGGCCAGCGGACGTCCACGCTCCTCGCTCCTGGCATGTGGAGTCGGAGCCGCTGCCAGAATCCACCAGGAACGAGGGGGTCCACCAGGGACTAGCGACCACCCAGGGCCACGGGAATTCCCTGAGGCCCATAAGGGACCTTGGACCCACCAGGGACCGGGGACCCACCGTCCTCGTCACGCCCCCTGCGGATCTCGCCTGCTCGCCCGCTCGCTCGCCCACCTGTAACCGCTCCATCTCCAGTTTGGACGCGGCGGGCCGCACCAGGGTGAGCCCCGGGTCAGAAGGTCCTCGGATTCTGGGGGTGGCGGAGGCGGCCCCCGCCCTCTCCCAGCTCCAGGCTGCAGCCAGGTCCTGCCCTGCCCAGGCCAATCCCCGGGTCGCCCATGTCACACCCCGCTGCCCCTGCATGTGTCAGAGGCTGCAGAGGCTCCTTCCTTTTATTTTGTTGTTTTGAAATTTCAGAGAGAGGAAGGGAGAGGGAGAAATAGCAACATCAATGATGAGAATCATTGATTGGCTGCCTCCTGCACGCCCTGCCCTGAGGATCGAGCCTGAAACCCAGGCATGTGCCCCGACCTGGAATGGAACCACGGAATCGTGACCGCCTGGTTCACAGGTCAGTGGCCAACCACTGAGCCACACCCGGCCCAGGAGGGCTCCTTCGTGGAGTGTGCCTGTTTCCTGGACACTATCCCCACAAAGATGCCCCTTATTTTCAAAGTAGGAAGCAGCTGGAGAAGGTAACGTCTTCCAAAGACATGCATGTCCTAATCCCTGGAAACGGTGGGTGCGTCCTCGTCACGCCCCCTGCGGATCTCGCCTGCTCGCCCGCTCGCTCGCCCACCTGTAACCGCTCCATCTCCAGTTTGGACGCGGGCCGCAGGCCCAGGGTGAGCCCCGGGTCAGAAGGTCCTCGGATTCTGGGGGTGGCGGAGGCGGCCCCCGCCCTCTCCCAGCTCCAGGCTGCAGCCAGGTCCTGCCCTGCCCAGGCCAATCCCCGGGTCGCCCATGTCACACCCCGCTGCCCCTGCATGTGTCAGAGGCTGCAGAGGCTCCTTCCTTTTATTTTGTTGTTTTGAAATTTCAGAGAGAGGAAGGGAGAGGGAGAAATAGCAACATCAATGATGAGAATCATTGATTGGCTGCCTCCTGCACGCCCTGCCCTGAGGATCGAGCCTGAAACCCAGGCATGTGCCCCGACCTGGAATGGAACCATGGAATCGTGACCGCCTGGTTCACAGGTCAGTGGCCAACCACTGAGCCACACCTGGCCCGGGAGGGCTCCTTCGAGGAGTGCGCCTGTTTCCTGGACACTATCCCCACAAAGATGCCCCTTATTTTCAAAGTAGGAAGCAGCTGGAGAAAGTAACGTCTTCCAAAGACATGCATGTCCTAATCCCTGGAAACGGTGGGTGTCACCTCACATGCCAAAGGGCTCCTGTAGATGAATCAGGTGAGGACAGAAAGAGATGCTTCAGGATCCTGAGACAGGGATGATGACAGCTCACCAGGTGAGCGCTAAATGCAACCGCAAGGGTCTTTCTAAGGCCGTGGTTCTCAACCTTGGCCGCACATTAAAATCACCTGGGAATCTTTAAAATCCTGATTTCTGGGCCTCATCCTCCGGAAATTCTGTTTCTTTGTTATGGGGTGGGGCCACAACATTAGTAACGAAGAAACAGAATTTCCGGAGGATGAGGCCCAGAAATCAGGATTTTAAAGATTCCCAGGTGATTTCTAATGTGCAGCCAAGGCTGAGAACCACTGTTCGAAGGAGAAGGCAGGAGGCTCAGAGCTGGAGGGACCGCAGCACAAGAGAGACCTCACCACCACTGCTGGCTTTGCGGGTGGAAGAAGGGGCCAAGGGATGAGGCAGCCTCTTGAAGCTGGAAAAGGCAATAAAATGGCCCTTGCCAGTTTATCTCAGTGGTTAGAGCGTTGGCCCGAGGACTGAAGGGTTGAAGGCTCAATTCTGGTTCAATTCAAGGGCTAGATCCCCAGCCCTGGTCGGGGCACGTGCAGGAGGCAACTAATGTCTCTCTCTCACATTGACGTTTCTGTCTCCCTCCCCCTGCCCCTTCCATTCTTTCTGAAAAATCAATGGGAAAATTGGTGAGGATTTCAAAAAAAGGGGGGGGAAAGGCAATAAACTGGATTTTCCCCTAGAGCCTCCAGGAGTAGCCTGCCCTGATGACACCTTGATTTAACTCAGTGAAGCTGTTTCACAGTCATGAGAAAACAAATGTGTGTTGTCTGGAGCCCCCACGCTTGTTGAAACTAATAAGTGCACTGAGAACGTCGGAATGCCTGCTGGGGAACCCAGCTGTGCCTCCGGGGGCAGCAGGCCGCTGGCCCTTCGCTCTCCTGCTCTCCGCTGACCAACTGCATGGGCTGTGGGGGCACAGACCCGACCTGCAGCTGTGCGGGCCGAAGGGCCTTGTTCTCAGAGCCCCTTCCTACTCGTGCGTAACGGAGGCCCTGCTGGACCTGGAGAGCATGATGCTGAGCGAAACAAGCCAGTCGGAGGAAGATAAACACCACATGATCTCACCCATGTGTGGGATGTAATGATCAACATAAACTGATGAACAAGAATAGATCCAGAGACAAATGGCAGGCGAGGGGGGTTAGAGAGCAACCAAGGACTTGTATGCACATCAGCATCACCAATGGACACAGACACGGAGGCGGTGGGGGCTGGCCCGGG
>NW_005353728.1:126635-127261 GCF_000412655.1 Myotis brandtii
AATTGGAGAAAAAGGAGACAAATGTAAAACTTTAGACAAAAAAAAAACTTTAGAGCTTAAACAAGATCTAATATGCTCTATAACGTGAGATAAACAATAAATAAATAAGCGTGTCACAGGAAACAAAAAAAAGAAGTCCCTGCTCTGACCGGTAGCTCAGTTGGTGGAGTGTCGTCCCTGACAGGCGAGCAAGATCTAATATGCTCTATAACATGAGATAAACAATAAATAAATAAGCGTGTCACAGAAAAAAAAAAAAGTCCCTGCTCTGACCTGTAGCTCAGTTGGTGGAGTGTCGTCCCTGACAGGCGAGGGTTGGATTCGATCCCCTGCCAGGGCTCAGGAACCAGCCGGTGAATGCACCCGTAAGTGGGACGGCAGCTCGATGTCTCTCTCCTTCCCCTTCTCCTTAAAGTCAATTTTTTAAAAAGTAAGTCCCCTCGGTGTCCGCTCAAGCTGGGACTCCGGAGCCCAAGCAGAAGCCAGAGGCCAGGGTCGCTGCCAGGAACCTCCGGACGCGGAAAGCGGATTCATCCCAAACCCACAGCCGCGGGGAGCGGGCGGCTCCCTCCCCGGCAACAGCAGCCTGGCCTCCGGGGCTCCGGCATCTTCCAGGGGAGACCTGC
>NW_005353728.1:128443-130187 GCF_000412655.1 Myotis brandtii
CAGGGTGCAGGCAGCTGGGGGAGGGGGGAGCGGAGGGTGCAGGCACCGGGGGTGGGCGCCGTCCTCACCCTGGGAGACCACGGAGCCGTACTTCTCCAGCATCGCGTCCCAATACAGCTCCTTCTGCGACGGGTCCAGCAGCCCCCACTCCTCCTGCCCCGAGTTGGCCATCACTGCGAGGCCTCCATCCGCCCCCGCCCCATCAGCCTCAGATGACTCCGAGATGGGGTGTGAGGGCTGGGAAGCCGGGCAGGGAGGGAGCGGCCCCACCCCCACTTCTGACCGGACAGACGGAGCTCAGGACCCCTGGGCTGTGGGGGAGGCAGGGACAGGCCAGCCCGCTCCACCCTGTGCCTTGAGCATGTGTGTCCCCCACAGAAAACCAGGGGACTCCGGACACCTCTCCCCCTGGAGACCCTCCTCGGGACAGCTGTGCAGGGTCACGGAAACCGGATGTGGGCGCCTGGCTGAGGGGGGCTCAGACAGAAGGTGCAGTCGCACCCCTGGGAGCCGTGATGTTGGTGCAGGTGACGTGCATGGGCGGGGCGATGGGCTGTGTCCTCTGTGTGCACAGGGGAGCACTTTGGGGCTCCCCCCCCCCGCACTCCTGGCCCATGGGGTGTCCCCTCATCAGCTCCCAGAGTCCCATCGCTGGGAGGGGCTTTGCTGGGCTGGGAAAAATAGTGGTGACAGGGCAGGCCGCAGCCACAGGGAGCCTCAGCCGCAGCGGGGACGGTGCTGGCTGGAGGTGAGGACTTGAACTCTGCCTCTGCCACCCCCTCGCTTTCCTATGGCGCCATCCGGCGTGGAGGGAGCTTCCAAGCTCATCTGAGCTGGTCCTTCCACTGCACGTGGAGGGGAGCGGCTGAGGAGCAAGTTGCGGGGGGGGGGGGCTGCCCACACTCAGAGCAAACACTCCAGGCAGCAGGGCCCCCTGAGCCCCCACACCCGGCGGAGGGAGGGGCTGCGGGCAGTTCCCAGGGGGAACCTCCCACTGGCCTCCGAGGGGCCGGGAGGCCGGGCTGTCCCTCCCCCCTGCACCCGAGGGTGCAAATCCCCGGGGGCCCCAACCCCCCACTGACTGCTCGGTGAGGAGGCCAGCCCCGAACGCTTCCCATCACTCTGAGCTACGTTTCTAAAACCCGCCCAACTGCAGAGACACCAGTCTGTCCCTCTGTCCTGCAGGGAGATCTGATCCCGACTCCAATCTGGGCAGCAAAGAGCCCACCATGGCTGGCCAAGGAGCCTGGAAAACCGGGCTGCTCACCTGCATCCTGGGCGGGTGGAAGGAGGCCGCGTCCGGTTCCCCAGGTCCAACTGGCCCCTCTTGGGACTGGACCGGATTTGGGGGGCTGGCGGAGGCTAGGAAGTGAGGCCGATGGGGGTCAGGGCTGCCCCCTGAGCTGCAGCAGTCGCCCTGCCTCTCGGGGTCCCGGCTCTGCAGCCCTCGGGGTCCCCACCCAGCTGTGGCTGCCCACACTCCCGCCAGGAGCCCCCACGCTCACCCATCTCCTGCGCCTCGGCCTCAGGCTCCTTCTTCACACAGCAGCCCCCGAGCTGGGCACCCTCCGGCCCCTCCCCAGCGGCTGCCCCGAGGGGCTGCCCTCGCTCTGAGGAGCGGAGACTCGCCAGGGAGTCCTCTGCCTTCTGTGCCGCCGGGGGCACCGCCCGCTTCAGGACCTGGGCTGTGATCTGAGGGGAGAGGCCGGTCACCGGGGGCTCCCGTCTCCCTCCGTCTGTCTGT
>NW_005353728.1:131123-133724 GCF_000412655.1 Myotis brandtii
CCGCGACGCCCCGCCCACCTTTTGCTGAAGGCCCCGCCCCGCCCCTCCGTTCGTTGCCCTGGTGACGTCGCTGTGGCCAATCAGGCCCCTGCTCCGAAGGCACCACCCTCCTTATGGACTACATTTCCCATGAGCCTCCGTAAGCAAGGACGGGCGACATCTCATGCTCCCGTCCTCCGGAAGAGGAGTCTGCAGAGCAGCTCAGTTCGCGGGACTCCCCTCCCTCACTGGCGGTCGTCCTTTTTGCATCCGGGTCTTAGGACCCACCAACTACCCAGATGGGCCGTTAAAATCCTGCGCATGTGCAAAACGGACCGGAGCCCTATTGGTAAGCGAGGTGAGAGACCTGCTTTTTCGACCAATCAGAGCTGGCCCACTGCGCAGGCCCCATCCCCAGCGCGGCTGCAAGAGGCTCCTTTCTGGGCGCCGAGGCGTCGCCTTGGTAACGGCGTTCCAGCGTCCGCGCGCCAGCAGCAGTTTCTAAGGCAACAGCGGGAGCGTCGTCCCGCCCTGCGCGGAGGCCCGGGTCGTGTACTAGTTCGGCAGAGACTCGTCTCCGGGTGGTCGCACAAGGAAGCGGGGTCCGGCTAGGACGGCCCTCCTGACCCGTGGGCTTTCTCCAGCGAGGAGGGTGCTGGTCCCTCTCTCGACCTCCGCGGGGCGCCCTCCCCCGGTGGGCACGTTTACCGATGAGGAAACTGCCCCATGATTTACATCCCGAGTCTGACACACCTTCAGATAGAACTGTACTGCAAGGTGAAGGATGGGGGGGTTGTCCAGGCTTATGGGACGTGCTCTGCCTCTTCCTTACTTTGGGGGCCAGAACTAGTAAGCTGACCTTTATTTTTAGTTTATCTCAGTAGGCAATGTACTCGTTTTTAAAATCTGACCGGGGTGAGGCCAATTTTGCTTCCATACATCAAGTGGCTGGAACACGACCTATTCAATCCCAAAATGCATCTACCTGTCTGTCTGGTTTCTTCTGAGGCCGAGAACCCCTGGCTGCCAGCTGAGAGAAAGAGCTGTGGTCTTTCTTCATCACCGACGGGAGGGGAGCTCTGAGCGTGTGCATGGCTGAGCTTGTCAGCTCTTCCCAGCAGCATCATTAGATGGGACTGTTGTGTGGGGGCTTAGGTCTTTTCTCAGGGAGTGGGGATCCCCCAGAAACGACTCTCACCATTTCCACTTCGGTGCAGAATGCCCTTGCTATGGGCTCCTTCTCCATCCTCATCCTCAGTGGAGGGGAGCTCTGAGCGCGTGCATGGCTGGGCTTGTCAGCTCTTCCCAGCAGCATCATTAGATGGGGCTGTTGTGTGGGGGCTTAGGGAGTGGGGATCCCCCAGAAACGACTCTCTCACCATTTCCACTTCGGTGCAGAATGCCCTTGCTATGGGGCTCCTTCCCCATCCTCATTTTCAGGGTTTGTCTTAAACACTCTCCTGTGTGGTCTCAGTAGGCTTCTGAGTTGGGTTCAGTTCACCACCTTGACCCAGAAAGACCAGGGACACTTTTACCGTCACCGGCTGTTTGGGGTTAAGAGCAAGGTAGGCAGCCTGGCAGGAGGGGGCACCGCATGACCTGGGGAAACAGAGAGGGGGTGTGAGTTGGGCACAGCTGAGCCGGGCCCAGCATGCAGACAGCTCACTTCCACCCCCACACTCTGGTCTGCTGGCTGTGAGGGCAGGAGGGGGGGTTGGGGGGCTGGCCGGCTCCCTGCAGGTGGCCAACCCACAGGAGGTGGAGGTCTGAGAGGGGAGACAGAGCGATGGCTCCCCAGCCACGCTCCTCCCGTCTGCCCTGCTGCAGGTTCACAGCCCGGCCTCAGCACTGGCCTGGCCTGTTACCAAAGTCCAGCTTCCAGGAGCCTTTATGTCCTCACTGCCCTGACAGGAGGAGACGGAAATGACAGTTCGGAGGAGACAGGATGGGGCTCTGCCCGTGTGTGGCGCCCTCCTGAGTTCCCCCCTCAGTGTGACACCCCCACGTGGTGGGGACACTGAGGCAGGCAGGTGGGGTGGGCCCTTGGCACACCAGGGCCCGTATGGACCTTCAGCCTCACTCCCAGGAAAGTTAACTGTCTTTTTACTGAGGGAAAAGGGTAGCAGTTATACTCGGAACAGACATAGATGGTCAATTCTGGCACAGCTTCAGCCGCCCTCCCACCCGGTCCAGAGGCTCCCGACAGACCACGTGGGTGGTAACAGCCTGCAGACGTGCACCAGGGCGTGTGGCCCCCGCAGAGCTGCAGGGACTTGGTTTCAACCTGGGTCCCTGTGAGAGGCCACAGGTAGAGCTGCAGCCTGTGTGTGGTCTATGGGGGGGGGGGGTGTCCCCTCGGCAGCCAGGGATGCACCGCCTCTACCCCCATCGCAGCACTCCCACTCCCCCGGGTCCAGGCATAACACGGGACAAGGGGCCCCACCATGCGGCCTCCCCCTGGTTCTGACCGCCATGCCTCGGCCCCACCGAAGTCCCCGCCTCCTCTCCGTTCCCCGGGCCTGTCTGCAGAGCGGTCTCGGGAATGGAGGCGGTGCAGTGCCAATCCCGTCACCACTGAGGCTGGAACCCGAGCGCACGCACAGGCTGCCCCAGCGGGACCCC
>NW_005353728.1:135016-137280 GCF_000412655.1 Myotis brandtii
CAAGGGGGGCCCCAGGTCTGGGTGTGGCAGCTGCAGAGAACACAGCCTTCCGGTCTGCAGCGCCCCCCGCCTGGTGGCTGCCTGAGCCGGGGGTTTGATCATGGACCCTATTTGCTGACTCCCCTCCTCTAGCACAGCCAACGCCAGGGAGGCAGCACCAGGAACGTGCCGGCCAAAGCTGTGCCCCTGGTGACCCCGAGAACCGAACAGAGGGAGTCAGGTGGGAGGCAGCAGAGTGTGGGGAAGAGGGACCCCTACCCCTCCCCCTCCCCGGCCCCTGGGGGCCACACTCACCAGGGCTGGGCCTCCTCTGGGCATCCCTGGCCAGGGCCACATCCAGGCCACTGAGAACCCAGGGCTCCTCACCGCGCTCGAGCTGGAGGATTATCCGAGGTCGGGAGGCAGAGAGTCCTGCAAGGGGTAGGCGAGCAAGTGAGGGGCCGGCTCCAGCGCATGACAGCCAGCTGCCCGACAGGAGGACTGTCCGCGTCAGGGCTCACAGAACAGCTTCCTGTGCCCGTGGGGAGGACTGTGTCGGCAGGGCCAGAGGAAGAGCGCTGAGCCCAGGCCCTGAAGGGACCCTCGGCCGGGGGAGTGGGGCTGCTCAGAGGCCCCTGGGAGGTGAGGGGGTTCGTGCTGGCGAACCAGCCTGGCAACCACTGAGCTTTCCCAGGGGGGACCCAGGGCCTTACCCAGCGAGGCCACCAGGGCGAAGTTCTCCAGCATCACCTGGCGGTACAAGGCCCTCTGGGCTGAGTCCAAGAGCCCCCACTCTTCCCGGGAGAAGTACACGGCGACGTCCTCAAAGACCATCAGCGCCTGCGACAGTGGACGGGGGAGACCGGCATGGCCCTAACGACTCCCTGTCCCAATGGCCACTTCCCCCAGGGCCCTCAAAGCTCTGCAGGGCAGCCCCCCTCACCCCTGTGGGCCCCTCTTTGTCTGGTCAGGGGTGGGACCCTTTTTTCTGCCAAAGGCCATTAGGATGTTTATAACGTCATTCACAGGCTGTACAAAATTATCAAAAAGTAGCCTGCTTGCCCGAGCCGGTTTGGCTCAGTGGATAGAGAATCAGCCTGCGGGTTTGATTCTGGTCAGGGCACATGCGTGGGTTGCGGGCTCCATCCCCAGTGTGGGGCATGCAGGAGGCAGCCAATCAATGATTCTCTCTCATCATTGATGTTTCTATCTCTCTCTCCTTCTCCCTTCCTCTCTGAAACCAATAAAGAAATACATTTTTTTTTAAAAAAGTAGCCTGCTCTATTTGGTCAAACATTTCATTAACTCACCCCTCGGGCCTTGGCAGGGCCAGATCAATTGACTTCATGGCCTTCTGTGGCCCGCGGGCCGGACGTTCCCCACCCCTGGGACGCCTTAGATGCCTCCTCGCCTGCCCGCTGGCCACTCCAGACAAGGCAGCCAGAGCCACCCCCGCCGCCCACTGGCTGCCACCCCACGGGCAGTCCCAGGCCATCCCACAGCTGGTGCTCAAGCTACGCCTCCCCAGATGTGCTCTGACTGCTCTCGCCATAAGCAACTGTAGGATTAATTCCTAGTGGTCCTGCCACACGGCCTCACTGAAACTGCCCGAAGGCCTGGCTGGTCCCCTCAGTCTCCACTCTGGCAGGGCAGACAGGAGCCAGTTCCTCCCCTCCTAGCCACGCCCCTTCTTCTTTTTTTAAAATATATTTTTATTGATTTCAGAGAGGAAGGGGGAGGGGGAAAGAGAGAAACATCAGTGATGAGAAGCATTGATCGGCTGCCTCCTGTATGCCCTGCACTGGGGATGGAGCCCACAATCTGGACATGTGCCCTGATGGGAATCAAACTATGATTCCGGGGTCATAGGTTGATGCTCAAACCACTGAGCCACGGTGGCAGGGCCATGGCCTTTCTATGTCCTTCTCACTCGGCTGCCACCTGCCAGACTTCCTGAGAGCCGTGGGCACTGCGGGCCTCCTCCTCCCCTTGGAGCACTGACTGCCCATCTCTGGGAGGTGTGACCCTCCCCGACCTGACTCTCTGCCTGGGCTCAGGACAATCAGACCCCTGCTGATTGCCCCCTGAGGCCCGATGTCCCTGCAAATTCCGGATTTTGTGTCCAGCAGCTCCATTCCTCCGGTGCTCAGACTAGGAAACCTGTGAAGGTCCGTCCCTCAGGGCACCCCCCTCTCACACGCCTGGAACTGGATAATGGGCCTCTGTGCTGGGAATGCAACCGATTTTCCGTCTCCAGTCTGGTCCGCCTGCCATCATCGCCTGCT
>NW_005353728.1:137743-138067 GCF_000412655.1 Myotis brandtii
CGGGCACATCTCCAGTGGGAGATGTGCAGGAGGCAACTGGTCGATGTTTCTCTCTCATCGATGTTTCTAACTCTCTATCTCTCTCCCTTCCTCTCTGTAAAAAATCAATAAAAATGTATTTTAAAAAAAATCAATATATATATTTAAAATGTCTAACTAACCTAATGCATGTCCAAAACCTCCCGCAGCTCCCGCGCCCTCGCCATGGTCCACTCTTGGCCTGACCTGCCACCCTCCCCCCAGGGAGCTCCACGCGGCGCGGCTCTGGTCCGGAAGTGCCTCCCACCCCAGCTTTCCCACGTGGGGGACCCCTCCCCCCCTCGG
>NW_005353728.1:138492-144092 GCF_000412655.1 Myotis brandtii
GCCCGGAGCCCAGTGACAGTCTCGGAGGCCGGAAGTCCCGCCCCGGCCATCGCTCATTGGCCCAGTGCGGGAGGGGCTTACGCGCAGAGCCTTCTGGGAAAGGTAGTTCCGAGTGCTATCCACCCAAGGTATCCATGGCAACGGCCAAGCGTCACCGCGTGGGATGCTAGGAAGCGGAGTGGGGGGCTCCGGGCTGCTTTCCCCTGGCTCACTCCTGGGCGGGCTCCGGGCTGGGAGGCTCTGAATGAGGCGGATTAGTACGAAACTGGGAAAATTCCTTGGAAAGTGGGGGAACTGAGACACTTAACCAAGGCGAGCAATTTACAGCCAGAGAATAGACCCTGATGTGGATCCGTGGTTGAGCGTCCACCTATGAACCACGAGGTCAAAGTTCTGTTCCAGATTCCCCGGTTAGGGCACATGCCCGGGTTGTGGGCTCAATCCCCAGTAGGGGGCGTGCAGGAGGCAGCCAATCAATGATTCTCCTCATTGATGTTTCTATCTCTCCTGCTCCCTTCCTCTCTGAAATCAATAAAAATATATTTAAAAAATAAAATAAAATGCCCCCCCCCCAAAAAAAATCCTCACCTGCCCAACCTGGCCAGGATTGATCAACTGCCTCCTGCACACCGTCCACTGGGGATCGAGCTCAGTGGTTAGTGTCAGCCTGCACAGCAAAAGGTCCAGGGTTCGATTCCAAGGGCACCTACTAAGGTTGTAGGTTGGATCACCGCTCCAGTTAGGGCACAGACAGGAGGAAACGAATTGCAGGTGGTATGCAGGTGAACGGTGACGCTGAGGCAAGCTTGGCGTGCAGGATTGAGTTTAGAGAAGCGGCGGGCTACTGCTCGCTCAGGCGAGTAGCAAAACCTCCAAAGCTCTCATGGCTTTTATTTGGGGAGTACAGCAAATAACAATGGAGTACAGCAAGTGACAATGACTAACAGGCATGCTCATGAGATCATCTGAGCTAAGTTATACATTAAACTATTAATTTCCAGTATTGTTCAAAGACCCTCTCAACCAGCAGCTTTGTATCCTCCCTTGAACTTTCCATGCCCTCATGAACTATTTATCACCTCAAGGAAATTCTGCCTCTGAACAATAAATCTTGCTTGCAAGACTTTGTTCTGATGTGGCCCGCTTGCAGGTACCCGTCTGTTCTTGGCAGAACGTCCTCTTTTAACTTCTCATTCCGCTTGATGGCTACACTAATCTACACATCAATTTTTCTCTCTCTTTCCCTCTCCCTCCCTTCTACCATCTGAAAATCAGTGGAAAAAATATCCTCAGGTGAGGGTTAAAAACAACAGAAAGACCCTCTCCTGCCCTGGCTGGTGTGCCTCAGTTGGTTGAACTGTGTCCTGTGCACCCAAAGGTCACTGATTGGATTCTGGGTCAGGGCACCCCAAAAAAGAAAAGATCCTCCCCACACTTCTTCCCTAAAATTCCCACCTTTAGAAAACAAATTTAAAAACCTTCAAGATAAAGGAAGCCAGAGCATGCTCTCCTTAGAGCATGCCCACACCTTCCTCAGGGGCCCCTCTTTCTTCTCCTTCTCCTAAGCTCTCAGGGTGCCAACAAGGCTTGCAACACACGCCCACACCTTCCCCTAATTCTTTTCCTCAGGGACCCCTCTTGTTCTCTTTCTCCTAAGCTCTCAGGGTGCCAACAAGGCTTGCAACCAGGGGAGAAGCAGGCAGTGGCAGCTTGTCCGGGCTACACCCCTGAAGGGCTCTCCTTCTGCCGCTGTAACTTGCTTCCTGCGTCCACACAGCCCAGCGGGCGCACTTCTGCCTCTGTGACTTCCCCAAGGGCCAAGGCAGCTCTCTGCCAGGCTCACTCCTGTTGCTGTGATCTTGCCTCTTTTATCTTTTTTTTCTCTTAATATGTTTTTTAAAATATATTTTTATTGATTTCAGAGATGGGAGAGGGAGAGATAGAAACATCAGTGATGAGAGAGAATCATTGATCAACTGCCTCCTGCACACCCCCCACTGGGGATAGACCCCACAAAACCAGGCATGTGCCCTGATCAGGAATTGAACTGTGACCTCCTGGTTCATAGGTCGACGCCCAACCACTGAACTACACTGCCTGGGTTTAATGTTTTTATTGACTTTGGAAGGTAGAGGGAAATAGAAAAATCAATAATGAGAATCATCAATCAAAAAAAAAAAAAGAATCATCAATCGGCTGCCTCCTGCACACCCCCTACTGGGGCTTGAGCCAGAAATCCAGTGTCCTGACAAATTGAACTATGATCTCCTGGTTCATGGGGTTGACCCCCAACTGAGCCACACCGGCGGGGCCTGCCTCCTTTAGCTTAAGCACTTTTTTTTTACTGTTCCCATCCTATCCTATCCAATAAAGGGGTAATATGCAAATCGACCAAACAGCGGAACCACCGGTCACTATGACATGCACTGACCACCAGGGGGCAGATGCTCAATGCAGGAGCTGCTCCCTGGTGGTCAGTGCGCTCCCACAGGGGGAGCATTGCTCAGCCACAAGCCGGGCTGACAGCTGGCCAGCTCACTGGAGGTGGTGGGAACCTCTCCCACCTCTGTGGCAGCGCTAAGGATGTTCGACTGCAGGCTTAGGCCTGCTTCGGGACTCCCGGACATCCTGCGAGGGCTCCCGGACTGCGTGAGGGTGCAGGCTGGGCTGAGGGACCTCTCCTTCCCCCCCCCCAAGTGCACAGATTTTTGTGCACCAGGCCTCTAGTCTTTAACAAATGAACTCTCAAAATCACTTGACTCGTACTGTGAAGTTTCCTGCACGAAGTCAAGAACCCGCACGTTCAGACTGTGCTGGGGCAGACCCCTCTCCAGTGACACTAGTGCATTCCCTGTGCAGCTCACATCCTGAAACATGGGAAGTCGTCCTCTGGGGATTTGGGGCCTTGGTGTCTCTGACTCTCCGTAGTTTGGCACTCCTGTCCCCGGCACTGAGGCCCGAAAGAATCCCATTTGCGGACAAGCTCATTGCAGAAGGCCCTCCTTCTGGCATGCCCGGTCCTGTGCAGTAGTCCCTGGGCAGGCTCTCTGGGGCTGTGGCCTGGTTTTCAAAGCCATGTGGCTGCGCACCAGGGACCCACTCCTGGCTGAAGCCGTTCATTCGTTCATGCAGGGGGACACAGGAGCGGTGTTAGGGGCAGACACAGAATACTGGGGACCATCTACAATGATAAGAAATATGAATCCTGCCGAAACCGGTTTGGCTCAGTGGCTAGAGCGTCGGCCTGCGGACTGAAAGGTCCCAGGTTCGATTCCGGTCAAGGGCATGTACCTGGGTTGTGGGCACATCCCCAGGAGGAGATGTGCAGGAGGCAGCTGATCGATGTTTCTCTCTCATCGATGTTTCTAACGCTCTATCTCTCTCCCTTCCTCTCTGTAAAAAATCAATTAAAAATATATATTAAAAAATGTAACATATCTAGAAAAAAGAAAAAAGAAATATGAGTCATGCTCTGTTAACAGTGATGGTGCTGTTCCGATTAGAGAAAGCACATTCTAACGTGGCTGGGAGTTGCACGCCCTGGGACATGGGAGCTCACGCCGGAATTCAGTCCATCTTCCTGCCCCGAGAACTGCCTGTCATTATGGAAAGATTGACCACCTCGTGGCTGAAACAACGTGGTCTCGGAGGCACCTTCTCTTTACAACATGCGGCCCCGACTGCCTGTAATCTGGTCCTTGGGCACCCGGGGTGCCTGGAGGCGCCTACGCTCTGTGACAGCCACGCCCCCCACCTCCCCACCGCATGACTTGTGACCTGTCATAATTATACCTTGCCCACTTTCCCAGGCCTGCAATTCCTACTTTCCCACACAGTCTTTGTCCTTCTACCCAGTATAGGCGGCTGGCTTATGGGGAGAGGCAGAGTAGGTTTTCGTGGATGACCTGCTGCTCTCCCATACTGCTAGCTGTACTGGAATAAAGGCTCATATATGAAGGCTCCTGGTTCAGTCCCAGCCTCCACCAGCACCAGAGGCAGCCCCGTGGAAACGCTGCAAAAAGTGGGTGGGGCCCTAACTGGTTTGGCTCAGTGGATAGAGCCTCAGCCTTTGGACTGAAGGGTCCCGGGTTCAATTCCAGTCAAGAGCATGTACCTTGGTTGCGGGCACATCCCCAGTAGGGGGTGTGCAGGAGGCAGCTGATCGATGTTTCTCTCTCATTGATGTTTCTAACTCTCTATCCCTCTCCCTTCCTCTCTGTAAAAAATCAATTAAAAAAAAGTGGGTGGGGGGGCACGACTCTTCTGATTCAGGCTGCGACGCCCACTCACGCAGACCCCCTTGTCTGTACAGGGCCTTTGGGAGGGAAAGTCCTTGCGACAGATCTAACCCTTCAACAGGAATTTCCTCCATAGGGAGAAGCCATAGGGGCCTTAAGTGTGTGGTGGCTGAGACCTGACTTGCTCCGGCCAAGGGGACACACGGAGTGTCTGCTGGCCACTCAGGGGAAGCTGCCCTGCTTCACGGACATGTTAGATCTGCACGTGACACCTGTCATGTCCTGGGAATCACTCCCCTCCTCACCTGGACTGATCCAGACGATGACAACAGAAGCCAGGTTGATTACATCACCTTTGAGCTACAGGTATGTGGAGGTGTACCCCGACAACCAATGGGTCCGGGCTGCCTGTCACTACTTCAACCAATTCAGCAGAGACAGGGTTGAATCCCATGTGAGCCTTTATTCCAATCCTGCGGGCAGCACGGGAGAGCAGCAGGCCGTCCACGAAAATCTACTCTGCACCCCTCCATAAGGCAGCCGCTTGCATTGGATAGAAGGACAAAGATCACTGGGGAAGTAGGAATGACAGGCCTGGGGGAGTAGGCACAGAATAACCATTGCAGGTTACAGATCTGACCCTTTACAGCGGTTCTCAACCTGTGGGTCTGGACCCCTTTGGGGGTCGAGAGACCCTTTCACAGGGGTCACCTAAGACCATCGGAAAACACATGTATAATTACATATTGTTTCTTTGATTAATCACTATGCTTTAATTATGTTGATTGTGTAACTGAAAATCCAGCCTGCATATCAGATATTTACATGACGATTCAGAACAGTAGCGACATTACAGTTACGAAGTAGCAACGAAAATAATTGTATGGTTGGGGGTCAGCACAACATGAGGAACTGTATTAAAGGGTCGCGGCATGAGGAAGGTTGAGAACCACTGCTTTAACAGGAATTAAGCAGACAGGATGGAATCATATGTGAGTGGAGTGGGGGTGAGGAAGGGGCGGGGGAGGCTCACAGAGGGCGCCCACGGAGGGACCAGATCACAGGCAACAGGGACGGGGTCTGGGTGCCTCCGGGACTGGACTGTTTCCGCCAGGAGGCTGTCAATCTTTCCGGAATGACAGGCAGCTCCGGGGACAGGCAGCCCGGACCCCTTGGTTGTCCGGTTGCAGGTACCGACGGAACTTCTCGAAGCCCCCAGGTCGGCCTCACCCGCCGGTGTACCCTCCGCATCTCACCCTCCTGGACCATCCTGAACGCTGGGGACGGGGGCTCAGGAGGACCCGGGGGACACGGGGGCTGGGAGTCCGGCCGGGTGGGGCCCGGAGACCCTTCCGCGCCGCT
>NW_005353728.1:144473-145121 GCF_000412655.1 Myotis brandtii
ACTCTCGTGCCTTCCCAGCTCCCGTTCCCCTGGGCGCGGGGAGCCCCCTGGGTGCGGCGCTCAGCCAGGCAACTGGGTTCCTCACCCCCGTGTGAACCTCAGGACCCGACGCGGAAGAAACAGTCCGTGCGGAGAAGTCCCGCCCCATCCCTGCACCGTCATTGGCCAGGGACCGCCCAGAAACGCCCCCTCCTGATTGCTCATTGGCCAGCTCTTAGGGACGCAGAGCGAGCGGCTTCGAGGCGACGTATTCGGGTCCATTGAGCAGAGACGCCAGGGCGTGCTCCCCGGTCACCTAGGCAACGACCAAGCGGCACCGTGATTGGCTCAAGAAAAGAGAGTTGTTGTTGGCGGCGAGCCTGGAGCCAATCAGGCTCCGAGGGGCGTTTCCAAGGCGGGAGCGCTGGGCGCGGGGCGGGGAAGTGTCGGACCTTCGCCGAGACTTTGCGGACACCCCCACCCCCGCGAACGGTGCCGCCTTCGGTTTCCCGGGTGTGGAACTGACGCGACGGGTCCCACGGCCTCGGAGGGAGGAAGGTCCCGGGTTCTCAGTTCCGTTGATACCGGGAGACCGAGGCCCCGAGTGCGACCGACTGACCGTTCGCGCGCGGTCGTCGACCCGGTGGTGTGCGGGGTCCGGATGGACCC
>NW_005353728.1:145155-154804 GCF_000412655.1 Myotis brandtii
ATGGACTCTGGGCAGGTGAGCGGGGATCCCCACCCTCGTGGTCCCGGAGCCCCAGGGTCACGTGCAGCCGGGGGTTGGGGGTCAGGGCGGGGACCAGCCTCTGTGCAGAGTAGACCTGGGGTAGCAGCATGAAGCGTGCAAGCGAGAGGGGCAGGAGGGCTGGCGCCTGGGGTTAGGGCAGGTGACGTCTCTGTGGCTCAGCAGGGTGGGGACCCAGTGGGTCCGGGATTTGTGTGTGAAGAAGAGTGAGGACAGCCCTGGCCGGTGTGGCTCAGAGGTTAGCGCGTTGGCCCGTGCCCCAGAGGGTCGCGGGTTCGATTCCCGGTCAAGAATACGCACCTGGGGTTGCAGGTTCGAACCCCCTGCCCCGGTTGGGGGGGGAGGGGTGTGTGCAGAAGGCGGCCAATCTGTGTCTCTCTCTCATGTTTCTCTCTCCCCCTCCCCGTCCTCCTCTCCCTCCCAATCTCTAAAAACCAGTGGGAAAAATATCCTCAGGTGAAGATTAACAATATTTTTTACTTAAAAAAAATATTTTTATTGATTTCAGAGAGGAAGAGAGGGGGAGAGAAAGATAGAAACATCCATGATGAGAATCATCGATCAGCTGCCTCCTGCACGCCTCCTATTGGGGATGGAGCCCGCAACCCGGGCACGTGCCCTTGACCGGAATCGAACCCGGGACCCTTCAGTCCGCAGGCCTACGCTCTATCCACTGAGCTAAACTAGCTCGGGCCCAATATTTTTTTAGTAAAAAGAGAGAGAGTGTGTGAGGACAGGTATGACTGGTGAGGGCATGTGCAAGGGCAGAGGTGGGAGGGAGGGGTGTTTGAGATCTACTCAAGGTTCCACGCATTCACTAGGCACAGTGGTTCTCCACCTTCTGGCCCTTTAGATACAGTTCCTCATGTTGTGGTGACCCCCAACCATACAATTATTCTCGTTGCTACTTCATCACTGTAATGTTGCTACTGTTATGAGTCGTCATGTAAATATCTGATATGCAGGATGGTCTTAGGCGACCCCTGTGAAAGGGTCGTTCGACCGCTGAAGGGGTCGCGACCCACAGGTTGAGAACCGCTGCACTAGGGGGTGATGGGGGTTTTGGAGATCTGGGGCAGGCCAGGTCAGTACTGGGTCCTGGTAGTCTTTCTCAGGTCAGCTACGTGCATGACGGAATAGGGGGACTCCAGGGAGACGCCTGACGTGTGGACAAGGGGTGGCGGGGAGGAGAGTGTGGAATGTATGGTCCCTGTACACGGTAAGGGGGTGTGAGCCAAGGGGCCCTGGTGCTCGAGGCTTGAGGAAGAAAGGAGAGCCCCAATTTTCTCGTATCTGGGGGACATAAAGGAAATTGGCCCATGGGGGAAGGGGCAGCGTGCCAGCCCAGAGCTCAGAGAGCATCCATTGCCCACCTGCCCTTTGTTGTTCTCGGTTGGATTGGCCTGAATACGGTGACTGCGAGGAGCAGGGGACACCAGTGGTGCCGGGCCGGTTACCTCCTCTGAAGTGGGGGCCTGAGGAGGAGGAGAGGCTGCATGTGGGTGAGGGGAGGATGGACTGAGGGGGTCTCAGGAGGAGAGGACCGTGGAACAGGTCATCTGAGTCCCAGGTCAAGGGCCTGGCTGTGTCCACTGGAGCGTTTGTGTGTCTGTTGCCCAGCCGGCCCTTTGGCCCCCTGGCTCAGCCGTCTCCTCATTGCAGAGCCCAGTGACCTTCGAGGACGTGGCCGTGTTCTTCTCCCAGGAGGAGTGGGGGCTCCTCGACGAGGCTCGGAGGCGCCTGTGCCGCGATGTGATGCTGGAGATCTTCGAGCTCATGGCCTCACTTGGTAAGACCCTTGTGCCCAGCCGCGCCATGGTGACCAGCTTTCGCCCTGTGCCTTTCCCCATAGAAAGTTCTGTCTGTCCCAAAGCCCAACCATGGATGCTGCTTCCTTCCCAGGTTTCATGTTGCAGGAGCTGGGACGGGGCTGTGTGCACGCCTCTGCCTCTTCCTGGGCAGCCTCATGAGTGGTCCTCATAGCTGTGGCCTAGGATCCTGTGGGAGCAGAGGTTGGGGATCAGGCATCTCCAGGCAGCTCACTGGACTCCACTGAGCCTGACCCGGTGTGGGGCCGTGCCCTGGTTCTGTCCCTCTTCCATAAGACGATTTTTCAAAACAACTTTTTTTTTTAATATATTTTATTGATTTTTACAGAGAGGAAGGGAGAGGGATAGAGAGTCAGAAACATCGACGAGAGAGAAACATCAATCAGCTGCCTCCTGCACACCTCCCACTGGGGATGTGCCCGCAACCAAGGCACATGCCCGTGACCAGAATCGAACCCGGGACCCTTCAGTCCGCAGGCTGACGCTCTATCCACTGAGCCAAACCGGTTAGGGCTCAAAACAACTTTATTAAGATACACCATAAGTTCACCCATTTAAAGTACACATTTACACAGGTGTCTGATGATCACAATCCAATTTTAGAATATTTTCATCACCTACAGGGAGACTTTGTAGCCATTAGCAGTCATGCCCTATCCTCCCTCATCTCTTTTCCCCAAGTCCTGGGCAACCTCTAATATACTTCTTTTTTAAAATATATTTTATTGATTTTTTACAGAGAGGAAGGGAGAGGGATAGAGAGAAACATCCATGAGAGAGAAACATCGATCAGCCGCCTCCCGCACATACCCCACTGGGGAAGTGCCCACAACCAAGGCACATGCCCTCGACTGGAATCAAACCCGGGATGCCCCAGACCACAGGCCGATGCTCCATCTACTGAGCCAAACCAGTCAGGGAAGAATTACATCTTGATGGCACTGTTTATCTTCAGAGGGTAATATGACATAATGGAGATTAGCATGGACTCTGAAAGTTGAGGAACCCAAGCTCAAATAAGAAGCAACTTTCAGTGCTAGAAAGCACTTATATTTAACTCCACCTGTGCATGAAACATAAATGTAGAGATCAAACTTGTTTACATATGTAACACCCAATATAAGATGTAGAATCTTTTTCAAGATTTTAGAAGTTTCTTTCACACTTGTTATGTGGTTTTTTCCTTATACCCATCCCAGTGGGTGTGAAGTGGTATCTCCTTGTGGCTTGGATTTGCATTTCTCTCACGACTAATGATGTTGAGCATCTTTCATTTGCGTGTGTGTGCACACATTTTTCTCTTCAAGGAATGTTTATTCGTGTCCTTTCCCCCATCTCTGTCCTTGCCTCTGGTGAGGCCTCCTGTATTCTGTGGTGTGGCTGGGTGCCATTCTATACAGCAGGCCCTTCAGTCTTAATTCTGTCAACGATCCCTTGGACCCCTTCCTATATGTGTCAGTTACCCATTTCTAATGAAGTCACTCTTTGCACCAAATTGAACACTCAGTTAACGAGAAATTTCTCTGTTTTTAGGTTGTTGGCATGAAGTGGAAGACGAGGAGGCCTGTTCCAAGCAGAATGCTTCTGTAGAAGGGGTCTCCCAGGTCAGGATCCCCAATGCACATCCTTCTACTGAGAAGACTGATACCTGTGACATGTGTGGCCCATTTATGAAAGACATTTTGCACCTCGATGAGCATCAAGGAGCACATCCTGAGGAGACCCCCTACACGTGTGGAGCATGTGCAAGGAGGTTTTGGTTCAATGCAAACGTTCCCCAGCACCAGAAGGAGCGCAGTGGAGAGAAGTCCTGCAGGTGGGACAAGGACAGGGATTCATTTGTGAAGAGCTCTGTAGTCTCCCTATCAGAGAAACCCTTCACTTGCAGGGAAGGTTGGAAGGATGTCTCAGACAGCCATGACCTCCGCCAGCGTCCCAGTGGGTGTGAAGTGGTATCTCCTTGTGGCTTGGATTTGCATTTCTCTCACGACTAATAATGTTGAGCATCTTCCACTTGCGTGTGTGTGCACACATTGTTCTTCAAGGAATGTTTATTCATGTCCTTTCCCCCATCTCTGTCCTTGCCCCTGGTGAGGCCTCCTTTATTCTGTGGTGTGGCTGGGTGCCATCCCACACAGCGGGCCCTTCAGTCTTAATTCTGTCAACGAGCCCTTGGACCCCTTCCTATATGTGTCAGTTACACATTTCTAATGAAGTCACCCTTTGCACCAAATTGAACATTCAGTTAACGAGAAATTTCTCTGTTTTTAGGTTGTTGGCATGAAGTGGAAGACGAGGAGGCCTGTTCCAAGCAGAATGCTTCTGTAGAAGGGGTCTCCCAGGTCAGGATCCCCAATGCACATCCTTCTACTGAGAAGACTGATACCTGTGACATGTGTGGCCCATTTATGAAAGACATTTTGCACCTCGATGAGCATCAAGGAGCACATCCTGAGGAGACCCCCTACAAGTGTGGAGCATGTGCAAGGAGGTTTTGGTTCAATGCAAACCTTCCCCAGCACCAGAAGGAGCACAGTGGAGAGAAGTCCTGCAGGTGGGACAAGGACAGGGATTCATTTGTGAAGAGCTCTGTAGTCTCCCTATCAGAGAAACCCTTCACTTGCAGGGAAGGTTGGAAGGATGTCTCAGACAGCCATGACCTCCGCCAGCGCCCGGCCATCAACAGCAGTGGGAAGTCACACAGGAGCACAGAGTGCAGGGAGGCCTTCCCACACAGTTCCAGCCTGGGGCAGTTCCCAGGAGTCCATACCACAAAGAAGCTCCTCAACCACATGAGAACTCACTCTGAAGTGACACCATTTAGATGTCCAACAGTTTTAAATTCCTTAGAGGAGAAATCAGCCCTTGTTAATTACCAAAAATTCCACACTGGAGAAACATCTCAGGTGTGTAAAGAGTGTGGGAAGGCCTTTAGTTACCCACCTAAGCTGAGGGAGGACCAGAAATTTCACACTGGAATAAAACACTATGAGTATAGTGACTGTGGGAAAACCTTCGGCCGCAAACTCACACTTGTTCATCACCAGGGAATTCACACAGGAGAAAGGCCTCATGAGTGCAGTGCATGTGGGAAAGCCTTTAATAACAGGTCACACCTCACTCAGCATGAGAAAGTTCATACTGGAGAACGGCCTTTTGAGTGCAGTGAGTGTGGAAAAGCTTTCAACAACAACTTTGACCTTGTTAAGCACCAGAGAGTTCACACTGGAGAGCGGCCTTTTGAATGTAGTGAATGTGGAAGAGACTTCAGGCAAAGCTCCCACCTCCTGCGACATCAGAAGGTTCACACTGGAGAGTGGCCCTTTGGGTGCATTGAGTGTGGGAAAACCTTTAGCACTAGCACCGCCCTCATTCAGCACCAGAGAATACACACCAGGCAAAGGCCATATGAGTGCAGCAAATGTGGGAAAACCTTCAGCCGCAGTTCCAGCCTGGTTCAGCACCGGAGGATTCACACTGGAGAAAGGCCTTTTGAGTGCAGTGAGTGTGGAAGAACTTTTAACAAAAACTCCAATCTTGCTCAGCACCAGAGAGTTCACAGTGGAGCACGGCCTTTCAAATGTAGTGAATGTGGAAGAGCTTTTAACAAAAATTCCAATCTTGCTCAGCACCAGAGAGTTCACAGTGGAGAGCGGCCTTATGAATGTAGTGAATGTGGAGTAGGCTTCAGCCGAAGATCCCACCTCCTGCGACATCAGAAAGTTCACACTGGATAGCAGCCCTTTGGGTGCAGCAAATGTGGGGAGGCCTTCAGCACTAGCACCATCCTCACTCAGCACCAGAGAGTACATACCGGGCAAAGGCCATATGAGTGCAGCAAATGTAGGAAAACCTTCAGCCACAATTCCAGCCTGGTTCAGCACTGCAGGGTTCACGCTGGAGAAAGGCCTTTTGAATGCAGTGAGTGTGGAAGAGCTTTGAACAAAACCTCCAATCTTGCTCAGCACCAGAGAGTTCACAGTGGAGAGCGGCCTTTCGAATGTAGTGAATGTGGAAAACACTTCAGGCAAAGCTCCCACCTCCTGCGACATCAGAAAGTTCACACTGGAGAGCAGCCTTTTGAATGTGGGAAAACCTTTAGCACTAGCACCGCCCTCACTCAGCACCAGAGAGTACACACTGGGCAAAGGCCATACGAGTGCAGCAAATGTAGGAAAGCCTTCAGCTGCAGCTCCAGCCTGGTTCAGCACTGCAGGATTCACGCTGGAGAAAGGCCTTATGACTGCAGTGAGTGTGGGAAGGCCTTTGCTCACAGTTCCAGCCTCATTAAGCACTGGAGAATTCACACAAAGGAAAGGCCGTATAAGTGCAATGAATGTGGGAAATTCTTTAGCCAAAACTCCATCCTCGTTAAACATCGGCAAGTTCACACTGGAGAAAGGCCTTATGGGTGCAGTGAATGTGGGAAGTTCTTTAGCCAAAAGTACAGCCTCATTTATCACTGGAGAGTTCACACTGGAGAAAGGCCTTTTGAGTGCAGTGAATGCCTGAGAGCCTTCAGCACCAACTCTCACCTGGTTCGTCACCAGAGAGTGCACACACAAGAAAAGCCCTACGAGTGCAGTCAGTGTGGGAAAGCTTTTAGTGAAAAACCCACACTTGTTCAACACCAGCTAGTTCACACCAGAGAAAGGACTTACGAGTGTGGCCACTGTGGGAAAGTCTTCAGCCGCCTCTGCAGCCTTGCTCAGCATAAAAGGATTCATACCTGAGAGGAGCCTTATGGATATGGACTTTATGGGTCCAACTTCATGCAGCAGAACCACCACAGAGAAATTACTTCATGTACCACTGATATGGAGGAAACATCAGGAGCTACTGTGCCCTTTCCGAGCAGCCTAGGAACCTGGACAGAGCTGTGTCCCCTGGAGCACAGTCCTCTTTCCAGCCTGCCTGGATCCCAGTATTTGCAGTGGTCATCTGCATACGCCCGGAGAAAACATCTTCCTGGGCCTGCCTTCCCCTTCCCCAGAGCTAATCGGGAGTCCCGGACCCAATGGAATGGCTTCATTCCCATTGCCTCTGAGAGGGTTCAGGAAGGAACTGGGCCGGTGCTGGGGGAGGGGCCTTGAGGGATGTCCACTTGGGGCTCCTTGGGAAGATGTATGTTCCCCAAGGGTGGGTGGTATTCCATTGAAAATTTTTCCACTAGTTCCAGTATTGTTATTCTGATGTTAATCTTCACAACTGCCACTAATCTGTTTTATTTTATAAAACTGACATTTTGTCTGGTCACCATGAAAACTTAGCCCTTCATATACTAGAGTCGCAAAGAATCACTTTGCTTCCTTAGGTGATGTTGTGGACGAATGTTTGCATCTATCCCCCAAAATTCACAGGTTTAGGCCCAGCCCGCTCCGTGATGGTATTAGGAGGTGGGGCCTTTGAGAGGTAAACAGGGTTAGGGGAGGTCAGAGGCTGGAACCTGGTGAAGGGATTACTGTCCTTATTAGAAGGGAAGAGATATCAGAGCTTCCTCTCCAAACCCTGTGAGGACAGCAGAGTGATGGCTGTCCGCAAGCAAGGAAGGGAGCGCGCATCCACGAGCCTGGATTGAAATGGCCAGCACCTGGATCTTGGACGTCCCAGCCTCTAGAAATGTGGGAAATTCCTGTTGTGTAAGGCACCCAAGCTGTGGTACTGCTACAGCAGCCAGAGCAGACTGCAAGAGTAGAGAGGAGGAAGGTCCCCCTCACGGGCATCTACAGAGCAAAATGATGTCTGCCCTCATGAACCAGTTCCGTCTTACAAGACAAGGTATCAAACAACACTGAGTTTCAGCCCTGCCCCCTGCTTAATTAATACGGAGACGTGCCCATTTACTCACAGCTGTCACCAAACTGATTTACTGTGAGAAAATAAATTGACGCACGCCCTGCTGACATGGGGTCCAGGCATGTCACATACCAGCGAAAAAATAAGCGTTTTACCTCTGCAGATGAACTATAAAAGGCAAGAAACACTATCATTGTCAGTATCAATGAAGCCCTGAGCCCTTTTGGTATACTGGTATGTCTTTAACAGGCACAAATGCAGCCCTGATTTCAAACGCCCAGATGTCCGTAAGGACAAAGGGGGTGGAGGGTTCGAATCCAGCCTGACATCGAGGCACGGGGGACACAGAAAGGGAGAGAATGACTCTTACGGCAGTGAGTGCAGGGACTCATGAGGAGAGGCCATCTTGGCTCGGCTGTTGAAGGGGTGTCACTGGGAGAGGCAGAGAGGACCAGGGAGGGGCAGGCACCCATGACAAGCTGAGGGAACCCCCCCAAAAAAGTGTCCTGGGGCCAGGAGCTGCTGTGTGGCTTCCAGAACAGAATATGGACAGTCCCAGGACAGAGGCTGTGGCCAGGGGCTGCCGGTGCTGGTTTGCCAGGTGAGGTTTTGGCTAACATGATGGCATTAGGGCAGGATAGTGAGACGCTGGGGAAATTCCTGGGCAAGTAGAATGGGGAAACCGAGATAAGAAAATGAAGGCTAAACAGTCTGGGCAGTTTACAACCTGCCTGTGAACTGCAAGACCTTATCCTCCCCACGCAAGGGCATTTGGGAGCAAATGGCTGACACCCGAATCCCTTACTAGGAAATACACAGCTTAACTCACCCTGGCCTGGGAAAGCAGAGAACAAAGACCCAATTCACGCCACTCGTGGCAGCTACACCCACGGACGGACGAAGTTGGGGAACCAGTAACAAAAACTCCAATGAAGCCAGACAGACCTAGGATGAAACAGGCCAAAGAATAATCCAAAACTCCCCTATACACCCATGTTGATGCATCAGCATATTAAAAATGCCCCTGTCCCATCTGGCTTGGCTCAGTGGTTTGATTCCCTGTCAGGACACATGCCTGGGTTGTGGGTTCGATTCCCAGTGTGGGGCGTGTGATCAATGATTCTCATCATTGATGTTTCTCTCTATCCCTCTGCCTTCACTAAAATCAAGTCAGGGCAATAAATATATTTTTAAGAAATGCACTTGGCCATGGCTGGTGTGCCTTAGGGGTTAGAGTGTCGGCCAGCATACCCCAGGGTTGCAGATTCGATTCCCTGCGTTGCAGGTTCAGTAGCAGCCACAATCCGGGGTGCTTGCAGGAGGCAACTGATCAACGTGTCTCTCATGTAACTCACGTGGTGAAATCTTTCCTACACGAAATCAAGAGCCCATACCCTACAGGTTGGGGTGAGGCAGACCTGCTTGGTGCCGGTCCCTGTTCAGTGACAGAATGAGTCCCACCCAAACTGGTACCCTGGACAGGCCAAAGGGTCCGAGCCACTGGCTTTGTTGATGTCCCAGCATCACCATGGCAACGTGACTCTCCACCAGTCCCCCATCAGGTTGGCGGCTGTACATGGAGCCCCAGCCAAACACCAGAAGGCAGAGTCAGGGCAGGTGCGGAGGGCCCTTCACCCGGGTGCCGGGGCTGCCCTACAAGATCTAGCCAAGGCCACCCACACACACAGTGTCACCCAAACCCCACTTGCTCAGTGACCTGAGCCCAGCGACTGAGCTCTATGACCAGTGTCACCCAAACCCCACTTGCTCAGTGACCTGAGCTCCACCTGGCTCGGCTGGACTTTAATTTTTAAAAATAAATTTTTGTTGATTTTATTTTTTTAAATTATTTATTGCTTAAAGTATTACAAGGAGTATTACATATGTCTCCTTTTTTCCCCGCCCTTGACAATCCCCTGGCCTCCCCTACCCCGAAGTGTCTTATGTCCATTGGTTATGCTTATATGCATGCATATCAGTCCTTC
>NW_005353728.1:154917-155187 GCF_000412655.1 Myotis brandtii
CTGGGGATGGAGCCCGCAACCCAGGCATGTGCGCTGGCTAGGAATCGAATCGTGAACTCCTAGTTCATAGATTGACACTCAACCACTGAGCCATGCTGGTCAGGCTTTAATTTTCTTTTTATTTTTAGAGAGGAAGGGAGAGAGAGAAACATCCACCGGCTGTCTCCTACATGCCCCCTGCTGGGTCCGAGCCCACAACCCTGGGCATGTGCCCTGATGGGGAATCAAACTGGCGACCCCCCCCCCCATTTTTTTTTTTTTTTTTTTTTT
>NW_005353728.1:155354-157121 GCF_000412655.1 Myotis brandtii
CCCCCCCTTTTTTTTTTTTTTTTTTTTTTTACTGATTTCACAGAAGGAGAGCGAGATAGAAACATCAATGATGAGAAAGAATCATTGATCGGCTGCCTCCTATACGTCCCACACTGGGTATTGAGCCAGCAACCTGGGCATGTGCCCTGACCAGGAATTGAACCGTGACCTCCTGGTTCATAGATTGATGCTCAACCACTGAGCCACACTGGCTAGGCTGGCGACCTCTTTGTGCATGGGTCTACGCTCAACCTCTGACCCACAGCCGGGCAACTCGGCTGGACTTTAAATCTGCTCTCACACAGACGCCCAAGTTGGAGGCAGATGATTATTACACCCAGGGAAGACGCCTGAACAGACTTAGAGGTGGGCATACGCTTTATGGTGCGAGGAGGGGGCGGGGGGATTGAGCAGACCGACCAAAAATTCCCCTGAATGCAAGCTTTCCCGCCATCAGCAAGATGTTAGGTCGACGAAGGAGGAACGCACGAGGCCAGGGTGGGGAGGGATTATGAATTTATTCCATCACCCGCACACCAGGCGGCTGAGCCTGGCTGGCTCCAGCCCCCAGCGACGTGAGTGAGCGGCTTTTAAAGGACTTTTGGTGGGATTTTTTTCTGGGCGGAGACTCCTTTATGCAGACCCCGAGGGGAGAGAATGGAGTGTGGTCACCGCAATGAAATGTGGTCTCAGCAAACGGAAGGTCCACAGTGAAATGGCCTGAGAAGCCAGTCCCCGAGGGGGGTGGGGTATCAATTCAATTGCTCCATCCAACCTGACAGAGAAGGGGCGAGAAGCGTCACCCCAGAGAGAGGCAGTCCCAGTGGTTTCCAGCCCAACACGTGGTGGGACGACGCTCCAGACACAATTCCCACCAACAGGAAGCACTTCGGGGCCAGGGACACAGCGAGGGCAACGTAGTTTTGTTGAACTGACGTTTTGTGGCGAAATGTTCAAAACGTTTTAAAGCAAAAGGCCCCACAAACCAGAACATCTGGACCTGCATGTTGATTCAACCACTTCCTCTCTGGAGCCCAGAAACAGAGGCAGCAGAAGCAGCGAAGGCCGTGGTGTGCGGACGCCAGGACCGCTGGGTCACAGGCCGAGTCCCAGGACTCCCCGGGTGAGGCCACGGGGTGAGCACGCCCAGGGGGGCGAGGAGAACCCAGGAGACTGTAGACACGTGGTGAGCGTGATGTCGGCCACAGGTCACAGGCTGCCGTTCCCGGGGGCGTTCTGCAACCCGCAGCCCGGACACCACAGCTGCTGGAACATCTGTGGGAGCCCCTTGAGAGCCCGCTCAGATCCCCCCTCCTGTGTGCAGTGCCCCTGTGCCAGGTCTCTTCCCACAGGCCCTGTGGGTTTTGTGGTTAGTCCTAGACCTTACTGCCATGTTCGATTTCAGACGACCCGGCTTCGGAGCAACTCTGGGAACAGCTTCCTCTGACCAAGGCTGCGGACTGAGCAGCGTTCCCCGGCAACCAGGGCCCTGGGAACACGTGGGCCATCTGATCGCAGCTCCCCCATTCCTGATCCACCAGGAAACCTGACAGCCAGGCGACACGATTCACCACCAGGCCTTCGGGGTCTCCCCACAGGTCTCAGGTGCCTGTGAGCCAGACCGACCAATCAGAGCTGTGCCCTGCCTTCCTGCCGGCCCCCCCAGGCAGACGGAAGTCAGGGAGGCCGTTCCTCTGTTCATGAGCCCAATATCGTCCTTTATCCCCTCACACAGAGACCAGGATCCCCAGGATTAAAGGTGACAAG
>NW_005353728.1:159036-161574 GCF_000412655.1 Myotis brandtii
GTCCTCCTCAGGCCCCCCACGCCGAGGGTGCTTCTCCGGCAGGTGGATTCTGCAGCTCTTCACCTGCGGAGGGGCCTCCGCGTCGTCCAGTCCCCGGGGACACCCTGAAACAGCAAGGTCAGGTGCCAACAGCTGGGAGAGAGAGGAGACATGTGGCCGTGTACTTCTACCCCCGTGTGCGTGGGACGCAGACGGCCAGGAGCACAGACGGCCAGGAGGCGGCTGGGGACTGTCTGGGAGAGAAAGGGGCGAGGGGCAGTGCGGGGAGCGGGGCCTCCCCATCACGCCCCTGCAGCAGGCTTCCGGCGGCCCGAGCTGCCGGTGACAGTGAGCTCTGTGAGGAGGCTGCGTCTACGCCGAGGAACAGACGCCTGAGCACAGGGAAGGGGCAATGACAGGGCACAGAGGCAGAGAGGCGGGTCATCGGGTCATCGGGGCCTGACCAGGGGGAGATGGGAAAGGAAGGTGGGAGATGCCAGTGTACACAGACCCACAGCCAGCACGTGGAGGTCCACCCCGAGAACGAGGCACCTCCGGCCCCACCCGCCGAGACCAGGACCCCTCCCATCTCCCGCTCTGCTGACCAGTCACGCCCACCCTGATGGGTACCCAGGGCTCCGCTTCACCCTCCCGTTGGGCCACCACATGGGACCCCGAAGGCACAAATCCTAGGAGACAGTGTAAGAGCCCCCCCACCCCCAAGTGAAGGCTGACCCAGCCGGCCACACACCACAGGAAGCCCATGTCACCATGGCAACCAGAAGGAACCTGAGTCTTAGAAAAGAAACCTCCCCCATACATTTAAACATTCACTGAGGCCCGGCCAATGTGGCTCAGTGGTTGAGCATCGACCTAAGAACCAGGAGGTCATGGTTCGACTCCCAGTCAGGGCACAAGCCCGGTCACGGGCTCGGTCCCCAGCGTGGGCCGTGCAGGAGGCAGCCAGTGGACGATTCTCTCTCATCATTGACGTTTCTCTCTCTCTCTCTCTCTCCCTTCCTCTCTGAAAACAATAAAAATATATATATTTTAAAAATTATAGAACAGCAAAATAAATGGAAAGACATGTCATGTCCATGGATTGAAAGACACGAAGATGGCAATACTCCCCAAACTGACCTACTGATTCGCATCCGTGGCTCAAGCCTGGCCCAGGGAGGGCCCTGGAGAATTTCTTTAGTTGGAAGAAGGCAAAACCCGGCGCAGAGAGGCCATGGCTTCCGCAGGGTCACGGAGAGCGGCCGAGAGGCTGAGACCAGCTCACGCCCAGTGCCCGGCCCCTGCACTGGGCACCAACCCTGGGGGCTTTAGGAGGAACAGGAACCCCCTTGGGGAACAGCCAGAGGCGGCCAGTTTGCGGGCGGAGCCTGAGGGCCTTACCCAGCGAGACGGTGAGCGCGAAGTTCTCCAGCATCACCTCCCTGTACAGGCTCCTCTGGGTGGGAGTGAGGAGCGTCCACTCCTCCCGGGAGAAGTACACGGCCACGTCCTCGAAGGTGACCGGGCCCTGCGGGTGGAGTCCACTCAGCCTCGAGGTCTGCAGCGGCCAGAAAAGCCAACCCAAATGGAGAGCAGGGGGTCCCCATCTGTCTTTGGCCATGCCCCACCTAAGCACCCCTAAAATCCTGATACCCACTCCCTCCTCCCCATGGCATATAATTCTTATTATTAAAAAAATGAACTGTTGCCCTGGCCGGTTTGGCTCAGCGGATAGAGCGTCGGCCTGTGGACTGAAGGGTCCCGGGTTCGATTCTGGTCAAGGGCACAGGCCCGGGTTGCGGGCTGGATCCCCAGTGCCGGGCGTGCAGGAGGCAGCTGATCCATGATTCTCTCTCATCATTGATGTTTCCATCTCCCTCTCCCTTCCTCTCTGAAATCAATTTAAAAAAAGTTAAAATTAAAAAGAAAAATGAATTGTTCACGTGGAGGAAGCCTACACGGCCATGAACTCGGTCAAACAAGCTTCCAAAGAACATGGCATCCGTGAAAGAGAAAAATAAAACAACGGAAGGGCAGGTGAATTACTGAGGGAGAAATCACTAAGAAATTGTTTAAAAAAATAATAATAGCCCTAACCGGTTTGGTTCAGTGGATAGAGCGTCGGCCTGCGGACTGAAGGGTCCCAGGTTCGATTCCGGTCAAGGGCATGTACCTTGGTTGCGGGCACATCCCCAGTAGGGAGTGTGTAGGAGGCAGCTGATCGATGTTTCTCTCTCATCGATGTTTCTGACTCTCTATCCCTCTCCCTTCCTCTCTGTAAAAAATCAATAAAATATATTAAAAATAATAATAGTACAAAGTGATATGGAAAAAATAGTAAACAAAGTTTCAAAACATAACAGAGAACTGAAATGCATAAATATGTCACAATATACATTTATAAACTGTCCATGAGGCCCCAGAGCCATAAGAAATGCAAAAAACTCACGGTTAATAACTCAATTCTCGAGTTGCCCCCCTTAAACACCAAACTGCCCCCCGTGGGGCGTGTGTGGGGCGATGGGGACCCCTGATGTCGACAGGACACATCCAGGCCCG
>NW_005353728.1:162876-170789 GCF_000412655.1 Myotis brandtii
CCCGACTGGGATCCAACCGTGACCTCCGGGTTCAGAGGTCGAAGTTCAACCGCTGAGCGACTCCAGCTGGTCTTAATTATTTATTTATTTTAAATATTCTTTTCAGTCCTAACCGGTTTGGCTCAGTGGATAGAGCTCGGCCTTTGGACTGAATGGTCCCGGGTTCGATTCCGGTCAAGGGCATGGACCTTGGTTGCGGGCACATCCCCAGTGGGGGGTGTGCAGGAGGCAGCTGATCGATGTTTCTAACTCTGTATCTCTCTCCCTTTCTCTCTGTAAAAAATCAATAAAATATTTTTTTTAAGAATATTTATTGATTTTATTTTTTTTTATTGATTTCAGAGAGGAAGGGAGAGGGAGAGAGAGATAGAAACATCAATGATGAGAGAGAATCATTGATCGGCTGCCTCCTGCACGGCCCCTACTGGGGGGCATCGAGCCCGCAACCCGGGCACGTGCCCTTGACCGGAATCGAACCCAGGACCCTCCAGTCCGCAGGCCGACGCTCAGTCCACTGAGCCACACCGGCTAGGGCTGGTCTTAATTTTTTATTTATTGATTTTTAGAGAGAGAGAGAGACACACACACACACACACACACATGGATTTGTTCCATCTTCATACGCATTCATTGGTTGGCTCTTTTCTGTGCCCTGAGCAGGGATCGAACCCACAACCTCGGTGACTGGGAAGACGCTCCAGCCAGCGGCGCTGTTCGGCCAGGGTGAGCGGAGGTGCTTTGCAGGATGCTCCCCAGTCCAAGCCCCGCCCAGCCCGCCAGCCTCAGTTTCCCCATCCGTCACCCTGGACACTGCCGCTCCCTCTGAGGAGAAGGGGGGAGCTCTGGGGGAGGACCCAGGACGGGTCTGCTGGGCTGGGGGGGGGTCCCAGGAGCCTGGTGGGGAGGCCATGTGGCCAAGAGGATGGCTCTCTGCTGAGTCCTCTGGGCATCACCCGCCTGGGGAGGTTCCCTCCTCGGGCCTGGGTGCCCCCCCGTGCACCCTGGGTTCACAGCAGGTGCCCAGTAAATACCAGTGGGTCAAAGCGTCCCCCTTCCTCTGTCGCGCCCTTTCCCAGAGGCTGAGCCCTTCCCAGGTCTAGGCCGCCCCTCAGTCCTTCCCGCGGGTTCTCGGCTTGGGCACACCCCTCCCTCCTGTTACCTTTCCCCCAGGGGCCCGAAGAGACGCAGCCTCCTTGCTGGGCCTGGGCCTCGCGGCTGGCTCCCCTAACCCGCCTCTCCCGCCTCCCTGGCCCCCTCGGCCACCTGTTCCAGGCAGAGCAGACTCGGGCTCCCCAGCGGCCTCTCGCTTTCAGAAGGCGGACATGGCAGCGGCGTCCTCCCAGCGCAAGAGGGCGAGCCCCAAGCCGGAGCTGACCAAGGAGCAGATCCAGGAGATCCGGCAGGCGTTCGACCTCTTCGACACGGACGCCACGGGGACCATTGACGTCAAGGAGCTGAAGGTGGCGATGAGAGCCCTGGGCTTTGAACCCAAGAAAGAAGAGATTAAGAAAATGATCGGCGACATTGACAAGGAGGGGACGGGGAAGATGAACTTCAACGACTTCCTGACGGTGATGACGCAGAAAATGTGCGAGAAAGACACCAAAGAAGAGATCCTGAAGGCCTTCAAGCTCTTCGACGACGACGAGACTGGGACCATCTCCTTCAACAATCTCAAGCGTGTGGCCAAGGAGCTGGGCGAGAACCTCACCGATGAGGAGCTGCAGGAAATGATCGACGAAGCCGACCGAGACGGCGACGGGGTGGTCAACGAGCAGGAGTTCCTGCGCATCATGAAGAAGACCAGCCTTTACTGAGTCTCCTCTCCTCTTCTCTTCTGCTGCAAGCACAGCTTCCGTGCCTGCTCTTGTGCGAAACCTGGTTTTTGAGAAGCACAAATGTTTTTTCCCCATTAACCTCCCTGTACAACTTTAGTAACAACCTCACACCCATTTTCAACTTTTGTTGCAACTGTTCTCTGAAAACGTTCTTTGTGAGGTGACCTGCTGCTTCCGTTAATTCTCCAGAAAAGAACGAGAGCACATTGGAGCGCTCACCCACCCACCATTCTCCCTTGTGTTGCTTCGCTCTGGCGTGCGGCCCCGCCTTTATGGCGCCACAGGAGGACTTCGCAGGCAGACACACGGTGTAACTTTGTCACCACAAACAGCAGGCATCTCTGCGGCGGTTCTGGTTTGAATCGACACCTGAGTGCAGCGTTCTCTTTTAAAAAATCCAGTGAGCTCTCTCATTTGCATTTGAATGTGTTTTTCCTATTTGTTTTGTGTTAAAATAAAGCCTAAAAAAAAAAAAAAAGTTCCCCTTGCAAGTGGAGTGTTTAAGTGTCTACTGCGGCCCATTTTACAGAAAGAGAGAACCAAAGCCCCAAGTCCAGGCCTCAGGCACCCTACCAGGACCTGTGCTTTGGGGGTTCAGAGGACCTGGTGGGGGAGCAAGCCTGGGACCCGTGGGAGGGGCCGCCCAGCAAGGGTGGAGTAGGCAGAGGGAGGGCTGGGTGGGCACAGCTCCAGGCGGCCACAAAGGCAGTGAGGTGAGCATCAGGGGTGGGGGGAGGCCCCCATGATCCAGGCCCCAGGCTGGTTTCAGCAGCTCCTTTGTTGCCGGGCGGGCATCGAGGTAGCAATCAGCAGACGGGGATGCCCAGCAGTCCCCGGCTCTGTCATCAGCCCCATTTTACAGGCGGAGAGACTGAGGTCTCAGGCTCCCAGCTGGGAGGGTAGAGAAGCCCAGCTTCCTTGTAGCCCCCAGGAGGAAGCTGGTTGGCGGAGGGAGGGGCCAGCCCTCCCTGGACCCTCAGCCACCACCTCACTGGCCCAGCTACCCCGGACTCAGTGCCACCTGTCATCTCCCTGAGTGTCCTTGAAGATACAGCGCTGAGGTCTCTTCCTCCAGGCAGGCTTCCTTGAACACACTTAGGCAGACAGCATCATCTTTTGCGCTTCTGTGAACCGCCAGCCAAGGGTCCCCTTCTGGTCCCCCGGCTGGACCCATCCCTGGCAGGTCTCCTGTCCCCTCTTGGGGCGCAGGAGGGAAGGGATGAAGAGGGAGCTGTCTGGGACTCGATATAAACTAGATAAGGGCCCCCACAGATGTTCAGATCCCGATTCCTGGGATGTGATACCTTGCATGGCAAGATGGGCCTGTGGATGTGATTAAGGGAAGGACACTGAGCTGGGGAGAGTATGCTGGGCTCACTTCGCCACAAGCTTTTTATTTTTTTCTGTTAATCCTCACATGAGGATATTCCCCTGATTTTTAGAAAGAGTGGAAGGGGAAAGGAGAGACAGAGAAACAGCGATGTGAGAGAGAGAGACGCATCGATTGGTTGCCTCCCACACGCACCCCGACCAGGGCCAGGGACCTGCAACCAAGGTACGTGCCCTTGACCAGAATCGAACCCAGGACCCTCCAGTTCATGGTCCGACGCTCTATCCACTGAGCCACACCGGCCAGGGCTATCACAGTGTCTGTAAGTGAAGGAGCAAGGCAGGAGGGTCAGAGAGAGATACAGAGATACTACCCTGCAGCCGGGAGGACAGGCATTCGCCCCCGGAGCCCCTGGGAGGAACGGGCCTGTGATCACCGGGACTCCAGTCAGGGGAGACCCATCCTAAGACGTCTGCCCGCAGAACTGCGAGGTCCTGTGTGTTGTTCTGAGGAACTGAGGGCAGAAGGATGTGGCAGCCGCCAGAGAGAACGGCACATCACCAGCCTTGCTCCTGCCTGGCCGGCCCCTCCCTGAGGGCTGGGCTCCAGTGACAGGGGCACGCAGGTATGGGACTGGAACTGGTCGGGGAAGACACTCCCTCAGTGCCCTGCTGCTCCCGGCTCCAGGCTTTCCCCCTGGAAGCGGCAGCTCCATCCACAGGAGCTCCGCCAGCTGCCAGGTCAGGGTGGCAGGCGGCCAGCGGGCTGGGCCGGGTGTCCACAGGCATCCTGGGCGGCTCCCTGGCCCCCTGCGAGGCTGTCCCTCCCTACCTACCTGTGTGCCAGCTGCCAGGGACCCACAGTGTCAACAAACCAAACGGGAGCCTCCAGCCCCATGGAAGTCACCTTGGAAAACGCTGGGTGCCCACGGCTGGCGTGACTCAAGGGCTGGGCTTTGACCTATGAACCAGGAGGTCACGGTTCCATCCCCGGTCAGGGCACATGCCCGGGTTGTGGGCTCGATCCCCAGTGCGGGCCGTGCAGGAGGCAGCTGATCAGTGATTCTCATCATTGATGTCTCTATCTCTCTCTCCCTCTCCCTTCCTCTCTGAAATCAATAAAAATATATTTTAAAAAAGAAAAGGAAAAGCCGGGTGCCCACCCACAACACACAGCACCCCAACCCTGGGCCTGGGGTGGGGCAGGTGACTGGAGTTTAGCTGGTGCAGAGGGTGGCTGCCATCTACTCTGCTGTGACTAAGCCAGGAAGGCTTCTGAGAGGAGGAGGCCGGGAACCCTAGGGCTGCCCGCCCTGGAGGCGGCTGTCCACAGGGAGGGCCGAGGCTGCACCTGAGGGCCCAACGGGGCTGCCAGGAAGGGGCACAACTGGCCCCAAGGAACGAATGAATGGAGATGGGGTGATGGGGGCTCCAGTGGCCAGGGAGGCCCAGGAACAACCCCCCCAAAATCAGGTGGCACTGACCCAGAGGGCAACTGTGGCCTCGTTGAGCCTGGTGACACGGAGGCCCCAGACTCTGGAACCCGGCCGCCCCGGCTCAGTGGCTGAGCACCGACCTGTGAACCAGGAGGTTCAATTCCCAGTCAAGGCGCATGCCCAGGTTGCAGGCTCAATCCCCAGTGGGGGGCCTGCAGGAGGCAGCCCATCAGTGGTTCTCATTGTTGTTTTCAATATATTTTATTGATTTTTCACAGAGAGGAAAGGAAAGGGATAGAGAGTTTGAAATATCGATGAGAGAGAAACATCGATCAGCTGCCTCCTGCGGACTCGATATAAACTAGATAAGGGCCCCCACAGATGTTCAGATCCCGATTCCTGGGATGTGATACCTTGCATGGCAAGATGGGCCTGTGGATGTGATTAAGGGAAGGACACTGAGCTGGGGAGAGTATGCTGGGCTCACTTCGCCACAAGCTTTTTATTTTTTTCTGTTAATCCTCACATGAGGATATTCCCCTGATTTTTAGAAAGAGTGGAAGGGGAAAGGAGAGACAGAGAAACAGCGATGTGAGAGAGAGAGACGCATCGATTGGTTGCCTCCCACACGCACCCCGACCAGGGCCAGGGACCTGCAACCAAGGTACGTGCCCTTGACCAGAATCGAACCCAGGACCCTCCAGTTCATGGTCCGACGCTCTATCCACTGAGCCACACCGGCCAGGGCTATCACAGTGTCTGTAAGTGAAGGAGCAAGGCAGGAGGGTCAGAGAGAGATACAGAGATACTACCCTGCAGCCGGGAGGACAGGCATTCGCCCCCGGAGCCCCTGGGAGGAACGGGCCTGTGATCACCGGGACTCCAGTCAGGGGAGACCCATCCTACGACGTCTGCCCGCAGAACTGCGAGGTCCTGTGTGTTGTTCTGAGGAACTGAGGGCAGAAGGATGTGGCAGCCGCCAGAGAGAACGGCACATCACCAGCCTTGCTCCTGCCTGGCCGGCCCCTCCCTGAGGGCTGGGCTCCAGTGACAGGGGCACGCAGGTATGGGACTGGAACTGGTCGGGGAAGACACTCCCTCAGTGCCCTGCTGCTCCCGGCTCCAGGCTTTCCCCCTGGAAGCGGCAGCTCCATCCACAGGAGCTCCGCCAGCTGCCAGGTCAGGGTGGCAGGCGGCCAGCGGGCTGGGCCGGGTGTCCACAGGCATCCTGGGCGGCTCCCTGGCCCCCTGCGAGGCTGTCCCTCCCTACCTACCTGTGTGCCAGCTGCCAGGGACCCACAGTGTCAACAAACCAAACGGGAGCCTCCAGCCCCATGGAAGTCACCTTGGAAAACGCTGGGTGCCCACGGCTGGCGTGACTCAAGGGCTGGGCTTTGACCTATGAACCAGGAGGTCACGGTTCCATCCCCGGTCAGGGCACATGCCCGGGTTGTGGGCTCGATCCCCAGTGCGGGCCGTGCAGGAGGCAGCTGATCAGTGATTCTCATCATTGATGTCTCTATCTCTCTCTCCCTCTCCCTTCCTCTCTGAAATCAATAAAAATATATTTTAAAAAAGAAAAGGAAAAGCCGGGTGCCCACCCACAACACACAGCACCCCAACCCTGGGCCTGGGGTGGGGCAGGTGACTGGAGTTTAGCTGGTGCAGAGGGTGGCTGCCATCTACTCTGCTGTGACTAAGCCAGGAAGGCTTCTGAGAGGAGGAGGCCGGGAACCCTAGGGCTGCCCGCCCTGGAGGCGGCTGTCCACAGGGAGGGCCGAGGCTGCACCTGAGGGCCCAACGGGGCTGCCAGGAAGGGGCACAACTGGCCCCAAGGAACGAATGAATGGAGATGGGGTGATGGGGGCTCCAGTGGCCAGGGAGGCCCAGGAACAACCCCCCCAAAATCAGGTGGCACTGACCCAGAGGGCAACTGTGGCCTCGTTGAGCCTGGTGACACGGAGGCCCCAGACTCTGGAACCCGGCCGCCCCGGCTCAGTGGCTGAGCACCGACCTGTGAACCAGGAGGTTCAATTCCCAGTCAAGGCGCATGCCCCGGTTGCCGGCTCAATCCCCAGTGGGGGGCCTGCAGGAGGCAGCCCATCAGTGGTTCTCATTGTTGTTTTTAATATATTTTATTGATTTTTTACAGAGAGGAAAGGAAAGGGATAGAGAGTTTGAAACATCCATGAGAGAGAAACATCGATCAGCTGCCTCCTGCACACCCCCTACTGGGGATGTGCCCGCAACCAAGGTACATGCCCTTGACTGGAATCGAACCCGGGACCCTTCAGTCCCCAGGCCGACACTCTATCCACTGAGCCAAACCGGTTAGGGCCGTGGTTCTCATTGTTGATGTTTCTCTCCCTCTCTCTGAAGTCAATAAAATATATATAAAGAAGCCAGGACCCATGGGGGAAGTTGAGGCCTCCCTCTTGGCAACTCGGTACTCAGCACCCAGCTGGATGCATCCACTGGTTGATTCCTGTATGTGCCCTGACCGGGAATCGAACCCCCAACCCTGGCGTATTGGGAGGACTTCTAACCGAGCTACCCTACCCGGCAGCGCTGTGAGCCCGTCTTGGAGGCTCAGGCCCCGTCTGTCCTCCCAGGCCTGGACCCAGCCAGGGGTGCAGGGCGGCAGCCCAGGACCGGCCCTGACACAGCTGGAGCCACTCGCCCAGCCTGCAGACGGCAGAGAAGACAAACCCCCACCTGACACCTGGCCGGTCAGCCCTGTGCGCCCAGGTGGGGCGTCTCCAGCAGATAGCATCTGCCCCCTCCCACTCCCCCCAACCTCCTGCCCCCCAGGGCTCTGAGGATGGCGGGGGGTGCTCTCCGTGGGACCGTGTGAGGATCAGGGTTGGGGTGCCACTGCTAGGCCCCCTGCAAAGGGCGTCCCACAGGGATGAGGACCAGGTAGCCCACTTAGGGCGCCTCCCAGCAGTCTTTTATTTTAATCTCCCGAGGATACGTTTCCATTGGTTTTTAGAGAGAGTGGCAGGGAGAGGGAAAGAGAGAGAAACGTGGATTGGTTGCCTCCTGCACACGCCCCGGAGGGCGCCCCGACAAGAGCCTGCACACCAGGTGCGCGCCCTGGACCGCTGACCAGAGTCAAAGGCGGGTCCCTGCAGTCCGTGCGCCGAGGTTCTGTCCACTGAGCCGAGCCGCCAGGGCCCAGCTGGGTCTTTGTAAAGATGGGGTCAGGGCGCCCCCAGCTGGATGCCCGCGGGGGCCGGGGTCGGGGTTGCTTCCTGGGGGGCCGTGTCCGGTGGTGTCTCGCTCTGGAGATATGGTCCCTGCGGCGTCT
>NW_005353728.1:171744-172048 GCF_000412655.1 Myotis brandtii
CTGGGTGCCGGGGAGGGGCCCCCTCAGATGGGAAGATTGAGGGGCTCTGCAAAGGGTTGGGGCCCGGGGCGAACCCAGGGGTCAGGGCAGGTTATGCCCCGGAGACGGGGTTTGAGCGGACACTGACAGGTGTGGGGAGGGGGGTTCCCAGAGCTGGACCCACAGGCTCCGGGAGCACAGGGACCAGGGACGAAGCCCACAGCCGGGGAAGGGCCCCCACCGAGACCCCAGGGTGCCGGCGCCGTCCTACCTGCGGAGCCTCCTCCCTCGGCAGGCAAGTCAGTTTGACCCCACTCCCCGGCCC
>NW_005353728.1:172470-177569 GCF_000412655.1 Myotis brandtii
TGAGCCCCCCCCAGACCAGGGGCACCTCCGTGAGGACAACCCCGCCCCCACTTCCAACCAGCGGGGACACCCCAGTTGGCCAGGCCTGCACCCCGGCTGCCATGGTTCTGAGTCAGTGCTCGCAGCCGACAGAGGAGCTGGAAGTGGCCGCAGGGGCTGCTCCGTGAGGACAACCCCGCCCCCACTCCCAACCAGTGGGGACACCCCAGGTGGCCGGGCCTGCACCCCGGCTGCCATGGTTCTGAGTCAGTGCTTCCCTGGGGAATCCCGGCCCCAAGACGTGCCAAGAATGTGATCAGCTCCTCAGGACTTGGGGACCCCCAGCCCCCGCTCCCGCGACCCCCAAGGACAGACAGCGCACAGGCAGGCAGTGCTGCCCGAGGGCAGACGGTTTATTAGAGCCGCACGGGGATCAGCGGTTGGACTTGGCCACGCGCTCCAGCTCGTCTTTCTTCTTGATGGCGTAGGAGTTGGAGGAACCCTGCGGGGAGGGAGGCACGGGGTTAGCTCCGGTCGGGCAGGACCCCCCCTCAGCCCCCACCGTGTCCTCACCCACCTTGGCCGCGTTGATGAGCTCATCTGCCAGGCACTCAGCGATGGTCTTGATGTTCCGGAAGGCAGCCTCGCGGGCACCCGTGCACAGCAGCCAGATGGCCTGGGGAGCACAGGGGTCGGCTAAGCCTGGGGCAGAGGACACCCCACACCAGGCAGGGCCGGTCCATGGGCCCCCAAGGAATGCTGGCGACCACACTGCCGCCAGGTCTGGGGTCAGACTGGGGCCACTAAAGTGTAGACACAAAGGGTCCCCGATTCCTGGAGATTGGAGACCTGCCATGAGAGGGTGCACTCCCAGCCTGGACCCTGGATTGAAAACGAACAGCTACAGGGTGCTGGGGACGGCTGCATAAACAGGACAGAGGGAGCCCTAGACCGGGAGATGGTGGGATTAGAATATCCATGTTCTCTGAGAATGTCGTCAACTGATCCTCCAATGGTCCCAGAAACACAGTGACAAAATATACACCAGAATCAAACGGCACCTCAGCCCAATGCCGCCCCAAAGGTCCAGAGCTGGGATCTGCCCTGCACGGGCAGGAATCCAGGAAGGCTTCCTGGAGGAAGTGACACTCCAAGTAAAGCATGCGACTGGGCGAACCTTCCCACTGGCCAGCCCCTGCCCTGGGCAGAACTCCTCTGACTGCTGTGCCTGCCCAGCCACGGGGGCCACAAGCCCAGGCCCACCTGATTCACACGGCGCAGCGGGGACACGTCCACAGCCTGTCGCCTCACGGTCCCAGCACGCCCAATTCGGGTCGAGTCCTCCCGGGGGCCACTGTTGATGATGGCGTTCACCAGGACCTGCAGGGGGTTCTGGGAGAGAGGGGAGCTAATGAGCCCGAGGCAGGCCAGGACCCGTCCATGGTCACCCCGAAACCCCGAAGGCCCCCAGCGCGCACTGTGGGTGGCGGCTCTGCCCTGGCCCCGCCTACCTCGCCGGTGAGCAGGTGGATGATCTCGAAGGCGTGCTTGACGATGCGCACGGTCATGAGCTTCTTGCCGTTGTTGCGGCCGTGCATCATCATGGAGTTGGTGAGGCGCTCCACGATGGGGCACTGCGCCTTGCGGAAGCGCTTGGCCGCGTAGCGCCCGGCGCTGTGGGGCAGGTACTTGGCATACTTCTCCTTCACCGCGATGTAGTCCTGGGGCAGAGGGAGGGACCCGTCAGGGCAGGAGGGACCAGCGGCCCCAGGCGACCACGGGTCGGGTCTGGCTGTGAGCCCGACTGTGCAAGGAGAGGGCGGGTGGAGGACTAGAGAGAACACACCATACTCCCCAGCTCTTTAGAACGTGCACCTCAAACTGCACATGGACGTTTTGAGTTAGACGCTGTGGGGGCTCGGGGCTGTGCTCTGGTGTGAAGGAACCCTCTAACTTCTGAGACGGTGCTGGTTTTTTAAAATACGTTTTTATTAATTTTAGCGAGGAAGGGAACAGGAGACTAAGAAACATCGATGTGACCGATATAAACACTGATGGGCTGCCTCCTGCGTGCTCCCCACCTGAGACTGAGCCCAAAACTCGGGCATGTGCCCTGACCAGGAAGCAACCTGGTGCATGGGACCACGCTCAACCAACTGGGCCACACCAGCCAAGGCTCAAAATGTGGTTTTTTTCTTGTTTTTTAATGGATTGATTTTAGAGAGAAGGAAGGGAGAGAAACACTGATTTGCGGTTCCACTTATCTATGCATTCGTCGGTTGGTCCTTGTCTGTGCCCTGGCTGGGGATCAAACCCGCAACCTTGGCACATGATGCTCTAACCAATGAGCTACCTGGGCAGGGCCCGAACCGTGGTTTTAAGAATCACACAGAAGTCCTTCCTATACATACATTTCCCAAGAAAATGTCTAGAAAACAGGAAAATGTTGGGGACGGGTTGGAACCAGGAACTGCAGTGTGGCCACAGGTCTCAACAGTCCTGTGAAACATGCCCCAGGCCTCTGACTCACACATGGACACAGCCCAACAATGCTTATCTAACGACACAAGCAGCGCTGGCATCTCAGCGGTTAGAGCGTCACCCCGATACCCAAGGCTGAGGGTCCGATCTCTGTTCAGGCCTCACACAGGAACCAACCAATGAATGAACTGGAACAGCCGGCCAGCATGGCTCAGTGGTTGAGCATCAATCAATGAACCAGGAGGCATCGGATCAATGATTCTCTCTCATCATCGATGTCTCTCTCTCTCTCCCCCTTCCTCTCTGAAATCAATAAAAATGCTTTAAAAAAAATTGGCACAATTGATGTTTCTCTCTCTCAAGTCAATAAAAGTTTCAAAACATAATAAAATAAAAATACAAGCAGTAACAGGGAAAGGACAGAGGATGATGAGGCTGGTGTCTACGCGGAGGGAACCACCTGCACGAGGCAGGTGACCGGTGGGCGTGTTCATGTCTCTGCCGGGCAGGTGACCCTGCGGACACAGCCGTCCCATCGAGAGTCTGGTTCATGGGCCCCGGCCCAGGGCAGAGAGAAAACCCGGGGCCACAATGACACCTGCTTCCCCGTGAGGGCACCAGGGAAAAGTGAAGACAGATTTAACAATTTTCACGGGCTGTACACACACATGACAGAGACCACAGGCGACCCTGAGACTGAAACACTGACTATGTTGTCCTTTGAGTTTGCAGACCTGCAACGTAGCCCATGAAGGAAAACCATCCACAAGACATTCAGAGTGAAAAAACGGGGCCGAGTTCTCCAACAGGCAGAGGGCCCAGGCCCCAAATACATGCAGAGGCAACAAAAATGCTTCTTTTAAACGAGAAGGGGAAACAATAAAGATAACCCCACCTGGATTTTGTTTATCTCCGTACAAACGCAGTCACAAAGTACTTTTTGTTTTGTTTTGTGAAGGGCCCACAAGAGCGATGCTGAGGCCAAGTGGACAATGTATGGGGGTGAGGCACCGCGGGAGGCCTCCCAGTGCAGCCGCAGCAACAGACCGTCAGGCGTGAGGACAGTCAAACGGAAAGAGTCAAAGGAGCGGGAATCACGGCAGCCGCAGCAACAGACCGTCAGGCGTGAGGACAGGACCGTGAAGACAGTCAAACGGAAAGAGTCAAAGGAGCGGGAATCACTCCGGCCCGTTTGCTCAGGGTCTCGGGTTTGATTCCAGGTTAAAGGTACCCCAGTTGCAGGTTCCCCGGCCCCAGTTGGAGCACATGTGGGAGGCAGCCAATCGATGTCTCTCTCACTTAGATATTTTTTTCTCTCTCTATCTCTCTCCCCCTTCCGCTCTCTTTAGAAATCAATGGAGGAAATATCCTGGGTGAGGATTTTTTTTAAAAATAAGAAGAGTGCAGGAATTCAAGGGTGCCACCACCATTCAACAGGGGAAATACCCTTTAACAAACGTTGCTTGGAAACATGCATATAGTGTATAAAAGAGATTTAAATTACAAATATCCTATGGCCTAAGTTTGTTAAAATGGGCAGAACTGACAGGCAAAACTAGATGGTGCTGAGACATGCAAAAGAATGATGTTGGACCCTTGCACTTTAAAATGACTGCCATGGTGAATTCTGGGTTATGCGTGTTTTACTAAAAAACTGCAGCGCCCTGGCCCCAGGCTCAGCCGGCTGGACTGTCAGCTGGACACCAAAAGGCTGTGGCTCAGTCCCTGGTGGCGGCATGTGCAGCAGGCAACCAACCCATGGGTGTTTCCTTCTCCCTCTAAAATCAGTAGGCAGCCCGGCCAGCGGGGCTCAGTGGTTGAACGTTGACCTATGACCCAGGAGGTCAGGGTTCGACTCCAGGTCAGGGCACAGGCCTGGGTTGCGGGCTCCATCCCCAGTGTGGGGCGTGCAGGAGGCAGCTGATTGATGATGATTCTCTCTCATCATTGATGTTTCTCTCTTCCCCTCTGAAATCAATACAAAAAATATTTTTTTAACTTTAATTTTTAAAAATATATTTTATTGATTTTTACAGAGAAGATGGGAGAGGGATAGAGAGTTAGAAACATCCATGAGAGAGAAACATCGATCAGCTGCCTCCTGCACACTCCCTATTGGGTATGTGCCCGCAACCAAGGTCCATGCCCTTGACCGGAATCGAACCCAGGACCCTTCAGTCCGCAGGCCGACGCCCTATCCACTGAGCCAAACTGGTTAGGGTTATATATATATATATATTTTTATTGATTTCAGAGAGGAAGGAAGAGGGAGAGAGAGAATGAAACATCAATGATGAGAATCATTGATCGGCTGCCTCCTGCACGCCCCCTACCGGGGATGGAGCCCGAAACCCAGGCCTGTGCCCTGACCTGGAATCGAACCCAGGACCTTCCAGTCCCTAGACTGACGCTCTATCCACTGGGCCAAATTGGATAGGGTAATAAAAATATATTTAAAAGAAATAACAATAAAATCGACAAGCATTTCCTCCGGTGAGTATTAAAAAACAACAGGAAACTGTAGCAGCCTCTGCTCAGGACGGAGGGGGGCGGGGCGGGGGTGTGTGTGGTCCAGGCGTCTCCAGTCCACCTGTCACTCCAGCTCAGGGCCAGCAGGGCAGCTCCACGTTCCGAGTGAC
>NW_005353728.1:178464-178945 GCF_000412655.1 Myotis brandtii
GCTCGGCGTGGACCACGCGCTCCGCTGACACAGACAGGAAGAGGCCGCGGGCCGCGGGCCTACGCTTTTAACAGGGACGAACACTTCCGGGTCACCGGGCTATACTTACGAACCAATCCGGAGCAAGAATGTAAAGGCTCTCTTGGCGAAGGCGGGGTGCGTCAACACCGGACGCATGCGTACATGCAGAAGCGTGCCCACCAGCCGGCCTGGCGGAAGTCGGACCTCTGGCGCTTGCCCGGCCTTGAGGGATCCTGCGCACGCGCAGAGGCCTCCTTGAGGCCAGCGCTGCCATGTCTACTGAGGGCAGATGTCCCGCTAGCGTTCGCCGCTGTGTTCGGCCGCTGATTTCACGTCCCACCTGCTGCAGGTTTCGAGCGGGTCCAGTCGGTTCGGCACCGTCTCATTTTCCGTGATGTCCGCTCCGCCAGAACGCACGCGCCACAGGCTCGGGCGGCGGCGTGGGGTCCAGTGATGACCG
>NW_005353728.1:179520-181551 GCF_000412655.1 Myotis brandtii
GTGCTCATCAGCTGTATTGCTTGTTGACTGACTGATTATTGAGGCTCACCCTGCCCCTCCCCCAAGTCCAGGAGCGTCTCAGAGACTCTGGGTGCCTTGGGCTGGGGAAGGGGTTCGATCTCAGTCTCCGGCAGGAGGCACAGGAGCTGCACCCCAACACCCCTGCCTGCAGCCCGCGGCCCATGGCCCTGCCCTCCTAACCACGGGTATGAGCAGAGCAGCAGGCTTGGGCCTCCCACTGGGGTGTCTGGGGCTGGGGAGGGGCTGGGGTGGGTTTCTGGTCCTGGAGGGACCCTCCCCGGCCCTTGGGGGTCCTGCCTGGTCACGGGGATGCCCCCGGCGAGGTGCTGACTGAGGGACCCTCACACTCAGCAGGACCCAGAGGCCCCCCACCCCTGCCTCTTCCTCTTCAAAGGCAGACAGGGGCTCCCCCTCGGAACCTCGGTTTCCCCCTGCAGCATGGAAAGGAGAACAGAATCCAATAAGGCCACAGGTGGTCCCCTGGTAACTGACGTAATATAGACGTCACGAGAGGGACCCCGCTTGCATTGGAAGGCTATGAATTCAGGAGTCTCCACGGACACGGATTCCTGGTGGCTACGATTTGGGGGTGCAAGGCACCAAGTAGGGCAGAAACGGGGACCTGAACTTGAGGAGGGGGACTCCAAGGCCTTACCTGGAGGAGAAACGGGGACCTGGATTTGGGGGGACCCAGAGGCAGGATTTGGAGAAGGACTTTAGATGAATATTGGGGGAGAACGAGGCATCCGATTTTGATGGAACTAGAGACGGGAATTTAGAAAATTATAGATCACGAAGACGGGGGGCCTGGCCATCGGGATGTGGGGGGCCCGAAGACGTGGTGCCAGCATTTGCGGGGCGCTCAGGCTCTCCCCGGCTCTGAACAGGGGCAGGCGGACAGCCTGGTACCCGACCTGAAGCCACGCCCTCCCCTGGGGACGACCAATCACCAGCATCCAAGTGCCTAGAAGGCGGGACGACGTGGGGCGTCTCCAAGGCAACGGCGAATCGCAAGCCGACGTCTCCACCCCCTCCCGCCCCCAGGGCTGGGGAAACGGGCTCCGCGGTCGCCATGGTAACCCCGACGCTCAGTTAAGTTTCCACAGGATCATTCTTTCCTCTCCGGACGGATTTCCTTTTTTCTTTCTTCTTTCTTTCTTTCTTCCTTTCTTTTTCTTCTTCTTTCTTTCTTTTTTTTTAAATATATTTTATTGATTTTTTTACAGAGAGGAAGGGAGAGGGATAGAGAGTTAGAAACATCCATGAGAGAGAAACATCGATCAGCTGCCTCCTGCACACTCCCTACTGGGGATGTGCCCGCAACCAAGATACATGCCCTTGACCGGAATCGAACCTGGGACCCTTGAGTCCGCAGACTGACGCTCTATCCACTGAGCCACACCGGTTAAGGTACCTCCTGCCGGATTTTCCACCGCAAAGGACCCGGCGGAGAATCCGGTTCGGACCCCAGGCGGAACTACACCTGGAGCCCAGATCCGCCCACTCGGGGCGCCGCTGGGGTGCGACCGGCTGGACCCCTGCCCTTCAGGTCCAGGCGGGGCCAAGGCGGGTTGGTGTGTTGGTTCCGGACTCTGGCTGGCTCGGGTTGGGCCACGACCTGGAGGGACGACCAGCGTGGGCACCTGCCGCGTCTGGCCTCTGGCCTAAGCCCCTCTGGGGCCTATGGCCTCTGTGTGTGGAGGTCAGGCTGTGGGCAGGGGTCTGGGGCCTCCAAGCTCCAGAGCTGGCAGGGGGGTGGGGGGGGTCTGGAGCCTGGCACACAGCAGCAGCGTCCCCTACATGTCTGCAGAGTGAACAGCCCATTTTATAAATTAGTTAAAAGCAGCCGCAGGTTTTCCAGCGTCCGCTGGACACCAGCCAGCCCTGAGCCAGGACCGTGACACGGATGGATTCATTTAGTCCTCACGCCAGGGGTAGAAAGGTGGCAGCATCGCGTCTCTGTTATATTTTATTTTATTTATTTTATTTTATTTTATTTTATTTTATTTT
>NW_005353728.1:181836-183961 GCF_000412655.1 Myotis brandtii
TCAAGGGCACATGCCCGGGTTGTGGGCTCGATCCCCAGTAGAGGGTGTGCAGGGGGCAGCCGATCCATGATTCTCTCTCATCATTGATGTTTCTATCTCTCTTTCCCCCTTCCTTTCTCTCTGAAATCAATAAAAATATATTAACAAACAAACACATGTTTTTATTGATTTAAGAGAGAGGAAAGGAGACGGAGAGAGAGAAACATCAGTGATAGAATCATTGATTGGCTGCCTCCTGCACACCCTTGACCCCACAACCCAGGCATGTGCCCTTGACTGGAATCGAACCCAGGACCTTTCAGACTGATGCTCTATCCACTGAGCCAAACCAGATAGAGCAATAAAACTATATTTTAAAAAATAACAATAAAATCAGTAAGCATATCCTCTGGTGAGTATTAAAAAAACAACATAGCCCTAGCCAGTTTGGCTCAGTGGATGGAGCGTCGGCCTGCGGACTCAAGGGTCCCAGGTTCGATTCCGGTCAAGGGCATGTACCTTGGTTGCGGGCACATCCCAGTAGGGGGTGTGCAGGAGGCAGCTGATCAGTGTTTCTCTCTCATCGATGTTTCTGACTCTCTAACCCTCGCCCTTCCTCTCTGTGAAGAATCAATAAAATATATTAAAAAAGTAAAAAATACATAAAACTATAGCAACTTCTCCCTTCCTCTCTGAAATCAATAAAGAAATATATATAAAATAAATAAATAAAATAAAATGTGTAAAAAGAAGAAAGAAAGGAATGTGTTCTGTCTCTGTGCTGGAGGTCAGGGTGTTGGCAGGGCCTCGTCTCCGAAGGGTCCCAGACAGAAACCTGTCCTGGCTCCTGGCGGGTCCAGGTGCTCCTGGCTGTTTCCCTCCAATCTGGGCCTCTTTCTCTTCTCCCTACGCCTTCCTCTTATCAGGACGCGGTCATTAGCCGTCAGGGCCACCCAGGAAATTCCCCATGAGCTCATCTCAAGATCTTCACCTCCATCTGCAAATGCTCTTTCCCCAAAGAAGGTCCCATCCACAGGTTCTGGGGATTAGGGTGTGGAAGCACCTTTTGGGGGTGCGGGCACCGTTCAATTACTACGGCCTCCTTCAGGGGGACCTGCTCAGCCGTGGGTGACTCGATGGCCAGGACACCTGTCCACCGATTGGTGGCGATTGGCCATCTGGCTGCCCAGGGCGTTTTCTCCTGCCCTGGTGGGTCCTTGGCCTCTGGATCTCTGATGATCCAGGAGGCCACGCTGGGTGCTGGCCGGGGCCGGCTGTTGTGCAAACCGGGACACAAGGCCAGCAGCCATGACCCCGGATTCCCTGGAAGCCCTGAGGCAGGGTCATGGCAGGCGTCCAGATCCCACCGTCCCTCACGCCCGGAGCACAGAGAGCTGGCCTCCTGATGGCTGGGGGTTCCAGGATGCGCTGGTACCCATGCCCGGGCGCCTCCCAGGGGTGCCGCTGAGAACCATGGGCACCTGCCCTCTTGCTGCTCAGTGGCCTCTGTGTGAGGGGCCACCGCTCACTCTGGGGCTCCAGCTGTACCAGGAGGAAGGGGGTGTGAGGGTCCCCCACATCTGTGGTCACGGCTGAGGGGCCCCTTTCCCCGTGTGGGGACCTTGGACCCCAGCCTGGTCATGTCCCGGGACTCTCATGTGGACGGTGGCAGGGAGCCACGGGCAACCTGGGTGTGGGGGGCAGGGCTCCCTGGCCACACAGGTGGGGGTTGGAGTGCCGGTGCCCCATCCTGCGGAGTCACAGCTGCCCGTCTGAATTCAGTGCCCGCAGCGCCCCAGGGCTGGGACCCCACCAGGCAAAGTGGGCCGCGGCCCAACACGCTGCCCGGGATTCCCACAAAGAGCTTTCTGCCTGGGCTGCGTGGACAGAACTCAGAGTTTAAGCGTCTGATGTGAACACCGGTGTGCAGACCCCTGGGCCAGGTTCACGCTTTATTTTTACCTAGCAATTCTGAAGACCTTGCTTTCTGGAAAAATAAAATAAAATATATAGCCCTAACCGGTTTGGCTCAGTGGATAGAGCATCAGCCTGCGGACTCAGGGGTCCCAGGTTCGACTCCGGTCGGGGGCATGTACCTCGGTTGCGGGCACATCCCCAGTGGGGGGTGTGCAGGAGGCAGCTGATC
>NW_005353728.1:184511-185809 GCF_000412655.1 Myotis brandtii
ACGCTGGCAGCCTTCCTGCTGCTCTGGGGTGAGGGGCCCTGGGCCCGGGTCCCCTGGGGAGGGCGGGCGGGCGGGAAGGGGCAGGAATGGGGGCCTCACCGGCCTGTCCCCACAGGTCTCTCCCTGAGCCCGGCGGCCGAAGGGGCTGTATGTGAGTCGGGGCCTGGGCTGGGACGGTGGGTGGGAGCTGGTCTAGCGGTGGTGGGAGCACTTGGGACCTGAAGACGCTGGGTGCACAGGGACTTGGGGAAGGTGGGCGCACGCAGGGGGTGCCCCTGTCCTCCTCCCTGGGTCTGACCTTCGCGCCCCCCACAGTTGTTGATACCCGGCCGGACCTGTGGGCAGAGGCTGGCTCGCTGCAGGAACCCTGGGCCAAACTGACCCTGGTCTGCCGGGCCCTCCTGGTCACCTCGGAATTTCAGCTGTTCAAGGATGGGGAGCTCCAGGAGCGGGTGCGCCTCAGTGAGGGGGGCTTGGAGCATCGCTTCCCCCTGGGGGCGGTGACGGGGGACACGCGGGGCCTGTACCGCTGCCGCTATGCCATGAGGGATAATAGATGGACCTCGCTGAGCAACCTGCTGGAGGTGACGGGGGCAGGTGAGTTGGGGATGGGGACCCCCCTCCCTCCTCACTCTCCTTGTCGGCCCCTCCCCCTGAGCGCCTGGGGGGCTGTGGGCCAGACCCTGACATTTCTGAACCTGTTTCCCGATCTGTAAAATCAGGGTGATTTTTGTTCTGACCCCAGAGGGTTGGTGAGGAATCCATGACTGAGTTCCCGGAAAGGGCTTAGGGCGCACCTGGCGCACAGTAGGGCCTGTCACACACCTTCCTCCTGTTTTTGTTTTGTTTTTTTTTAAATATATATGTTATTGATTTTTTACAGAGAGGAAGGGAGAGGGATAGAGAGAAACATCGATGAGAGAGAACCACCGATCAGCTGCCTCCTGCACGCCCCCTACCGGGTCTGTGCCCGCAACCCAGGTACATGCCCTTGACGGGAATCGAACCCGGGACCTTTCAGTGCGCAGGCCGTCGCTCTATCCACTGAGCTAAACCGGTTTCGGCCCTTCCTCCTGTTTTATGTCCCTGTCCATCTCCCTGGCTCCCTCACTTTATTTATTTATCGATCTATTATAATACTAGAGGCCCAGTGCACGAATGTGCAGGGATGCGGTTCCACCGGCCTGGCCCCAGTCGGGGCAGATCAGGGCCAGGCCTGTTGGGAGGAGGAGATGGCGGGAGGTTGGCAGGAGGCCTGCCCCCCCCACATTGGGGTTGGGGGGCTGATTGGGGGAGGG
>NW_005353728.1:187255-187697 GCF_000412655.1 Myotis brandtii
CGCAACCAAGGTACATGCCCTTGACCGGAATCGAACCTGGGACCCTCCAGTCCGCAGGCCGACGCTCTATCCACTGAGCCACACCGGTCAGGGCTGTTCCTTTTATTTTTATTTTCATTGATGTCAGAGAGGAAGGGAGAGGGAGAGAGAGAAACATCAATGATGAGAATCACTGATCCGAGGCCTCCTGCGCGCCCCCCGCTGGGGATGGAGCCCCGGGAATTGACCCTGTGGCCTCCTGGCTCCTGGGTTACAGACAAGCAGACGAACAAGGACAGCAACCTCGAGGGCTCGGGAGGGAGAGTCATTGAGTCAACACTCAAGTGTGGCGCTTGGCCAAGCAGGCGGCTCGCCACGTACCCGGGGACCCCCCGGCAGAGCAGACGCCACGTACGACAAGACAGGACTCCCTCCCCCTGTCTGTTCCTTTTATTTTATTTTT
>NW_005353728.1:189604-194837 GCF_000412655.1 Myotis brandtii
CCGCGGCTCCGGCCCCTGTGGAGCGGGAAGGTGAGTCCGGGCCGGGACGCTGTCCTGCGCTGCGAGACCCCAGTGGCCCACCAATCCCTGGAGCTGCTGGCAGCGGGCGAAGTGGTGGCCTCGGCATATGGCCCCTCCGAGGACCTTGTGCTGACCTACGTGGGGCCCCAACACGCCGGCAAGTACAGCTGCCGCTACCGCTCCTGGTGGCCCCTAGTGTCTGAGCTGAGCGACCCCGTGGAGCTCCAGGTGGCAGGTGAAGTCCCCCTGGGTTCTGAGAGCTGGATTCCTCCCCCTCCACACCCCTCACCTCTGCCCAGCCGGCGCCCTCTGGCGGGCGTGCCCTCCCCGGTGCATCAGTTAGTGCGCTCTGCTGGAGTTGGTGGGGAAACAGCAGGTGCAAAGGCCCTGGGGCAGCGAGGAGCCTGGTCAGCTGGAGTGCCAGGAGGGAGGCCTGGGCAGGGTTTGGGGGCAGCTGACTCATCTGCTTCCTTCCTGCGGGGGCTCCAGGAGGTCTGCCAGGGTTGCACCCAGGGCGCCTTCCTCTCCTACCATTTTTGTCAACTTTGTCTAGAACGTTGATCCAGCTGCAGACCTGGATGCTGAGGGTCTCCTGGTTCCCCCCGGCTCTGCTCCTCCTGCTGCAGCTCGAGGCTGGACCACGCCCGGAGCAGGGAGTGTGTGTGTGGGGCGTCAGGAGGGCTCCCCCTCACTCCTCCCAGGAATTAATAAATGTGAAAAGACTTTAAAACATGTCTTTTGCCAGTGGCAGCCCTGCTGAAGGGCTGGCTGCCCAGGGCTGAGGGAGGTGGGCGGGTGCTGGGTTGGGGCCTCAGGGTGGAGGGGCCAAGGAATGGCTCCAGGGCCCACCTTTTTCTTTTCCTTTTTAAATTTTAAATATGTTTTGATTGATTTCGGAGAGGAAGGGAGAGGGAGGGAGAGACAGAAACATCCATGATGAGAGAGAATCACTGACCAACTGCCTTCTGCACTGGGGATGGAGCCCAGGAATCGGACTGTGACCTCCTAGTTCAGTGATGGCGAACCTTTTGAGCTCGGCGTGTCAGCATTTTGAAAAACCCTAACGTAACTCTGGTGCCGTGTCACATACAGAAATTTTTTGATATCTGCAACCATAGTAACACATATATATGTATATGTATATATTAATATATTTTTATTGATTTCAGAGAGGAAGGGAGAGGGAGATAGAAACATCAATGATGAAAGAGAATCATCGATCTGATGCCTCCTGCACGCCCCCCAGTGGGGACTGAGCCTGCCACCCGGGAATGTGCCCTTGGCTGTAATCGAACCTGGGAACACTTCAGTCCTCAGGCCAATGCTCTATCCACTGGGCCAAACCAGTTAGGGCTATATTTTTGATATTTATTTTATATATTTAAATGCCATTCAACAAAGAAAAATCAACCAAAAAAATGAGTTCGCGTGTCACCTCTGGCACGCGTGTCATAGGTTCGCCATCACTGTCCTAGTTCACCGGTTGATGCTCAACCACTGAGCCACACTGGCGGGGCTGGAGCCCACCTTTTGCAAGACCTTCTTCCTCCACCCAGATGCCTCCCTCCTGGCTGCTGGGCCCCAGACACCCATCCCCTCCCACCTGGACCAAACCAGCCCCCACCCAGGGAGGCAGTTCAGAGGCTGCACTTTGTTCCGTCCCCGGGCTGAGCGGCCACCAGGTGGCGGTGCTGGGCTGTGTCCCCGCCAAAGGCCAGGTCTCCCAGGGGGGAGCATGAAGCTGTGGGAGGGATGGGACTCCTCTCTGTTCTCTGTCCCTGCGATCTCAGCCCCCTTTGCCCGCAGGACACTCTCTGAAATCAATGAAAACATTAATAAAGACTCCGCCCTAGCTGGTTTTGCTCAGTGGATAGAGCGTCAGCCTGCGGACTGAAGGGTCCCAGGTTCGATTCCAGCCAAGGGCACGTGCCTGGGTTGCAGGCTTTATCCCCAGTGGGGGATGTGCAGGAGGCAGCCGATCAATGATTCTCTCTCATCATTCATGTTTCTATCTCTCTTTCCCTCTCCCTTCCTCTCTGAAATCAATAATAAAAAAAAAAGAACAAAGATTCTGCCCTAGCTGGTTTGCTCAGTGGGTAGAGCGTGGGACTGGCCCACAGACCTAAGGGTCCCAGGTTCAAGAGGAGCCCACCTTTTGCAAGACCTTCTTCCTCCACCCAGATGCCTCCCTCCTGGCTGCTGGGCCCCAGACACCCAACCCCTCCCACCTGGACCAAACCAGCCCCCACCCAGGGAGGCAGTTCAGAGGCTGCACTTTGTTCCGTCCCAGGGCTGAGCGGCCACCAGGTGGCGGTGCTGGGCTGTGTCCCCGCCAAAGGCCAGGTCTCCCAGGGGGGAGCATGAAGCTGTGGGAGGGATGGGACTCCTCTCTGTTCTCTGTCCCTGCGATCTCAGCCCCCTTTGCCCGCAGGACACTCTCTGAAATCAATGAAAACATTAAGAATAAAGATTCTGCCCTAGCTGGTTTGGCTCAGTGGATAGAGCGTCAGCCTGCGGACTGAAGGGTCCCAGGTTCGATTCCACCCAAGGGCACATGCCTGGGTTGCAGGCTTTATCCCCAGTGGGGGATGTGCAGGAGGCAGCCGATCAATGATTCTCTCTCATCATTGATGTTTCTATCTCTCTTTCCCTCTCCCTTCCTCTCTGAAATCAATAATAAAAAAAAAAGAACAAAGATTCTGCCCTAGCTGGTTTGCTCAGTGGGTAGAGCGTGGGACTGGCCCACAGACCTAAGGGTCCCAGGTTCAAGAGCACATACCTTGGTTGCAGGCTCAATGCCCAGCCTCAGGTCTGGGCAGTCTCTCTCTCTCTCTCACATCGATGTTTCTCTCTTTTCCTTCCATTCTCTCTAAAAATCAATGGAAAAGTATCCCAGGTGAGGATTAAGAACAACAAAGACTCCTTCCCCTACCCCCCAATCCACCCTCTTCCTGCTTCAGACAGAGGTGGGCACACACCTGGCGACACAGCGGGCTCTGGAGATGCCGAGTGTCAGCGGAGGGACAGTCTGCTCCTTGGGTGACAGAGATGGGCGAGCCGTGCGGAGGGAGGTGGGGACGGACGTGCCGCCAGAGCTGGGCCGGGCCCTGGGCCAGGTGCTGCACAGAGCAGGTCCCCCGGGTCGAGCGGAGTCACTCCTCCGGGTCCCTCTGCAGCTGGACTGCAGGCTCAGGTCCGCCTCCTCCGCTCCCCGCAGCCTGTCCCAGGCCCGAGCCAGCTGCGTGCTGCGGCCATGTCCCTGGGAAGACATGTCCCACGTCTCGGAGTTCCTCCCTCTGTCCATCAACTTGCTCTCCTGTCCGCCTCGGCGCATGTGGGTGGCGTCTGTCCGAGTCCGGGTGTCTCTGGGACTCCCGTGGAGATACCGACACAAGATCTGTCTCCCCAGGGCTTAGCCGTCCTGTGCTGAACCTCTCTCCTTGGTGGGTCTTTTTTAAAAAAATATATTTTTATTGATTTCAGAGAGAAAGGGAGAGGGAGGGATAGAAACATCAGTGATGAGAATCATTGATTGGCTGCCTCCCTCGTGCCCCAAAAGTGGGGATGGAGCTGCAACCCGGGCATGTGCCCTGACAGGGAATCGAACTGTGACCTCCTGGTTCATAGGTTGACGCTCAGCCACGGAGCCAGGCTGGCCGGGCTGGTAACATTTCGTTGAGGCCACTGCGTGCTGGGACCCTGGGAGAACCTGGTTGCTCTTGCCTTGCAGAGCCCACGGTGGTGGCAGACAGCCCAGAACACACACACAAGGACAGGCAGCCGCCTGGAAAGGCATGGGCCCCAGCACATGCGTTCAGCAGACAGGAGTCCGGGTCCGCTGGGTCCTGTAGGAATAGCTGGTGGGTCAGAGAGGAGGACAGGGCCCTGCTCTCGGAAGCTCACGGCATCTCGGGAAACACGTGGAGTGAATACCGCGCGGCAGGTTTAGGAGAGGCGAGTGGCAGACACAGATACAAAGGCACGTGGGCAGGAAACATGGCTTCTTTAAGAACTGCGAGTCGTTCCCCGTGGCCCGTGGGCCGCATCACGAATGGCAGGCACAGGGGTTTGGGCTTCATCCCTGAGGGCAGGACTTTGAAACCGTTTCATGTCACTGCGCACTCGCAGAAAGGGGACCACACGGGTGCCCGTGAGGGTGAGTGGTGAGGTTGTTTGGCCCAGAGTGACTCCTGTCTTGGCAAACCCGTTCCGGGTGCACCTGAGGGTGAGGCTGTTTGGCCCAGAGTGACTCCTGTCTTGGCAAACCCGTATCCCATCCAGGAAGCTCTGCGGTAGAAGGTGAGGCGTCAGACAGCTTCCCATCACCCAGAACAAGATCAGATGCAGGGAGTGGAGGGAGTGGCCTGAAGGCCGGCGTGGCGAAGGCAGGAGGGGGCCCTGCTGGAACCCACATGAGCGGCAAGGAGGCCGCACACGAGGTCCCGATGGTGGAGAAAGCAAAGCCGAGGTGATTGTAGGTAGAACGCACAGGCCCGATGGCTGGTGGGAAGTGGAAGGAGGGGCAGGAGCACAAACGAACGCCGCTCGGGGGGTGTCAGCAGCTCCCCCAGCGACGGCGGGAGCCCGAGGGAGCGTGTCTGGGAGCCTCACAGCAGAGGCAGACGCCCCAGCCGGCCTGGGCGTGGGGCACGAAGAAGTTGGAGGCGCAGCCGGTGGAAAGGCACAGCCCGGGCTGGTGTCCTCAGTGGTTAGAGCGCTGGCCCTTCCACCCGAGGGTTCGACTCCCCGTCAAGGGCGCGTCCCTGGGTTGCAGGTTCTTCCCGGCCCTGGCCTGGCGTGTGTGGCAGGCAACCAGTCCGTGTCTCTCTCCCATCAGTGTTTCTCCCTCCCTCCCTCCTGCCCTTCCACTCTACAAATCAATGAAAAAAGTATCTTCGAGTGAGGATTAGCCAGAAAAATAAAAATAAATAATAAAGAACGAAAGGCACAGAGGTAGCGTGGGCCGTGTGCCTCCGGGCTCGGCAGGCGAGGACCCCGAGTGTGAACCTGGGGCCCAGCCCAGCCCGTCGTCCTGAGACCACCGAGTCCTGGCAGAGGCGCCACCGCTGCCCTGGCTTCCAGCAGCGAGGAGCTCTGCGCGAAGGCCTTGGGGCAGACCTGGCAGCGGTAGGGCTTCTCCCCCGAGTGGACCCGCAGGTGCCGGATCAGCGCCGAGTAGTCGCCGAAGGCCCTCCCGCAGGCCTCGCACGCG
>NW_005353728.1:196105-197430 GCF_000412655.1 Myotis brandtii
CCGCATCGCCGTGCTTGCAGCTCGGCCCTGGGGGCTCGGCTCCCGGCTTCCAGCCTGAAACACGGAGCCGCAGCGTCAGGCCTCGGGCATCAGCCTCCCTGACATCAGCCTCTGGACTCGCCCGGGTGGTGGCCTCCCTCTGTGAGGGACACGCGGGCCACTCCTGACACACCAGCTGGGCGCTGCTGAGAGCATCCAATCCCTCACCCCCCAAATTCAGAGAGAGAGAGAGAGAGAGGGAAACATTGATGAGAGAGACATCGATTGGCTGCCTCCCTCACACGCCCGGACCCCAGGCGGGGATGGAACCTGCCGCCCTCCAGTGCACAGGCCCCGCTCTAACCACTGAGCAACCCGGCCTGGGTCTGAGGCCTGGCCTCTCCGAGGTGCTGGGCGGGCCGAGTGTGGCGAAGGGCAGCCGGAGGTGGGGTTGTGTTCCCGAGCTGGAGCGCCTGCCCCGGCCTACCCTGGAAGGGAGCACAGAGCCTGGGTTCCTGGCGGATCCCAGAAGGAGGGCGAGGAGGGGGCCCCGGCGACCCGCCCCTGTCTAGCCCCCCGTTTCCTCATCTGTGAGGGAGGAAGGACACACTGCGGCCCCCGGGCTGCTGGCCGCTCTCAGGCTTCGAGTGTAGTAGATACTGGCCGTGGCCTCGTTTCAGCTGCAACCCGCATTTCAGACGGAAACGGAGGCCCAGCTGAGGGAAGATCTGAGTAACTGATGGGAGGTCATCATCAGCTCAGAGAGGCTGAGGCACTTGTACAAGGTCACACAGCAAGTGGCCAAGCTGGGGCTTCGGCTGTAGAATCTCATCGCCCTTGAATCCCGCAGGGGACCCCCTCAGCTCCCCGAACCCCACCGGCCACATGCTGCCCCCGACCCCTCCCCTTCTTCCTCTGTTCCAGGAACCTGCTCTTCCCAGAACGCCGGGGTCCATACACACCACAGGGCCTCGGCCCCACCTCTCCATCTGGCTCTCTCTTCCTTTCAGCCCCCTGTTGCCTTCCACTCCCTCCCTCCCTCCTCTGCCCGGCCCTATGACATCCGCGTGGGCACAGGCGATGGAACCAAGGGCGGGCACCTAGCCGACCTCTTCCAGAAACGCCTGCTTCTCGAGGAGCTGAACAAGCTGCCCGACAGTGGCTGTTTCCCGTGCTGCAGAGGCACCGCCATCCCCATTTTACTGACAGGGAAACTGAGGCATAAGAGAGTCACACAGCCACCCGCCCGCCTGGCTCAGTGGTTGAGCGTTGACCTATGAACCAGGAGGTCACGGTTTGATTCCAGGGCACATGCCCGGGTTTCGGGCTCGATCCCCAGTGTGGGG
>NW_005353728.1:206490-211794 GCF_000412655.1 Myotis brandtii
ACACCGAACGCCCGAAATTCAGAGAGAGAGAGAGAGAGGGGGAAACTGTGATGAGAGAGACATCGATTGGCTGCCTCCCTCACACGCCCGGACCCCAGGCGGGGATGGAACCTGCCGCCCTCCAGTGCACAGGCCCCGCTCTAACCACTGAGCAACCCGGCCTGGGTCTGAGGCCTGGCCTCTCCGAGGTGCTGGGCGGGCCGAGTGTGGCGAAGGGCAGCCGGAGGTGGGGTTGTGTTCCCGAGCTGGAGCACCTGCCCCGGCCTACCCTGGAAGGGAGCACAGAGCCTGGGTTCCTGGCGGATCCCAGAAGGAGGGCGAGGAGGGGGCCCCGGCGACCCGCCCCTGTCTAGCCCCCCGTTTCCTCATCTGTGAGGGAGGAAGGACACACTGCGGCCCCCGGGCTGCTGGCCGCTCTCAGGCTTCGAGTGTAGTAGATACTGGCCGTGGCCTCGTTTCAGCTGCAACCCGCATTTCAGACGGAAACGGAGGCCCAGCTGAGGGAAGATCTGAGTAACTGATGGGAGGTCATCATCAGCTCAGAGAGGCTGAGGCACTTGTACAAGGTCACACAGCAAGTGGCCAAGCTGGGGCTTCGGCTGTAGAATCTCATCGCCCTTGAATCCCGCAGGGGACCCCCTCAGCTCCCCGAACCCCACCGGCCACATGCTGCCCCCGACCCCTCCCCTTCTTCCTCTGTTCCAGGAACCTGCTCTTCCCAGAACGCCGGGGTCCATACACACCACAGGGCCTCGGCCCCACCTCTCCATCTGGCTCTCTCTTCCTTTCAGCCCCCTGTTGCCTTCCACTCCCTCCCTCCCTCCTCTGCCCGGCCCTATGACATCCGAGTGGGCAGAGGCGATGGGACCAAGGGCGGGCACCCAGCCGACCTCTTCCAGAAACGCCTGCTTCTCGAGGAGCTGAACAAGCTGCCCCGACAGTGGCTGTTTCCCGTGCTGCAGAGGCACCGCCATCCCCATTTTACTGACAGGGAAACTGAGGCATAAGAGAGTCACACAGCCACCCGCCCGCGTGGCTCAGTGGTTGAGTGTTGACCTATGAACCAGGAGGTCACGGTTTGATTCCAGGGCACGTGCCCGGGTTTCGGGCTCGATCCCCAGTGTGGGGCGTGCGGGAGGCAGCCGATCAATGATTCTGTCTCATCATCAATGTTTCTTTTCTTCTTCTTTTTTTTTAATCCTCACCCGAGGATATTTTTTCCGTTGACTTTGAGAGAAAGTGGAGAGAGAGGGAAAGACGGAAACACCAATGTGAGAGAAACACATCCGCTGGCTGCCTCCCGTTCGCCCCCGACCAGGGCCGGGAGCCTGCAACCGAGGTACATGCCCCTGACCAAAATCAAACACGAGACCCTGCAGTCCGCAGGCCCACGCTCTACCCACTGAGCCAAAATGTCCAGGGCTCAGAGCTCATCATTGATGTTTCTCTCTATATATCCCTCTCGCTCTCCCTTTAAAATGAATAAAAACATTAAAAAAAAGAAAAAAGAAAAAAAAAAGGTGTGCTTCGCACAGTGCGAGCGTTTGGGTGAATTACAAACAGGGGGGCATGTACTGAGCGGCCTGACCCCTGACCCCTGCCCTCCCCCATACAGCCCCGCCCCTGCCTGGGGCGTCCCCTCACCTTTCCGGTCCAGCGCCTGAGTCAGACCCTCCACCAGCATGGCGGCCTCCTTGCCGCTCCTGGGGCACTGGGCCCCCACCCAGGCCTGGATCTTGGGGGGCAGCGCGCCCAGGAACTGCTCCAGCACCAGCAGCTCCAGCATCTGCTCCTTGGAGTGCACCTCCGGCCGCAGCCACTGGCGGCACAGCTTCCGGAGCAGGGCCAGGGCCTCTCCGGGCCCTGCTGCCTCCTCGTAGCGGAAGTGCCAGAAACACCAGCACGCAGCCTCTGGGCCGGGATCCCAGGGGGTGGCCTCCTCCTCCTCCTCCAGCTTCACCACGATGGGGCTCTCGTCCTCTGGGGCTGTGTGCCCAGGGGAGCACAGTGCTGCCGGCCTCATGGGAAAGATGGCGCGGGCCACGAGGCTACTGCTCACCCTGGGGATGGATGGGATGAGGCTGCTGCAATGACAGGGAGTGAATGCTTATTGAGTGCCGACTGTATGCTGTGCTGTCCCGTCCTCAGTCCTGCCTGGGGGAAGGCGGATAGGACACGGAGGCTCAGGGAGGTGATTACTGGGCCTGCAGAACCTCTGGTCACCCCCAGCCCCAAAGAACTCTTAGGCTCAGAAGTCACCTCTTCTTGCCCCTAAATCCTGCTCTTTCCTTTAAAAAAATTTTTTTTATTGATTTTTTTACAGAGAGGAAGGGAGAGGGATAGAGAGTTAGAAACATCAGATCAGCTGCCTCCTGCACCCCCCTACTGGGGATATGCCCGAAACCAAGGTACATGCTCTTGACTGGAATCGAACCTGGGACCCTTCAGTCCACAGGCCGATGCTCTATCCACTGAGCCAAACCGGTCAGGGCAATTCTCTTTCTATGTACATCACCCCATCCCTGCCCTGTAGCTCTCCCTCTCACAGGTGATTGTCACCAACACCCACCACCGGGGCATCAGCCCCATTACCGCCCCTCTAAGCCAGCCCATCATTGCACCACCCCCTCTTCCACCCAGTCTCAGACCACTCCCCGGCCATCTTGGTTCCACAGGGCAGTCTCCCTCCAACTGCCACCCCCAGCACCTGTGCAAAGTCACCCGTGTGGCTCAGCCCCCAGGTGGCATCCTCCCCCAATTCAGCTCCCTCCTCTGAGCCCTGCTTATCACGCCGAGCAAATCATGGTCGTCTCAGCTTCCTGACAGGTGGACCCGGGAGGTGAGAGGGGAGCCCTGCGACCACGGACCGGAGGCTGGTCTCGCTATTTGCCACGTAACCTTGGCAGGTCGCTGTGTCTCGTGAATGTGTCATCTGCAAATAAGGACAGCATCGGCCTGCAGACCGAAGGTTCCCGGGTTGGATTCCGGTCAAGGGCACGGACCTCAGTTGTAGGCACCTTTCCGGCCGGGGCCCTGGTTGGGGCACGTGCAGGAGGCAACCCATTGATGTGTTTCTCTCACATCGATATTTCTGTCTTTCCCTCTCCCTTCCACTTTCTCTAAAAGATCAATGGAAAAATAGCCTTGGGTGAGGATTAAAAATAAAATAAAATAAACCTCATTTGTTAAAAAAGGAAAAAGAAAAAGAAATTCACAATAGACTCAGAGGGTGGGAACTTTCTTTCCAATGAACAGATCTGAAAACAGACACAGAGAAGAAAACCATTGGCCCAGTTTCCTAATGATGGGATGGGCGCTGGCTGCGTTGAACAATCCAGGCAGCCCGACTCTATGGCCAGCCTGCTTAAAGTGCACACCTCCCCCCTCCTCTCTCACACACTCCCCAGGTAGCTACGTGTGTGTGTGTGTGTGTGTGTGTGTGTGTGTGTGGGATGATGCTCAAACCTACTGAGCCACCTGGCTGGGGGGAAAGTGGTTTTTTTCCTTCAATTTTTATTTATTTATTTTTAATTTTCATTTCAGAGAGGAAGGGAGAGGGAGAGAGAGAGACAGAAAAAAACATCAAGGATGAGAGAGAATCATGGATCGGCTGCCTCCTGCACACCCCACACTGGGGATCAAGCCCGCAACCCGGGCATGTGCCCTTGACCGGAATCGAACCCGGGACCCTTTAATCTGCAGGCTGACACTCTATCCCAGTGGTTCCCAAACTTATTTGGCCTACCGCCCCCTTTCCAGAAAAAATATTACTCAGCGCCCCCTGGAAATTAATTTTTTAAAAATTTTAATAGCAATTAAACAGAAAGATATATGTATTAATGTTTCTACCTTTTTCGTAAAATATAGTAAAGAAAGGTGTAAATTAGAAACATTGAAGTTTGAAATTATGAAACTATTTATTGAACTCAGAATAGAAAGGCAAAGGCACCTGTGGCCATCACTGCCCCCCTGGATCGCTGCAGCGCCCACCAGGGGGCGGTAGCGCCCACTTTGGGAATCACTGCTCTATCCACTGAGCCAAACCAGCGAGGACAGAGTGGCTTTTTTCCATTTCTCGCTCCTTACTCGTACCCGACCGGATAATGGCACCCACCTCAGAGGGTGGTGGTGAGGTTACCCAAGGCGATCCATGCTGTGTGTCCAGCGCAGGCCAGGCTCACAGCAAACATGCAGGGAACGTCCAACCTGATGGCTCCGCAGACCCTTAGCGGACGCCAGCTCCCAGAAGGCACCGGGGGACCTATCCATAAACCGCTGGTCACACGATTTCCGCTGCGGACAAGGCAAGACACAAATTCTTCGTCATATCCTTGATAAACACTGCAAATCCTCCACACTTCAGTCCCCCTGACAAAAATGACAGTCTGTCGCATAGGTATGTGCACACACCCTACCTCAGGCAGCCTGTCAGTCATACCCCAAAATATTCCCAGGCACATACAATTTCTTTTTTTTTTAATATTTTAATTTATTTCAGAAAGGAAGGGAGAGATAGAAACATCCATGATGAGAGAGAATCATGGATCGGCTGCCTCCTGCGCGCCCCCTACTGGGGATCGAGCCAACAACCCAGGCCTGTGCCCTTGACCGGAATCAAACCCGGACCCTTCAGTCCGCAGGCCGAGGCTCTATCCACTGAGCCACACCGGCCAGGGCCATTTCTTTTCTTTTTTTTTTAAATGTATTGATTTGGGAGAGGTGGAGAGGATGGGGAGAGAGGGAGAGAGAAACATGCATTGGTTGCCTCCCAAACTCACCCCGAGCGGATACTGAACCTGCTACCCAGGCGTGTGCCCTGACCGGGGATCGAACCCGCAACCTGTTGGTGTCGGGGAGGCCGCTCCAACCAGCCGGGACCCCGCCAGGTGTCCACTGAGCCAAACCAGCGAGGACAGAGTGGTTTTTTTCCATTTCTCGCTCCTTACTCGAACCCGACCGGATAATGGCACCCACCTCAGAGGGTGGTGCACAACCTGCTGGGCGGGTGTCTCAGGGGTGAACTTTGACCTATGAACCGGGACGTCCCGGGTGTGATTCTGGGTCAGGGCTCCATCCTCCAATGTGGGGCTGCCAATCAATGATTCTTGTCATTGATGCTTGTCTCTCTCTCTCTCTCTCTTCCTCTCTGGAATCAATAAAAATATTTAAAAAATAAATAAACAGGTAAACACACAGTCTCGGAGCATCTCCACAGTCGGTCACATCCCTGCTTGGTCGCCGCCTCAGCCAGGCCCACAGGGAGGCCCGGTCACCTGAGGCCACGCGCCAGCCTCTGACGTCACG
>NW_005353728.1:212639-219762 GCF_000412655.1 Myotis brandtii
CGGCTTCCGGGCCCCCCCCCGGCGGGAGCCCCCTCGGACCCACCTCACTGTGGGGCGAGGGGACACTTCCGGGGGCTGACGCGTAGGCGCCCGACGTAGGAGCCCACCAGCGCGTCCGCACGTCAGAACTACAACTCCCAGAATGCGCCGCGCAGCCCGCCGGGACCACAACTCCCAGAATGCGCCGCGCTGCCCACAAGCACAACAACTCTCAGAATGCGCCGCGCAGGCCGCCTGGACCACAACTCCCGGAATGCGCCACGCCACCTGGACCGGGCGTCGCCCAGGGTTACAGTTCATAGACTGTGCCACGCAGGAGCCCTCCAGCAGCCCGAGGCCCGCCGGGAGTTGTAGTCCAGGTGGGCCTACGTGGGGCAGCGGGACGGTGAGTGCAGGATCTAGCTGGACCGTCTGTGGGAGGTTGAAGGTGTGTGTGCGAGGGGGTGAGGTGTGTGTGTGCTCGGTTGAGGGGTGTGGCTGCCGGGGTGAGGGGTGTGTATTGTGTGTGTGTCTCTCACTGGGACCATGTACAGGGATCCCACGTGTCTGTCGTGTGGTTGCACATGACCTGGAGGCTGAGCTGTGTGTCACCGCTCCGTCCTTTTTCTGGATTTTGGCTGATAAACAGCGTGGCCACAGGAGCCTCTGTCCCAGATCTGCCCCCTCGGTTGGTGACAGGGTCCTGAGCCTCACCCTGAGGTGAGAAGAGGAGGAGCGGCCGGGGCAGAGGAAAGGGCTCTGTCCCAGAATACGAGCTCCCTGTCCCGGGATGCACGGTCCCCGTCCTGGGATGCGCGGTGCCTGCTGGGACCACTGACAGTTTTGGAAACTCGCATGACTGTCTGCCCGGGAACGTGGAGTCCAGGTGTGGCCAGGAAACCCGATTTGTCATTTTAATTAAGTCATTTCAACCAATTCCCCTTTCAACAACCGCAGGACGTTTCAGCACCTCGGACAGCTCCCGGCTCTTCCCGTAAGGTGCGCTCTGAACATCATATAAAGTAAATTCCCTGCTGTGTGACAGCCTGAGGCCTCCGCTCTGCTCTGCCAGGTGTGCGGACAGCAGCAGTGGCAGCAGACACCTGTTGGCATGCTGCTGCTGCTTCTTTAAAAAAAATTATTATTATTGATTTTTGAGAGGAAGGGAGAGAAAACCATCAATGATGAGAATCATTGATTGGCTGCCTCCTGCACACCCCCTACTGGGGATGGAGCCTGCAACCGGGCATGTGCCTTGACCAGGAATCGAACCCTGACCTCCTGGTTCGTAGGTCGAGGCTCAAGCACTGAGCCACGCGGACCTGGTGTCAGCGTGCTTCCTTACGGGGACTGTCAGGTGGGGGAGTGCTCTGCAGTCCCAGCTGTCCTACATCCAGGCCCTGGCGAGACTCGCAGGAGGGAAGGGCTGATGTGTGTGCATGGGGATTGGTTGCCTCCCACAGCACCCTGACCGGGACCGAGCCTGAGACCCTGTGGTGTGCAGGCTGATGCTCTAACTACTGCTCACCGGTCAGGGCGAGTAGCAGCTATTTTACATTAACCAGGTTCCGCTAAAACACACACACACACACACACACACACACACACAGTCGATCAGCTGCCTCCTGCACACCCCCTACTGGGGATGTGCCCGCAACCAAGGTACATGCCCTTGACCGGAATCGAACCTGGAACTCTTGAGTTCGCAGGCCGATGCACTATCCACTGAGCCAAACCGGTTAGGGCCAGAAATCAGGATTTTAAGAAGATTCCCAGGTGATTCTAATGTGCAGCCAAGGTTGAGAACCACTGTTTTAATGGGAGAGAGAGACAGTAAACAATGGAAGAAATGATTAAACTTACTTTCATTTGAGAGTATTTTATTTCTTGAACTGGCAGTACTTTTCCATGTTTCAAAATTCCAAAAATATCAAAAGATATAGAGTGAAAATTATTCCTCATCCCTTTCCCTCCATTTCTCCTCCCCAAGAGCAGCTGGTACGTTGCACCCTTTCTCACAGCGGATGTGTGAGACACAAATGGGAGACACAACACACACAGCTCCCACCGTCTCACTTAACCACGTGTCCTGGAGCTCTGCCCACGCTCGTACACGGAGACACCCCCAGTTTTTTTTTAAGTATGTTTATTGATTTCAGAGAGGAAGGGAGGAGAGAGAGATAGAAACATCAATGATGAGAGAGAATCATTAATCAGCTGCCTCCTGCACGCCCCCTATTGGGGATCGAGCCCACAACCCAGGCATGTGCCCTTGGCTGGAATCGAATCTGGGACCCTTCAGTCCGCAGGCTGGGGCTCTATCCACTGAGCCAAGCCGGCTCGGGCGACACCCCCAGTTTTAAGGCCGGCAGTTCTCCACTTCACACCACAGGCCACTCAGCTAGACTCCCCGTGGTCGACGCGAAGGCGGCTTCCACATTTTTACTTTTGACATGAGATGAGAAAGGGGACATTTGCAGAGGTCTCGGCTGCCTGGGAGGCAGGTGGGTGCCCGCCCAGCGCCCACTCTGAACCGTGGAAACAGCCCTTCAGGTGCTGCCGTCTCGGGGCCCGGTGGAGGGGACGGGGCAACCTCAGGACAGTCCCGGAGCCACTGAGAACACGGAGCCACACCTGGGTCCCCCTCCCGAGAATGCCGGCCGGTGGAGCCTTTCTGAGTCTGCACCCTGCACAGCAGAGGGGCAGCGAGAAGGGACTGTCCGATGGGGTTCAGGGCGCTGGCCTGCTTGGTGGCCTGTCCCTTTCCTCTGGGGCTGGAGGTGGGGGAGTAGGAGCAGGAAGAGCCGACGTGCAGGTGGTGAGGTCTGCAGAGCAGGAGGCCACTGAGGCCAAAGCTCATTTACCTTCTGGCTTGGCGGGGGGAGGGGGTGCAGAACGGACCCCGAGAAAGGGCCCTGGAGCAAGGCGACGGCTCTGCTGCTGTTCTGGCCGGAAGTTAGAACTCGGCACCAGAGGCCGAGGGGGCACTGAGCAGCAAAGCTGTGGGTGTAGAGAGGACACATGGGGAGGGCAAGGAGCACAAGACGGGCCCTGGGGCACTGTCCTGGGACCCCCAACATTTAAGAGGGGACAGAACGGACCCTGAGAAAGGGCCCTGGAGCAAGAGGACGGCTCTGCTGCTGTTCTGGCCGGAAGTTAGAACTCGGCACCAGAGGCCGAGGGGGCACTGAGCAGCAAAGCTGTGGGTGTAGAGAGGACACATGGGGAGGGCAAGGAGCACAAGACGGGCCCTGGGGCACTGTCCTGGGACCCCCAACATTTAAGAGGGGAGGGGAGGACAAGGAGCCCCTCGAGGTGGAAGGGATCAGAGGGGCAGGACCCCAGGATGTAGGAGGGCCTGGCCGCAGGCTGGACCACCCAGGGGATGAGGGGATGGGCCAGAGGCAGGGGCGTCTGACCCAGGGACCGGGCCTGTGAGGCTGCAGGAGAGAGGCGCAGAGGACGCCCGCCAGCTGCCTGTTACCCACTCTACTCCCCACGCCCGTTTCTCGGGGTGCAGGTCTGCACCATGCAGCCTGGAAAAGCTGAAGACCAGCTTTCCGAGCCCCCTGTCCTGAGGGGGCCCCGGGGCCCGTCTTGGCCCATGAGACGCAGTGGGCATCTGCTGGAGGCCTGTGCTGGCCTGCCCTTCCCCCTTCTCTTGATTTGGATGCAAGGGCTGGAGCCACGGTCTCCCGAGACGAGACGATGGGGGAGGTGGAGAGGCTGCAGAGCGCGCAGCGCTGGCCCCGAGGTGGCCTCCAAGGAGCCCCGACCTGTGGAAGCCACTCTGACGTCACTGTGTGTAACGGTGGGCGGTTCCGTGTCCTGTGCCCACCTTCCTTCTGTGTGAAAGGGAAGCATCACCGAGGCCACGCCTTCCTGTGCGAAGGGAAGGCTCCCTGCCCCCAGTGACCCAGAGGGCGGGGCGGCCGAGGGCGGACACGGAGGCTGTGCAGGGACACACGCCTGGGCTTCATGAGGGTCTTGCAGGCAGAACCTCCAGGGATGAGCCGCAAAGCAGCTGTTGCCGTGGAAACCGCCCCCACTGTGACCTCAGCATCCACAGAGGGACCTGGACACGAGAGGCTGCGACAGGTCGGACACTCAGCCGTGCTGGGCAGCGAGCGCTGAAGCTCCGTCCCCCCAGCGCCGCCTCCCGGCTGCTGCCCTGTGGATCCTATGGGCCCAGACGCCCCGTCTTTCCAGGACTCTGGGCTCCACCAGCCTCACATGCCTCCCGCAGGCTGCAGTGCCTACCATCCCAGGATCAGTGTTGCTTCCTTCCTACTTTGGATGTGAATGGATGTAGCTAACTTCACTGCGATGCCCGTGCAGGGGGAACAGCAAACCAGGAGGCCGTGTCTGTATCTCGGAGCAAATGACTTAACGTGCCTCGGAGCGGGCGCTGCGTCTATGGGGGTCCACTTTGCTCCACTCTAGGTTAGAAAGCGGGAGATTAAACCCCGGGTTTTTGTTTTCATTACATTTATTGGGGTGAATGTGCTGTGGGGTGGGCGCTGCGTCTATGGGGGTCCACTTTGCTCCACTTTAGGTTAGAAAGCGGGAGATTCAAACCCCGGGTTTTTGTTTTCATTACATTTATTGGGGTGACACTGGTCAACATGGTCATATAGGTTTCAGGTGTGGGCTTCTATGTTACAAGATCCATATACTGCACCGTGTGCCCACCACCCAAGATAAAATCTTCTCCTGTCACCACTTTAAAAATATGTTTTTTATTGATTTCAGAGAGGAAAAGGGAGATAGAAACATCAATGATGAGAGAGAATCACGGATCGGCTGCCTCCTGCACGCCCGACACTGGGGATCAAGTGTGCAACATGGGCCTGTGCCCTGACCGGCAATCAAACCATGACCTCCTGGTTCATAGTTCAATGCTCAACCACTGAGCCACCCCGGCGGGGCTAAAGTGTCAGATTTTATATATATGTTTTTTATTGATTTCAGAGAGGAAAAGGGAGAGATAGAAACATCAATGATGAGAATCACGGATCGGCTGCCTCCTACACGCCCGACACTGGGAATCAAGTGTGCAACATGGGCCTGTGCCCCGACTGGTAATCAAACCATGACCTCCTGGTTCATAGTTCAATGCTCAACCACTGAGCCACCCCGGCGGGGCTAAACCCTGGGTTTTATACACGCTGGCCTATGAGACACCGAGGATCACACCCTGGTCACACCGTGTGCTTTTTAAATCCCTACCCGAGGATAATTTTCCATGACTTTGTAGAGACGGTGGGTGGGAGGAGAGAGAAGGTTGACATGAGAGACATCGTTTGGTTGCCTCCTGCATGTGCCCCTACTGGGGCTGGGAGCCTGCAACTGAGGTACGTGCCCTTGACCCGGAATTGAACCCATGACCCTTCAGTCTGCGGGCCAAGGCTCTAACCGCTGACTAAACCAGCCAGGGCTATCACAGTGCTCTTTATGTCAACAACAGCGTGGAGCAAGTTGGAGAGCTTGGCTTTGCTCAGGTTTGCAACTGTGAACATGAATGGTCCCGTGAGCATGCCCCACGTCATACAGAAATGAACCATGTTCTCAGAGTCTGGCCTCACCTTGCACCGACATCTGGGGCCTCCAGCAGAGACCCCATACAAGGTGGGGTCACACAATTCTCGAGGCGCCCCCCGCACACCTGGTGGCGTGAGGCCAGACCAGAGGGCATTTCACCAGGCACAGCGAGGAGCAGCTGATGGGCAGGCTGGAGATGGCGACAAAATCCACCCCCAGAACGAAGATAGACTGAAGAAGAGCCCTCGCTGGTGTGGCTCAGTGGACAGAGCGTCAGCCTGCAGACTCAAGGGTCCCAGGTTCCACTCGTGCTCGGGTGCGGGCTCGATCCCCAGTGGGGGGCGTGCAGGAGGCCCATCAAGAATTCTCTCATCATTGATGTTTCTGTCTCTCCCTCTCCCTTCCTCTCTGAAATCAATAAAACAAACAAACAACGTAAAAAACAACAACATTAAAATAAATAAATAAATAAATAAATACATGTCAAGGAAACGAAGAGAAAACAGCAAGGAGACTCAACTCCAAAGAGGCATGACCTGGGAACTTGGAGAAACCCAACAGCGTGACAGCCTGGCAGCCAGAAGGAGGCAGGATGGGTCACGTGCACCAGCGATGTGGCTTTCAGTAAAGGAAGATTTGGATGAAGACCCGATCTCTGGGTTTTACATCATGTAGGTTATCGGTGACTTTGACCCTTGCTGTCACCGTGGGAGGATAGGGACAACAGCCTGATTGGAGCCGCCGGTGCAAGTGAGAATGGGAGCAGAGGGCAGAGAGCACTAAGACAGCTGGTGCCAGGGGCTTGTTCTAGAGCAGGGGTGGGGAACCTGTTTGCTGCCAAGGGCCACCTGGATATGTATAACATCATTCTCGGGCCATACAAAATGATCTGCTTAAAAATTAGCCCTGTCGTTGGTTGAACATTTAATTAACTCACCCCTAATGCCTTGGCAGGGCCAGACCAAATGATTTCATGGGCCTCATGCGGCCGGACGTTCCCCACCCCTGTCTCAAGGAAGGCAGTGAAAAGGGTGGGAGCCGAATGAGGGATGTGGTTCCAAGAACAGGCTTTCGTTTCGTTTTCATTGTAGTTATCATAGCACGTGGCGTGTGTGCTGACGGGAATGACCAACTAGAGAGAGGCCAACTAATTGCAGGAAAAAGAAAAACTATAAGAAAATATGTTAACCAAGTTCACAGTGGAGGAAGCTAGGTTCAGAGAGGTGAAGTCGTTTCACTACGGCCACACAGCCTGTTGGCTGCGGATCGGGATTCCGGACTCCGAGCAGGTCAGCCTGGATAAAGTCTGCATTCTCAATGATTTCCCCTATTCCTATTCGATTCAAGTCCTCCCCTAATTCAAGTTCAAGTTCACCTCTTCCTTCCTGTAGCTTTCTTCACACATCCAAGCCAGAAGTGAGCTCTGCTTCCTCCCCGTGACCTCGTGTACAACCTAATCTTGATATTTTAATTACAGCTACTCATGGTCTGTCTCCTACCATATTGCAAGTGTCTCGAAGGCATAGAATATGCATAATAAATCTCTTTATCCTTCCCAAATCCTAACAGCGCCCCATGTGCAGTAAGACCCCATCCTTGTTTG
>NW_005353728.1:220198-220485 GCF_000412655.1 Myotis brandtii
GGCGCGGCCGCAGTCCTGGCAGGCGTAGGGCTTCTCGCCCGTGTGGATGCGGCGGTGCACGGTGAGGTGCGTGCTGTGGCAGAAGGACTTGCCGCACTCGGCGCACTTGTAGGGCTTGTCCCCCGTGTGGATGCGCTCGTGCTGCACCAGCGAGGAGTTCTGGCTGAAGGCCTTGCCGCACTCCTTGCACATGTACGGCCGCTCCCCCGTGTGGATCCGCTTGTGCACCGTGAGGTGCGCGTTGTGGTTGAAGGACTTCCCGCAGTCGGCGCACTTGTAGGGCTTCT
>NW_005353728.1:221660-227796 GCF_000412655.1 Myotis brandtii
CCCGGCTGCACCCACAGCTGCCCTCACCCATCCTCCCACCTAACGTCCAGGCCCCTCCTCGGGCCGGGCGTCCGCCCAGAGCACAGGCGGGAAACCAAGTGCCCCAGCGATGGATGGCTTTTATGTTTGTTTTTAAACTTTAAATAGTTTTTACTTTTTCACTCACAGCTGACATACAATACCGGTACCGGTATATTAGTTTTAGGTGGACAACCCAGTGATTAGACTTTATATCACTTAAGTGATCAGGTTTTTGTGTTTGAAAAGGGCTGTAGAAAAAAAAGGAATATGCAACACAGACAGGAGGGATTCTAAAGCTCCGGCCGGCTGTCCAGTCACAGCCACGGAGGCATCGCCGTGGAGGGTCCGCAGGCGGCAGGAAGGTCGCCATCAGCTGCCCTTAACCCTCACAACAGGGAGCTGGGCCCCGGCCGCTGTGGCTGTTGGCTGAGGGCGGTCCCGTGCACCGAAGGTCACCGGTTCGATTCCCCGTCAGGGCACATGCCTGGGTTGTGGGCCTGGTTCCTAGTCAGGGTGCATGAGGGAGGCAACCAATCAATGTTTCTCTCTCCGCCCTTCCTCTCTCTAAAATCAATAAAAACATATTTAGGGAACATGTAGGAAGCACCCTATCAGTGGGCCTCTCTCACATCAATGTTTCTCTCTCTCTCTCTCCCCTCCTTCCCTTCTACTCTTTTTTTTCTTTAAATATATTTTTATTGATTTCAGAGGAAGGGAGAGGGAGAGAGAGAGATAGAAACATCAATGATGAGAGAGAATCACTGATAGGCTGCCTCCTGCATGCCCCCCACTGGGGATCGAGCCCACAACCTGGGCATATGCCCTGACCGGGAATTGAACCGGTGACCTCTCGATTCCTGGGAAGACGCTCAACCACTGAGCTACACCCGGCTGGGCCCCTTCTACTCTCTTTAAAAATCAATGGAAAAAATATCCTCTGGGGAGGATTAAAATAAAAAATACAAAAAAGAAAAAAGAATCGGGGTTACCCGGGTGGCCTCAAAGCCATCCCCTCGTTTATGGGACGAGGGCGGAGGGGGAGCGCCTGTGCAGGGGCTCCTTGGAGCCGAGAACAGCCCTTGGACGATGGTCTGCAAAGACCCAGGGCCCTCAGTCCCAGGACGCCCAGAGCTGAACTCGGCCAGCAACCCGGTGCGGCCTCCCAGTGAGCCCACCCCAGCCCGGCTGACATGACTCCGGCCATGTGACCCGGAGCAGGAAAACCAGCCGGTCTGATTGACAGAACTGAGACAATCAATGTGTGTGACTTTTTTTAAAACTTACCTTTATTGTTGAAAGTATTACAAATGCCCCTTTTTCCACCATTAACCCCTTCTAGCCCACCCCCACTCTCCCTGCCCAATGTGTGTTGTTTTAAGTTGTTATGTTCATGGTGATAGGAAGACTACACGCAGCCTGCAAAGCCTAAAATACTTGCTATCTGACCTCAGATGCTGGGGATCAAGCAGTGACCCCAACAGACGGAGAGCCTGCCGTCAGGAGCTGGGAGCAGACGCTGAAGGAAGCCTGGAGCAGCAGCCTGGGGCTCAGGGCAGGCGAGCAGCTCAGTTTTAGAAAACCCGAGTCACAGGCCACAAGGTAGTGGGGTGCCCACCTCAGGGACCCTGGGGAGCTGCAGTGCCGAGGCCTCCAGGCCCAGGAGGGCTCCCTGCTTAGTGCGCTGAGGTGAAGGTGGACCCATTTTCTCTGGCGGCTGCAGCAACCACCAGACTCAGCACCAGGGGAGCAGTGACCTTCAGCCCATGGGGACAGCGACCTTCAGCCCATGGGGACGGCAACCTTCAGCCCATGGGGACGGCGACCTTCAGCCCATGGGGACGGCGACCTGGAGCCCATGGGGACAGTGACCTGGAGCCCATGGGGACAGCGACCTGGATCCTGCCTTCCTCTGGACTTGGCCTCGCCTGCCCTTTCCCCTTTCTGGACCTTCCCCGTAACCTTTCGCTGTGAGCACTGGTCTGGAGGACCCGGCTCACCACTCCTTCCCAGCAGCGCCCCGTAGGGATCCCCACCTGGACAGCAGCCCTGGGCGAGTCCTCGCTCCAACACCCACAGCTCAGCGCCTCGCTCCAGCTGGGAGATGACTTCAGGTTTGGGAAGCTCAGGCCCTGGAAACAGAGAGAGACACGGAATGTGGGTTCTGCTCGGGACACGAAGGAGCAGCCCCGCCCCAGCCCTGGACCCCTGACCGCCAGGCGGGGAGTCTCACACAAGAGAAGGCTCTGCAATGGGACAGGGAAGGGCAGACACCTCCCCGTCCACATGTCCCTCAGGGACGGAGAACCCAAGGTCCTGGTCCCCAGCCCAAGGCCTACGACCTGTTACCCACGAAGAATTAGTGCAGGAATCTGCTCTCAGCTGGGGCGGCGGCCTCACCCACAGACAGCAGGTGCCCGAAGGTCTCCAGCATCACGTCCCGGTACAGCGTCCTCTGCGCAGGGCCCAGCCGCCCCCACTCCTCCGGGGAGAAGTCCACGGCCACGTCCCGGAAGGTCACCGGTTCCTGAAACATCACACACAGGCCCAATCAGCTGGGTTGTCCGCTCAGCGCTCGCAGGAAGAGGAGGAGTGGGGAGGAGGAGAGAGTGCACGTCCTGGGATGTGAGCCGGGTCCCGCTGGCACCCACTGGGCTTCTACATGTCCCTGTGGACGGCACAGCGAGGACGTGTGAGAGCCGCCAGCAAGACCGAACCACCCACCGCAGACCCACAGCGATCTCAGACAGGAGAGGGTGCGGACAGAGACCGTCTGCGCTCCTGCCTCGCAGATCTGTGGGCCACAGAACGGCTGCTGTCAAGGCCCTGGGCCTGGGGTGGTTTGTTATGCATCTACAGTTTACACGACCCTCGGACTCAGAGCCAGGCCTGTCCTCTGACAAGAGGGTCACAGTGAGAGTCAGAAGCCCCCCTGCCCTCAGGGACCGGGCGGGCTCCCAGGGCTGGCGTGGCCAGTGCGAGCGTTTAACCCGAGGGCGACACCGGAGGGGACAGGGAATGGGCCCCGTGTACAGGGGCAGCTGGACTCAACTGACTGTGGGGAAACACGGGCCTCAAGTGGTCAGAACTGCCCGTCTCTGGTGAGAAGCTAAAAATTAGGTCATGTTTTCAAGTGAAAACTCTTAATTTTTATAAACTGATACAATGTACTTAAAACGTGTCCCACAGCCCTGGCCAGTGTGGCCCAGTGGATAGAGCATCGGCCCGTGGACTGAAGGGTCTCAGGTTCCGTTCCAGTCAAGGGCACGGACCTCGGTTAGAGGCTCGATGGCCGGCCCTGGTCAGGGTGCCTGCCAGAGGCAACCAATCGATGTGTGTCTTCCTGTCTCTCCCCCTCCCTCCCACTCTCTCTAAAGATCAACAGAAAAACATCCTCGGGTGAGAACTGACAACAACAAAGAGCAGCACAGAAGAGCAGGGAAGCCAGCCTCCTCGGGCCGTGGCGGGGGCTGCGTGGCTGTGAAACACGCCCTCCAGGACCAGCAGGGAGCCGCGTGCAAAAGCATAAAGTTGGTCCCCACCTCACATAAACGTAAGAGCGGAAACGACTGAACTCTTAGCAGAAAACACAGGGACAGTCTTCATACCCTTGGACTTGGCAAAGGGCTCTTAGGTACGACAGCAGAAAGCACAGCAGGAAGGAAACGGAACGTCCTCAACATGGAAACCTTCTGTGCCCCAAAGGAGACTCCAGCGAACAGACGCCCACATAGTGGAAGGTACTAATTGCAAAACACACACTAATCTGATAAAAGATTTGTCTCCAGAATGATAAAGGCCACATAATAAACTAACAAAGGAGCTAAAACAAAACCTCCAAGCAGATAGAGCCCTGGCCGGGGAGAGCGCCGTCCCCCACAGGCCGACGGTGCAGGTGTGAGCCCAGGTCGGGGCAGGTGCAAGAACCCGTCAACGGGCTGGACAGTGTGTCCAGGTCCGGCGCCCTCCCCTGCACAGAAGGGTTGCCCGTTGGAGTCTCCCTCAGGGCACAGGCCTGGGTTTCGGGCTCAACTCTTAATTTTTAGAAATTGATACAAGGTACTTAAAACGTGTCCCACAGCCCTGGCCAGTGTGGCCCAGTGGATAGAGCATCAGCCCGTGGACTGAAGGGTCTCAGGTTCCGTTCCAGTCAAGGGCACGGACCTCGGTTAGAGGCTCGATGGCCGGCCCTGGTCAGGGTGCCTGCCAGAGGCAACCAATCGATGTGTGTCTTCCTGTCTCTCCCCCTCCCTCCCACTCTCTCTAAAGATCAACAGAAAAACATCCTCGGGTGAGAACTGACAACAACAAAGAGCAGCACAGAGCAGGGACCCAGCCAGCCTCCTCGGGCCGTGGCGGGGGCTGCGTGGCTGTGAAACACGCCCTCCAGGACCAGCAGGGAGCCGCGTGCAAAAGCATAAAGTTGGTCCCCACCTCACATAAACGTAAGAGCGGAAACGACTGAACTCTTAGCAGAAAACACAGGGACAGTCTTCATACCCTTGGACTTGGCAAAGGGCTCTTAGGTACGACAGCAGAAAGCACAGCAGGAAGGAAACGGAACGTCCTCAACATGGAAACCTTCTGTGCCCCAAAGGAGACTCCAGCGAACAGACGCCCACATAGTGGAAGGTACTAATTGCAAAACACACACTAATCTGATAAAAGATTTGTCTCCAGAATGATAAAGGCCACATAATAAACTAACAAAGGAGCTAAAACAAAACCTCCAAGCAGATAGAGCCCTGGCCGGGGAGAGCGCCGTCCCCCACAGGCCGACGGTGCAGGTGTGAGCCCAGGTCGGGGCAGGTGCAAGAACCCGTCAACGGGCTGGACAGTGTGTCCAGGTCCGGCGCCCTCCCCTGCACAGAAGGGTTGCCCGTTGGAGTCTCCCTCAGGGCACAGGCCTGGGTTTCGGGCTCAATCCCCAGTGGGGGGCCTGCAGGAGGCCGCTGACCCATGTTTCTATCTCCTCGCTGAGCATAGACCTAAGGACCAGGAGGTCCCAGAAACCCCAATCAGAAAGGAGATATGCACCCCTATGTTCACAGCAGCACAATTCACCATAGCTAAGATTTGGTGGTCAGGGTGCCTGCCAGAGGCAACCAATCCACGTGTCTCTTCCTGTCTCTCCCCCTCCCTCCCACTCTCTCTAAAGATCAACAGAATAATATCCTCGGGTGAGAACTGACAACAACAAAGAGCAGCCCAGACCAGGGACCCAGCCTGCCTCCTCGTTTCCTGCCTCCTCGGGGCCGTGGCGGGGGCTGCGTGGCTGTGAAACACGCCCTCCAGGACCAGCAGGGAGCCGCGTGCAAAAGCATAAAGTTGGTCCCCACCTCACATAAACGTAAGAGCGGAAACGACTGAACACTTAGCAGAAAACACAGGGACAGTCTTCATACCCTTGGACTTGGCAAAGGGCTCTTAGGTACGACAGCAGAAAGCACAGCAGGAAGGAAACGGAACGTCCTCAACATGGAAACCTTCTGTGCCCCAAAGGAGACTCCAGCGAACAGACGCCCACATAGTGGAAGGTACTAATTGCAAAACACACACTAATCTGATAAAAGATTTGTCTCCAGAAGATACAAAGACCTCTTACAACTCAATGATAAAGGCCACATAATAAACTAACAAAGGAGCTAAAACAAAACCTCCAAGCAGATAGAGCCCTGGCCGGGGAGAGCGCCGTCCCCATAGGCTGAGGGTGCAGGTGTGAGCCAGGTCGGGGCACGTGCAAGAACCCGCCAACGGGCTGGACAGTGTCTCCAGGTCCGGCGCCCTCCCCTGCGCAGAAGGGTTGCCCGTTGGATTCTCCTCAGGGCACAGGCCTGGGTTTCGGGCTCAGTCCCCAGTGGGGGGCGTGCAGGAGGCCGCTGACCCATGTTTCTATCTCCTCGCTGAGCATAGACCTAAGGACCAGGAGGTCCCAGAAACCCCAATCAGAAAGGAGATATGCACCCCTATGTTCACAGCAGCACAATTCACCATAGCTAAGATTTGGAAACAGCCTGAGTGCCCATCAGCAGATGAATGGATTAAAACACGGTGGTACATCTACACGACGGAATACTATGCTGCTGTAAAAAAAGAAGGAACTTTTACCATTTGCAAC
>NW_005353728.1:227966-228914 GCF_000412655.1 Myotis brandtii
AAAAAAAGAAAAAAAAAAAGAATAGATCCAGAGACAAATGGCAGGGGAGGTTGGGGATGGGGGGGCGGGGCTTAGAGAGCAACCAAAGGGCTTGTATGCATGCATGCACATCAGACCAATGGACACAGACACAGGGGCTGTGGGGGTTTGCCTGGGTGGGAATGGCTGGGGGGTAGGGGAGTCAATTGGGGAAAAAGGGACATATGTAAAACTTTAGACAATAAAAAAGTATTATAAAAATAAGCAAACAAATAAATAATAATGATAAATACAAAAAAAAATATATAGAACCAGGAGGTCACAGTTCAATTCCCAGTCAGGGCACATGCCCGGGGCTCAGGCTCAATCCCCAGTGGGGGCCGGTGCAGGAGGCAGCTGACCCATGTTGCTCTCTCACATCGATGTCTCTCTCTCTCTCTCTCTCCCCGCCCCCTCCCTCCCTTTCTGCTAAAAATCAGTAAACATATCCTCTAGTGAGGATTAAAAAAAAAAAAAGAAGTTCAAAGATGCCAGCTTCAGGAATTCTGAGTGACTTTTGTCTCCTTACAATGAGGAGAAACAGCACTTTATTTTTTATTATTATTTTTAAAATTTATTTATTCATTTCAGAGAGGAAGGGAGAGGGATAGAGCGATAGAAACATCAATGATGAGAGAGAATCATGGATCGGCTGCCTCCTGCACGCCCCGCACTGGGAATCGAGCCCGCAACCCAGGCAGGTGCCCTTGGCTGGAATCGAACCCGGGACCCCTCAGTCCGCAGCCCGACGCTCTATCCACTGAGCCACACCAGCTAGGGCGGCATTTTATTTTTTAAAAATTGATTTTAGAGAGAGGAAGGGAGAGGGAGGGAGGGAGAGAAACATCAATGAGAGAGGATCAGGCACCAGCTGCCTCCTGCACGCCCCCCTCCCCCGCCCCCCCCCCAAACTGGGGAACGAGCCCGCAG
>NW_005353728.1:230428-231689 GCF_000412655.1 Myotis brandtii
CGGTTTGGCTCAGTGGATAGAGCGTCGGCCTGCGGACTGAAGGGTCCTGGGTTCGATTCCGGTCAAGGGCATGTACCTGGGTTTCGGGCATATCCCCAGTGGGGAGTGTGCAGGAGGCAGCTGATCAATGTTTCTCTCTCATCGATGTTTCTAACTCTCTATCCTTCTCCCTTTCTCTCTGTAAAAAATCAATAAAGTATATATTAAATAAATAAATAAATAATAATAATCAGAGCCAAGGAACTCAAATACAAGCAGAAGTATATTTAGAAAGTCACAGAGGTAGAAGTGACACGTGGAGGAAGTGAGCCAGCCAGGCTGCGTGGACTCAAGAAGCAAAGGCAGGTGACTCGAGGGAAGAAGGGGGTGAAGGGAAGGCTCTGGCCTGCTCAAGAGAGAGAGCGCCTTAAATTCAATATTATGTTGTTTATTAGGGGTGGGGGAAATGCAGCATGATTTTAAAAAAATATGTTTTATTGATTTTTTTACAGAGGAGAAGAAAGAGGGATAGAGAGAAACATCGATGACAGAGAAGCATTGATCAGCTGCCTCCTGCACACCCCCTTACTGGGGATGTGTCCGCAACCTGCTGCATGACTTTTTGATGATGATCTCTTATCTCAAGACTACAAGATGGAATCATGGCAAGAAATAACATGCACACTGAGGTGTTAGGAGAGGTTCCTGAAAACCAGTAAGAAGCAGGAACTCTATGACCCGTGTGCTTTCTCCACGTGTGCAGCCAGAGCTGCAGTTTAAGCAGCTTAACGAAACAGGTTCTATGACTATGGCTAATTGTATTCATGTTTGAAGAGGTATGAAACTTACACAAAAAGGGTGAACACGGCAGACTGAGGCTGCACATGTTCAAGGTCCTAAAATGTAAAGTTGGCCCTTGGCTGTCATCCGGGAAGTAGGCTTTGAGTGCTGTGTGTAGGCTGATGTCTCACTGTGCCCAGACTCTGCAAAAAAAAAAAAAAAAAGTTATTTGCACTGAGCCCGGGCTTTGCTTTTGGGAATCTGGACTTTGGTATATGCTGGGCAGAAGGTGCCTGCTTGCCTGGTTCCGTGCTGTGTGTGACCACCTCAAAGGAGGGCCAACAATATTAATCTACACATGGATTCCCCCAGACCAGGGGTGGGCAACCTTTTTGTGAGTGCGTGCCAAAACCAGCAAAATCTCTGACTCAAAATTCTTCTGCCTGCCAACCCTAATTTTTTGAGAACATGTTACGCCTACTTGATATCTCTTAAGGTGTAC
>NW_005353728.1:232104-232536 GCF_000412655.1 Myotis brandtii
CTGTAATCTGCTTTTTTGCGAGCCAGGTGCCTCATTCCAAACCCTGGGATGTAATCAATACCTTTGTGATTTTTGCCTATATAAGTCTGGTTTTGCCACCATCTTATCGCTATGAGATTTGGGAATGGCCCCTCATAGTCCAAGATTGCAATAAATGTGACTCTTTAATTCGACTTCTTGAGGCGCCCTTCTGTGATTCGCGGGGTACATTACAACAGTTGGAGCGTCATCCCGCACGTGGAAAAGGTTGCGGGTTCGATTCTGGTCAGGGAGAGTGCCTAGGTTGAGGGTTTGATCCCAGTTAGGGCACAATAAGAATCAACCAATGAAAAAAAAACAAAAAAAAAAACAATAAGAATCAACCAATGATTGTATAAGTAAGTGGAACAACAAATCGTTCTCTCTCTCTCTCTCTCTCTCTCTCTCTCTCTG
>NW_005353728.1:232863-266174 GCF_000412655.1 Myotis brandtii
GATCGATGTTTCTCTCTCATTGATGCTTCTAACTCTCTATCCCTCTCCTTTCCTCTCTGTAAAAAATCAATAAAATATATGTATATTTTAAAAAGTGCCCTCATGAGAGACTTTGAACCATCTACAAGGCTCAGAAAGCACAAAACCAACTTATACACGTGTTAGCGAATTAAGAGGGATCCCGTTCCCTTCTCCTCTCCATGTTGTTCCCTGGCAGCATCCCCAGTGGAGTCAGAAACAACAGCCAGAGAGACGGAGGGAGAAGAGGAGGGAGAGGAAGGGAAATGCCTTCCCCTCAGGTGGCTGGCAGGAAGCTGAGGGAGGGAGAGGGGCTGTAACTTTGAATGAAGTTCATGAGCTATTTTGTGGGACTAGATACTCTAAGCACCTTTAACTAAAAGTGTTTCCAGGCTGAATTATCTGAAAGTGAACGGAAAGGTCATGAGACAGAAGAACTTCCATTGAAAAAAGGCAAAAATTAAGTTGCTTTATAATAAAAAAACCCAAAACACATGATGTGTAGGATTATTTTGGTATCTATTTTCAATAGGGGGGAACTGGATGTATTTGTTTTGTTAAAAGCAGCCCTGCTGCCCGGCTGGCATGGCTCAGTGATTGAGCATCAACCTATGAACCGGGAGTTCTCGGTTAGATTCCCAGTCAGGGCACATGCCCTGGTTGTGGGCTCAATCCCCAGTGTGGGAGGCAGCCCATCAATGATTCTCTCTCATCACTGATGATTCTCTCTCCCCTTCTCCCTTCCTCTCTGCAATATATAAAAGCAGCTGGCGGTAATACAAAATAGGTGTGGTTTCTCTTTTGGGTCTTCTTTTTACCTAAGTTACAACTTCAAGTGAAACCAACAAAAAGGAAACATAAATATACAATTTTAAAAAGTATATTTTTATTGATGTCAGAGAGGAAGGGAGAGAGAGAGACAGGAACATCAGTGATGAGACAGAATCATTATTGGCTGCCTCCGCATGCCCAACACCAGGGATCAAATTCACAACCTGGGCATGTGCCCTGACCAGGAATTAAACCATGACCTCCTGATTCATAGGTCGATGCTCAACCACTGAGCCACACTGGCTGGGCATAAATATACAATTTTGAGAATACAAAATGTTTACAAATATAGGTTACAGAAAGTGTCCTCAAACTACGCAAATATCCAGGTACCACCTAAGCCTGCCCAGGTGGACTCTCTGAAGATGGGCCCAGAAACCTGCAATTCCAACACCGTTTTCAGGTGGGTCCTTCGCACATTATGAGGATCATTTCAGGCGGAAATGTCTTAGGTTCCCATTTTATTTAAAAAAAAATATTTTTATTAATTTCAGAGAGGAAGGGAGGGAAGAGGGACAGAAACATCAATGATGACAGAGATCACCGACTGGCTGCCTTCTGCACGCCCCCCACTGGGGATTGAGCCTGCAACCCGATCATGTGCCCCCGACCGGAATCGAACCCAGGAACTTCCAGTCCACAGGCTGATGCTTTAATCCACTGAGCCAAACCGGCTAGGGATAGGTTCCCATTTTAAATGAGCCCAGTTCTTGGGTCCTTAAGAGCCTCAGGTTTCTGATTTAAGGGCAGAATACCGCTCAGGCAGAGCCGGTTGCACTCACTGCAGACATAGGCTGTCCTCCCACTTCCTGCACACAGATGTCTCCGCGTGTGATTCCCACTAGGTGTTGCCTCCAGGAGCACATAGCCACAGAGCCTGTGTGGGCTCCCCATTTTGGAGAGAAGGGACGTGAATAGTACCCCAGGACCTCAGACACACATTCTGGGACTCCAGTGGCACCTTCATTGAAGGTGCTTACTGAGTGGAACCTGCTTAGATGTCTGGACAAGAATGTCAAACAACATTCACTTACCCCTAACCGGTTTGGCTCAGTGGATAGAGTGTCGGCCTGCGGACTGAAAGGTCCCAGGTTCGATTCCGGTCAAGGGCATGTACCTTGGTTGCGGGCACATCCCCAGTAGGGAGGTGTGCAGGAGGCAGCTGATCGATGTTTCTCTCTCATCAATGTTTCTAGCTCTCTGTCCCTCTCCCTTCCTCTCTGTGAAAAATCAATAAAATATATTTAAATAAAGAAAAATAAGAACAACAACATTCACTTTGCTGAATCTGTTGGGCGGGTCCTTCCTCCCAGGCTCCACCTTCTGAAAGCTGCAGAACTGTGTTGGTCGCAGCAGCAGGGCCAACTGTCCCAAGAAGCAAGTCCCCACCAGCCCTGTACAGACCGCCCATCACAAGGTGGTCCCCTATGAATGACAAGGGCTGTTACCTAAAGGATGTTATGGAAGGTACCAGGGAACTGCCTGAAGGACCTTGGGGAAATACATTGAGTAATTGTGGCTATGCCAATTCCCACACGTCTTATTTGTTGTTAATCCTCACTTGAGATTATTTTTTTCCATCGAGAGTGGGAGAAAGAAGGGGGAGAAATATCCATAGCTTGCCTCCTACACTGGTCCTGACCGGTGCTGGTGATCGAACCTGTAACCCAGGTACGTGCCCTTGACCAAGAATCAAACCCAAGACCCTCTGGTGTACAGGCCAACGCTCTAACACTGAGCCACACTGGTTAGGGCCACACACTTTCCTCTTCAGAGGGATCCTGCCTAGTTGTCCCATGATACCAACTCCCTCAGGCCCACAGTGACTTCCTGATAAGGTTTCTGCAGTATCAAGTCTTAAAAACATAGCCCCGCCCTAACTGGTTTGGCTCAGTGGATAGAGCGTTGGCCTGCGGACTGGAGGGTCCCAGGTTCGATTCCGGTCAAGGGCATGTACCTTGGTTGCGGGCACATCCCCAGTAGGGAGTGTGCAGGAGGCAGCTGATCGATGTTTCTCTCTCATCGATGTTTCTAACTCTCTATAGGCAGCTGATCGATGTTTCTCTCTCATTGATGTTTCTAACTATCCCTCTCCCTTCCTCTCCATAAAAATCAATAAAATATATTAAAAACAAAACAAAAAAACAAACAAAACAAAACATAGCCCATCCAGCGTGGCTCAATGGTTGAGCATCAATCTATGTACCAGGAAGTCAGGATTCAATTCCAGGTTGGGGCACATGCCTGGGCTGTGGACTCCATCCCTAGTGTGGGGAGTGCAGGAGGAAACTGATCAGTGATTCCCGCTCATCATTGATGATTTTGTTTCTCCCTTCCTCTCTGAAATCAATAAAAAACAAACAAATAACATTAACCATCTTTAATTCCAGTGACTTCTAAGAAGCCAAGACTTTCTGTCCTAGTGGAACCTACTATAATGAGCCAAACAGGAGAGTCTGACGTATTTTCCTCTCACTCCTGCTGTTTAAATTGCCAATTTACTTTTACAAAAATAGTGAATCAAAAAAAGGGAAAGTGTACATAATCCCACAAATCAATTGCAATTGTCCTCATGTACATTGTTTTGCTCACCTATAGTTACATATACGAAGTTACTCAAAGAAGTGTGCCAGGAAGGAAAGACAGGCTTGAAGTGGAAAGCAACGGTCTCCTGCTCCACCCTACCCAACAGTCACATTCCACCAACTACTTTTAACTGTTAATTCCAGTTCCTAAATAAGGCTATGTCTGTAATTCTGATCTTTCATGGTTTATACACTTTACCGCCTTCCTTCTTTGATACGGAATTAAGATTTTACTTAGTTCTGTGATCCTCTTTTTGATTCTAATTTTTGTCCTATCACTGTTTCATGTTCTAATTTTGGCCTCCTAAGTAATTTATTCTATTTAAAAGCTAACTTCCTAAGATGAGGATACAGAGAAACTCCCCTACACCCCACCCCTAAATTTGCCATTACACCTCTGAGTTTCTTTGTAAAATGCAAAACCAGCACCTACTGTTTATACTATAGTTATAAAAATAGTGTTTACTGAAGGGCCAAGCAAAACAATCTGAGTATGTTTCTCCCTCTTTTATTCCAATCTCATGAGTCCTCTGCCTTTTCTAGGATGAAATATTAACATCACAGTCAAATGAAGACTCCTTTCTAAAGTCTGGTTCACACCTGCACAACTGTCTTGTATAATATTTCTTTTTAACAATTTGTTTACCCTAAAGTTCCGATACACACCCCCTTCTCCCTCACCCTTAGAACACTTTAAAAAAAAATTCCTTTTCTTAGTTTCAAACTTATACTCTCCAGAAGTTTCTGCAATGTTTTCTTGACTACAGTATTGTCAATTTCTCATGCTACATGGATCCCACTAATCCTGGACAGTATTTGGCATGATCTTAAGATTTTCTTTCAGCTCTGCAGGGGTTTCCTTTTCTTCTCCAACTTTTTTTTTTAGCAAATTATAGTGTATTTTTGTTGTCATAACTCTTTAAGAGTTATCTTAGACTAATTTTCATTTGCAATTATTTCTTGGCTCAACCTCCATTTTAAATGTTTGGTTCCCCGAGTATCTGTTCTTTTTTTAAAAAAATCTATTTTTCCTTTCACATTGAAAGCTTTCAAGTCTCTTGCTCCCTACCTTCCATCTATATTGAAGAGACTATCTGAAAAAACATGGGCGCCTCCATAGATGGATGGGGAGGGAAGCTAGTTTAATGGCAAGATTTGCTTTGAAGGGAGTAGGGCCAGAACCAGGTATTAGGATGAAGGTAACTGAGATGCCAAGAAAAGGCAGCCCTTGTTCTGGAGCATAATTCACCAATCTCCTAGTCTCCAGACTAAATTTTTTTTTTTTTGGGGGGGCGGATACCTCATTTACTCCCTATTTTATTTTGCTCACCCACAGGCAGATAATGAAAAACAAGAAAGGGGAGGAAACTTGGAATTTCACCAACAGACCATCAGTTAACCCTGCTTTTCTGCCCCAACTGTTAGTCTGAAACTCTGTCAAGGGGCTGAGACCTCCAGCGCCATAGCCCTCTCTTCATGGTCCTGGCTTTAGCCTTTTCCACTCTGCATCTCCAGGTGATGGTCTCCCACCTGCTTTCACTTTGCTCAAATCTGCAGTAATGGCCTCTCCACTTTACCATTATTGATATACACTTCAGCCTTTTTTTGGGGGAACAAATCTTCCAACACCTTATCATTTCTAGGAATGTATTATAGGGATAACATCTGATTAAGTTTGGGTGGTTGTTTGCAATAAAATGATAATCCGATGGACACAGTTCCATTCTGAATTTCCTATTTCCTGCTAAAAGCTTTGAAAGCTTTCCATCAGTTGTCATGTTCATACCCTCTCACCTAAATGTATACGTACACACATTTTAGTGCACATACAAGTAACTTGTGCTGGTTTGGGAAATGACAGGCTCTTGGGTTTTATTGATGGAGATCCTGACTTCGTAAATCAGGGTAAGCTTGGTAATCTGCAGTTTCAATGTACACACCAAGCAATTCTGATGCATGTGGTTGTCTGATGTCTAGAAAAGAAGTTCTGGCATTGAGCTCTTCCATCTTAATTACTGATAGGGTTTCTCTACCCTGAGTTTTCTCATATTGAATAAGGGATTTATAATAATTGAAAGCCTTCTCACATTCACTACACTTATAGGGTTTCTCTCTAGTATGAAAAGGCCTTTTCATAGTGTTTACATTTATAGGGTTTGATGCCAGTGTGTTCTCTGGTGCATAATGAGATCTCTATTTGAAACCTTTTGTACAATGACTGTATTAATAAGGTTTCTTCCCTCTAGAATGAATTTGCAGATACACAAGCTGTGATCACTGATAAAAAGTTTCCCCACAGTGGTTACATTCATAGGGCTTCTCTCCAGTGAGAATCCTTTTATGTGCAACAAAGATAGAGTTACAGCAAGATTTTCCCCAATAAGCACACAAATATGGTTTCTCTCCAGTGTGAATTCACTGATGCCTGGTAAGGTGACTGCCCCATAAAGAACTTTTTCACAATGATTACATTCATTCATGGGGTTTCTCGACCATGTGTGTCTTCTCATGTTTTTTAAGAGCTAAACGACCACTGAAGGCTTTAACACACATGGTACACTGATAGGGCTTCTCTCCAGTGTGTGTTCTCTGATGCACAATGAGGAGATATCTCTGGCTGAAGGCTTTAACACAAATTTTACACTTATAGGGCTTCTCTCCAGTGTGTGTTCTCTGATGAACAATGAGGCCAGATCTCTGGCAGAAAGCTTTCCCACAATGACTGCATTCATAAGGTTTCTCTCCAGTATGGGTTCGCTTGTGCACGACAAGCTGTGACTGTTGCCGAAAAGATTTGCCACACTGGTCGCAGTGGTAGGGTTTCTCGCCAGTGTGTGTTCTCTCATGTTTTCTAAGAGATGACCCATCACTGAAGGCTTTCCCGCAGTCAATACACTCATAAGGCTTTTCTCCAGTGTGTGTTCTCTGATGCAGAATGAGGTGAGACCTCCATTTGAAAACTTTCCCACAATGATTGCATTCATAAAATTCCTTCTCTCCAGCATGAGTTCGCAGATGCGCACGAAGTTGTTTTCGCTCCCAAAAAGATTTCCCACAGTGGTTACACTCGTATGGTTTCTCTCCACTGTGAATCCTTTTATGTGCAACAAAGTCAGAGCTACGGCTGAAGGAGTTTCCACAGTGAGTACACAAGTACGGTTTCCCTCCACTATGAATTCTCTGATGCCTAGTAAGGTGACGCTGCCGGTTAAAGAACTTTTCACAATCATTACAATTATGGTGTTTCTCACCTGTGTGGGTTCTCTTGTGTTTTATAAGTGCTGACTGACCACTAAAGGTTTTAACACACAGGTGACACTGATAAGGCTTCTCTCCAGTGTGCGTTCTCTGATGTGCAACGAGGAGATATCTCCATTTGAAAGCTTTTTCACAGTGACTGCAGGCATATGGCTTCTGTCCAGTGTGTGTCCTCTGGTATGCAAGCTCAGAGCAACAGCTGCGGGATTTTCCACCTAGATTACATGCATGTGGCTTCTTTCTGGTCTGGATGATGTCACCTTCATGAACAGATGAGGCCGTGCAGAAGGCACCATAGTCCTCCTCACATCCAGGATCACCGACCATCATTTCAATTTGTACAACGCGTTTGTCACATGTGTACTGACTTTCTCCAAAATGCACTGGCTTGTTTTCATTCAGGGACATGCTGTGCTTAACATTTCCATTTTCCTTACAATCATCTCTGTTCTCTACTGAAAAACTTCTATTATGGAAACGCACAGATGTGCCATAGTGGGAAGAGTCACTGTCGATAGTATAATCATAAGGCTTATTATTTCCCATTTTAACATTTATAAGTTTATTCAAGTGAATGCTCTGAGAGAAGGCCCTGGCACTTTCAAGATTTCCACAGGGCTGCAGATGGGCACCACCTTTCTGATGATTAACGAAAACTGAATTCTGTTTCAACTCTTGAAACTGTGAGTCAAGCTTGTGCAAACGTGTTCTTGCAGGTAATGTCAGAGGTAGAAGGCTTTCACTCAGATAACTTCCGCCAAGGTCATGCTCACAATGTTCCACTTTAGCAAACACATGCTCCCCCGAGGTAGGTGCGATCTGACTCAAAGATTCCTCCTGGTGCCCCTCTGGCTGGTCCCTCCAATCCTGTGTTTTTCCTACTGACACAGACCAGGGGCCCTCTACACAGCGTTTCATTTCCACGTGGAAGGATGGTTCTTCCACACCAATATCCTCTTCAGAACTGGACTCTTTCTTTGCAAGTGAAGTCTTCCACTCTGAAAGAAATCCAAAATGCCTGAATTACTGCAAAAGCCTTAGATGGGAAGGAGAATGACGGAAAACACCAAGTATGAGAGGTGTCTCTGGGTTTGTTTAGAGTCCATGAGCTATAATTCCATGCAGGATGTAAAAGAGTGCGAAGGACCAGCAAATAGGAAATCAGTGAAGAAGCACAAAAAACAAGCAAAGGTAATGAAGAGTTGACTGAGGAGAGCTGATACCCAAAGAGGGAGTAGGGAAATAAGAATACGCATGAGCCCTACCTAGCCGGTTTGGCTCAGTGGATAGAGTGTCGGTCTGCGGACTAAAGGGTCCTGGGTTCGATTCCGGTCAAGGGAACATGCCTGGGTTTCAGCCTCAATCCCCAGTGGGGGGCGTGTAGGAGGCAGCCAATCAATGATTCTCTCTCATCATTGATGTTTCTATCTCTCCCTCTCTCCTTCTCCCTTCCTCTCTGAAATCAATAAGGATATATATATCTTTATTGATTTCATATATATGTGAATAAGCACGAGAATGTAAGTATTTCTTTTTAAAATATATTTTATTGATTTTTTTACAGAGAGGAAGGGAGAGGGATAGAGAGTTAGAAACATCGATGAGAGAGAAACATCAATCAGCTGCCTCCTGCACACCCTCGACTGGGGATGTGCCCGCAACCAAGTACATGCCCTTGACCGGAATCGAACCTGGGACCCTTCAGTCTGCAGGCCGACGCTCTATCCACTGAGCCAAACCGGTCAGGGTGAGAATGTATAGAAGGAACTGAACTGAGGATATGTGGTCCTCAATAAGCACAAAAGATACTGATGCCCAGTTGCTGGGACCTGTGAATATGGTACCTTATTTATTTTTTCAATATGTTTTTAATTAATTAATTAATCCCCACATGAGGATATTTTTCTATTGATTTTTTTAGAGCAAGTGGAAGATAGAGGGAAAGACAGAAACATCGATGTAAGAGAAACATATTGATTGGTTGCCTTCTGCACGAGTCCGGAACAGGGCCCAGGCCAGGGAGGAGTCTGCAACCAAGGTACATGCCCTTGACCGGAATTGAACCTAAGACTCTTCAGTCCCCAGGCTGACGCACTATCCACTGAGCAAAACTGTCTAGGGCTCAAATATGTTTGACAGGGAAAGACAGAAACATCGATGTAAGAGAAACACATTGATTGGTTGCCTTCTGCACGAGTCCGGAACAGGGCCCAGGCCAGGGAGGAGTCTGCAACCAAGGTACATGCCCTTGACCGGAATTGAACCTAAGACTCTTCAGTCCCCAGGCTGACGCACTATCCACTGAGCAAAACTGTCTAGGGCTCAAATATGTTTTTATTGATTTCAGAGAGAGGAAGGGAGAGGAAGAGAGGGACAGAAAGATAACTGATGAGAGAGAAACTGAAAGGAGACCCGAGGACTGCTTCCTCAGATGGAAGCTATGATGAGGGGCTGGTGAAAAAGAGAGGTCAGGAGGACCTGGGAACAAGACAAGGTGGCTGAAGGGTAAAGAAGAGAGGGAAAATGGGAACAAAAATAAACCCAGGCCCGAGAAATGTGCAGACGACAGTAGCGAGTGTTCTTGCTGGGCTGGACACGTGGATGACGACATGGCTGTCTTGCTGGACATGAGGAGGCAGCAGAGAACGCCGAGGAAGCTCCTGCAAATGGCCTCCCTCCTCCTCTGCCCAAGTTAACTAAATGCTCTCACCTCCGGGAGGCAGTTCCTGCTCCGCCCTCCATGGACCAGCACCTCGCTCCAGGCAGGAGATCACATCCACAGTGGGGAGCAGAAGTCCTGGTCAATAGGGAAAAACACAGTACTTGATGCTCTGCTTCCAGAGAAAGAGATTGTGTCCCCAGGCCCAGCCCTCTCCCTTGGGGTCAGACAGGCATGGACTAGGAGGGCCCGGGAGCCATTCCTAGGAAATAAGTCACAAACATGCAGTGGAGGCTGACTGAACAGCAATACCCAGGATCTGCATCTAAAAGGGACTCACTTCTGTCCTGAGTATAGGGTTAGCTCTTAAAGGCACCAGAGGACAATTTAAGATGAAGGAAAAACAAACAAACAAACAAACAGAAATATATATATATATATATTCTGTAATTTTACAAAATATAAGGTGTTCTAGCAGAATAACTGAATAGACAGTCCAGAAATATAAGTTTCCTCCTAAGAGAAAGGATTATCAGGTCTTTATAATAGAGTTTCTCTTTACTATAAAGAATGACAGTTATCTGTGGACCTTACTAAAGTGTAGGTTCTATTATTTGCAAGCAAGCAAACACACACACACACACACACACACACAAAGTGACCCACTTTGGGGATGTTTCACCCCAGCACACCCTTGGAGTCAGAGCTGGGAGTCCTAGGGGCCTGGGGATGCTTCACCCCAGCACAAGCACACCCTTGGAGTCAGAGCTGGGAGTCCTAGGGGCAGAAAGCCCATGCGATGGGTAGAGCCCAACTTACCCAGAGAGACAAGGTGGTCACATGTCTCCAGAGTCACGTCGCGGTACAGTGTCCTCTGGACCAGGTCCAGCTGTCCCCACTCCTCACGTGTGAAGCTCACCACCACATCCTTGAAGCTCACAGGTAGCTGAAACATCGCCTGTGTTACCATGGGGCCCTGCCTCCCCGACAGGAAGGTTGAGGAGGGCAGGACAGCGAAGGGAGGGCGGTGGTGTGGGATGGAGAAGGTGTCCAGAGCATCACAGGGTTCCCGCCTCTGGGCGGTGCTCTGAGCAGACACCAATGCAGTCCACAGCGTCTTCACTTCTGAGGGCCTGTCTGCTGCTGGTCACACCAGTGATTCTGACTTTCTGTCCCAGGAAACAGTGGGAACCCCACTCCCTACTTTTCCACAAAATCACAAATTTAAAGGAACTCAAAGAGGATGTTCAAAATCGTAGATGAGCAAAACACAGCCCGGCAGACAGGCCAAGACTGTGTGTGCTTTCAGAAGGTTAATGCCATGAGCTAAATTGTTCTCCCCCAAATTCACATGTTGAAGTCCTACCCCACCATGTGACTGCATTTGGGGAGAGGGCCTTTATGAAAATAATTTTAATGGGGGTTCTATGGGCAGAGCCCTAATGCAGTGGGATTGGTGCCCTCAAAAGGAGACCACCAGAGACTTCTTTCTCCACCACTGAGGACACAGAGAATTAGCAAGCGAGGAAGAGGGTCGTCAGGAAACCAACTGTGCTGGCCCTTGGTCTCAGACTGTTAGGTTTCAGAACCATGAGAAAATGAATGTTGCCTGAGCCACACAGTCCGTGCTATTTTGTTACAGCAGCTGCAGTAGACCAAATACAGCTAAAAATGGGTTTTACTTTTTTTCAAAGGCCATGTACAGAAAGAACATGGGGGAGAGAGCAGAGCCTAAAGCAGTTCCCACCACCTGGTCCTTTACAGAAAACACCGGTAGAGCAGGCGTTCAAGGAAGGCTGGCAGGTGAGGGGTCATGCACCCTGGCCCTGGGTGCCAGGCCTGATGTGGCATCTCAGCTTCACAACTGAGTAGCTGGATTCCTGGGTGAGTCCCTGAACTTCTCAGGTGTGAGCTGCCCTGACGTGACCATGAAGGCAGCATCCCACTCGGGACATCTCACAGGACACGAGGTAAAGAGACCTGGCCCAGGGCACCAGGTACAGGAGGCCCCAGGAACCCCTGGCTCACCCACACAGGGAAGGAGCTGTATCTGCAGGGAGCCCGGGGGTCTCACCCAAAGGAATAAGGCAGCATCATGGGCTCCTGGGGAGGCGAGTGCTATCTTCCTGGACCCACTTTACAGCTGAGGAGACAGCGAGGCAAACATAGCCAAGGTCTCTAACTCACCTGGGACGGGACTGGCTGAGCACACACTTCCATTTCCTCCTCAGACCTGAAGAAGCCGTCTCAGAGGGGGCAGCCGTCCTCAGGGGGCAGTGCTAGTGGTGGAGGCACAATCAGGGAGTCAGCCCCTCCTCAGCACCCCCACACCCTCGAGCCCACCCCACCCCCAAAAAGGAGAGGAATGTTCCAGCTGAGGGGCATTGCCTTTGGGTATGAGGAGCAGGAAGGCAGGACTCTGAGGAAAGCCACGCCGGCTTTCCAGTGGGGAAGCGGGTCCAGCCTGCTCAGGTTTGGGCTGGGCATGGTCCTGAGCTGCCCCCAGGCTAAAGGTAAATGCTCAGGCATGTGCTGTGGTGTCTTAACTGTGATCTCACAGATACACAGTTTTCCCTCAACATACAAACAAACAGACCATTTTTTTTTCCTGTCATTTCAAGAGAATGAATGGGAGAGGTAAAGGCAAGGTGTTAAAGCAATTGTATAATTTTTAATTATTTCAATGAGCCTGGTCGGTGTGGCTCAGTGGTTAACGTCTACCTACGAACCAGGAGGTCACGGTTCGATTCCCGGCGAGGGCATACGCCTGGGTTATGAGCTCGATCCCCAGTAGGGGGCGTGCAGGAGACAGCCGAGATGTTTCTATCTCCCTTCATCTCTGAAATCAATTAAAAAATATATAAAATATTTCAATGAAACATCTAATGGTTTGAAAAAAAAAAAAGAAAGAAAAGAAAACCTGTACAGTTCGCAAACAACAGTGAAACATGACCTGGTTTCAAAAAATGTTTTTGCACAATTTATTTTTTTTAACTGATCTCACAGAGACAGTTTTCCCTCAACATACAAACAAACAGACCATTTTTTTTTCCTGTCATTTCAAGAGAATGAATGGGAGAGGTAAAGGCAAGGTGTTAAAGCAATTGTATAATTTTTAATTATTTCAATGAGCCCGGTCGGTGGGGCTCAGTGGTTAAGCGTCTACCTACAAACCAGGAGGTCGAGGTTCGATTCCTGGTGAGGGCATACGCCTGGGTTGTGAGCTCGATCCCCAGTAGGGGGTGTGCAGGAGACAGCCGAGATGTTTCTATCTCCCTTCATCTCTGAAATCAATTAAAAATATATATAAAATATTCCAATGAAACATCTAATGGTTTGAAAAAAAAAGAAAGAAAAGAAAACCTGTACAGTTCTCAAACAACAGTGAAACATGACCTGGTTTCAAAAAATGTTTTTGCGCAATTTAAAATATTACAAGGAAACATCTGCCAGTTTCAAAATATGTGTGTGGGGGATGGTGACAAGGAGGATATGAGAATCCCCAGGACGGCAAAGGACACTATGAAAGAGGGGTGTCGTCCCACATGCACCCTCCCTCAAGACATTCTGGAGGTACCAAAAAGCTGCCCCACTGCCTGGGCCAGAATAACGTTTTTGCACAATTTAAAATATTACAAGGAAACATCTGCCAGTTTCAAAATATGTGTGTGGGGGATGGTGACAAGGAGGATATGAGAATCCCCAGGACGGCAAAGGACACTATGAAAGAGGGGTGTCGTCCCACATGCACCCTCCCTCAAGACATTCTGGAGGTACCAAAAAGCTGCCCCACTGCCTGGGCCAGAATAACAGAATAGACAGTCCAGAAATAAAACCTCGCTTATATGGTCAATCATGACAAACAAGGCAGGGATATACAAAAGGTTAAGACAGTCTTTTCAATAAATGGTGATGGGGAAAACTAAACAGATAGATGAAGAAAAATGAAACTAGGCCACTTTCTAACTCCATATGCAAAAATAAACTCACACTGGATTAAAGACTTAAATGAAAAAAAAAAAGGAAAAAACTTTTTGACACTGGTCTTACCAATAATTTTTATTTATTTAATTTTTAAAAATCCTCACTAAAGGATATATTCATTGATCTTAGAGAAAAAGAGACACACACACACACACAGAAATGGATGTGAGAGAAACTTCATCAGTTGCCTTCTATAAATGCCCCAACCAGGGATCGAATCTGCAACCATTTGGTGTATGTAACAATGCTCCAACCAACTGAGCCACCCAGCCAGGAGATTTTTGTAACATATTTCACTCTTCTTATAAATTCTACATGTCACCTATTTATCTAGCTTTATCTATACATATTCATCTCTCTATACAAAGTGAATTGAAATCATTGGCATTGATAATACTTCTGGTGTTGTCAGTCCTCACTCAAGGATATTTTTCCATTGATTTTTTAGAGATAGTGGAAGGGATTGAGGAAAGACAAAGAGAGAGAAACATCGATGTGAGAGAGACAGATCGATTGGTTGCCTCCCGCACGCACCCCAACCAGGGCTGGGGATCAAGCCTGCAACTGAGATATGTGTCCTTGACCAGAATCAAACCCTCAACCCTTCAGTCTCCACAGGCTCGCTCTATCCTCTAAGCCAAACCAGCTAGGGCCTACCAATCATTTTTAGATATTGTGCCCTAGGGCAAGGGAAACAGAAGCAAAAATAAACAAATGGAAGTATATTAAACTATAAAGCTTTTGTGCTGAAAGGAAACCATCAACAAAACAAAAAGGCAACTTATGAATGGGAGAAGACATTTGTAAAAAATTTATCTGATAAGGGGTTAATATCCTAAATACTAGTATATAAAGAACTCACACAGCTCAACATAAAAAAAGAAAATCCAAATGAAAAATATGCAGAGCCCTGGCTGGTGTGGCTCACTTGGTTTTGTTCCAAAAGGAACCCTAGAGCCCTGTTGGTGAGCATGCAGATGGGTACAGCCACTGTGGACTACAGTGTGGAGTTACCTCAAGAAATTTAAAATGGAGCCATCTTATGACCCAATGATTCCCTTTGGGAAATTTATCCCAAGAAACCTGAAACACTGATTTGAAAGAATGTATCCACCCTTAGGTTCACTGCAGTATTATTTACAATAACCAAGATATGGAAGCAACCCAAGTGTCCATCAATAGATGAGTGGATTAAAAAATTGTGGCACATATATATCTACAAATAGAATATTACTTGGCTATGAAAAAGAATGAAATTTTGACATTTGTGACAGCATGGATGGACCTAGAGTGTATTATGCTAAGTAAACTAAGTCAGAAAATTAAAAACTGTATAATTTCACTTACATGCAGAATCTAAAACATAAACAAAATAGAAACAAACTCATAGATACAGAGATAAACTGATGGTTGCCAGATAGGTGGAGGGGTGGATGAAAAGGTCAAGGGGATTAAGAAGTACAATCTGCCTATTATAATAATAATCCCATGGATGTAAAGTACAGCCTAGGGAATACAGTCACTAATATCATAATAACTGTGAATGGTGCCAGGTACCAGACTTATCAAGAAAAGCACAAGGTAAAGAAATGTCTAATCACTATGTGTACACCTAAATCTAATAGTGTATATCAACTATAATTAAAACATACTTTTCTTAAAAAAATAAAAAGCTTGAGTAAAAATTCACCAAGGCCTGGTGACTGGGGAGCCAGAAGCCAGGAGCTCTGCAGCCGTGATCCTGAGCACATTGTCACCCTGGCTCTCAGCTTGCCCCCCCAGCACACCCCTGCCCGGCCCACTGCCCCGGCTCTTTCTTGTCATTCTCCACCAGGAGCCACCTCTCAGCCCCTCTCACCTGGGTGCCCTGCCCCATCTGCCCCGTGCTACCGGATGCTTCTCTCTGCCTTCCCCTGCTGGTGTCTACGTTCTGGGTGGTATGAGACTGCAAGGACAATGACATCCAATCCATCTCCATCCCTTACAACTGCAAGGTCTGGCTCTCACTCCCCCTTCTGGCCCCTCTCACCATTATCTCTTCTCTGCAGACAAACTTTTTTTTTAAAAAAATATATTTTATTGATTTTTTTAGCTCCCCCTTCCGGCCCCTCTACCATTATCTCTTCTCTGCAGACAAACTTTTAAAATATATATAACTTTTTTTATTTCAGAGAGGAAGGGAGAGGGAGAGAGAGAGAGAGAGAGAAACAACGATGAGAGAGAATCATTGATCAGCTGCCTCCCGCATGCCCCACACTGGGGACCGTGCCAACAGGGAATCGAACGGTGATCTCTTGGTTCTTAGGTCGACACTCAATTGCTGTTAAACCTCACCTGAGGATATTTTTCCATTGATCTTTTAGAGAGAGGGAAAGACAGAGAGAAACATCCATGGGAGAGAAACACTTTGATTGGTTGCCTCCTGCACGTGCCCCAACCAGGGCCGGTCCAAGGAGGAGCCTGAAACCAAGGTACGTGCCCTTGACCAGAATCGAACCCAGGGCCCTTTGATCCCCAGGCGGATGCTCTATTCACTGAGACAAATTGGCTAGGGCCCTTCTCTGCAGACAAACTTCTCAATTCATTCCAATCAATGATCCGGGACGCCTCCAAGTCCACACCATCCTAAGTGGCTCGCAGCCAACTTCTCAGGGGAGGTTTTCCTTCTGTTTAAGCCCCACCCTTGCCACCACGCTCCTGCTCCTCCCAGCTGAGTGACCAACACCCTCAGTCTCTCTTCCTCTCCCTGCCCATCCTCACCCTGACCTCTCACTTATGCACACTCACAGGGACACCACACCCAAGAAGGCTGCCCACAGCTCTAGATAATGCTGTCTTGTTGTGACACTCTAGCCCAGTGGTTCTCAACCTTCCTAATGCTGCGATTAGGTCGACACTCAACTGCTGTTAAACCTCACCCGAGGATATTTTTCCATCGATCTTTTAGAGAGAGGGAAAGAGAGAGAGAAACATCCATGGGAGAGAAACACTTCGATTGGTTGCCTCCTGCACGTGCCCCAACCAGGGCCGGTCCAGGGAGGAGCCTGAAACCAAGGTACGGGCCCTTGACCAGAATCAAACCCAGGGCCCTTTGATCCCCAGGCGGATGCTCTATTCACTGAGCCAAATTGGCTAGGGCTCTTCTCTGCAGACAAACTTCTCAATTCATTCCAATCAATGATCCGGGACTCCTCCAAGTCCACACCATCCTAAGTGGCTCGTAGCCAACTTCTCAGGGGAGGTTTTCCTTCTGTTTAAGCCCCACCCTTGCCACCACGCTCCTGCTCCTCCCAGCTGAGTGACCAACACCCTCAGTCTCTCTTCCTCTCCCTGCCCATCCTCACCCTGCCCTCTCACTTATGCACTCACAGGCACACCACACCCAAGAAGGCTGCCCACAGCTCTAGATGATGCTGTCTTGTTGTGACACTCTAGCCCAGCGGTTCTCAACCTTCCTAATGCCGCGACCCTTTAATACAGTTCCTCATGTTGTGACCCAACCATAAAATTATTTTCGTTGCTACTTCATAACTGTAATTTTGCTACTGTTATGAATTGTAATGTAAATATCTGATATGCAGGATGTATTTTCATTGTTACAAATTGAACATAATTAAAGCATAGTGATTACTCACAAAAACAATATGTAATTATATATGTGTTTTCTGATGGTCTTGGGCGACCCCCGTGAAAGGGTCGTTCGACCGCCAAAGGGGTCGAGACCCACAGGTTGAGAACCGCTGCTCTAGCCCGTACCTGAGCAATCTCCTACTGCTTAACCATCTCCACCCTCTGATCCTCTCCTTCTTTGTCTGGAGGCACCCACGGGACAGGTCTGGGAGCACCCACTCTGCAGCCAGACTGCTTGCCTTTTTTTTTTTTTTAAAGAAGTTTATTGATTTTTGGAGGGGAAGGGAGAGGGAGACAAACATCAATGTGAGCGTGGAACACCGAATGGCTGCCTCCTGCACAGCTCCTACTGGGGATCAGGCCAACAACCTGGGCATGAGCCTTGACCAGGAATCAAACCGGCAACCGCATGGTGCACAGGATGACACCCAACTCACTGAGCCACACCGGCCAGGGCCAGACGGTCTGCATTCAAGGTCCCAGCTCGACCACTGCCTCGGTAGGACCCCACAGATGTTAACCCCTCTGGGCCTGTTTCCTCATCTGAAGACTTCCGGAAGAACAGCAAGCTCTGCCTCATGGTGCTGCTGTGAGAATTAGATGAGTTGAACCCTGAGCTGACACACCCAGTACGGGCACAGCACATTCATATCAATTACACACAAACATGAAATTCTCCTTCCGTATTGCATGCTGGACCCGGGAAGGGTCTGGCTGGGACCCTGTAGGACAGGGGAGGAGGCTCCTTTCTTTACTTTTCCAATTTCCTCTTTCCCTGATTATGGGGTGGGGTTTGAAGGGCTGCCCCAGGCTCCCTGACACCGCCATTCCCTCCTCCACATCTAGCCATACCCCCTATAGCATCCTCAACTCAACAGAGCTGTTACCAGGATTCCTTCTCTATTGTTCTGTGACTTCCTTCTGGGCGCCTCATTAGAAATGAAGTCTTGGCTGGCAGTTCAGTTGGTTAGTGCGTTATCCCAATATGGCAAGGTTGTCGGTTCAATTCGGGTCAGAGTAGATACAAAAATTAACAAATAAATGCATAAGTAGCCTGGCCGGCGTGGCACAGTGGTTGAGCATTGACCTATGAACCAGGAGGTCATAGTTTGATTCCCACTTAGGGCACATGCCCAGGTGGCAGGCTCGATCCTGTGTGTGTGTGTGTGTGTGTGTGTGTGTGTGTGCGTGCGCGCGTGGGGGGGTGGCTTGGAGGAGGCAGCTGATTAATGATTCTCTCTCATCAAAGATCTTTCTATCTCTCTTTCCCTTTCTCTTCCTCTCTGAAATCAATAAAAATATCTTTTTTTTAAAAAACCACATAAATAAGTGCAACAACAAATCAATATTTCTCTCTCTCTCTCTCTCTCTCTCTCTCTCTCTCTCTCTCTCTCTCTCGAAGAAAAGCCTGGCCAGGTATGTCAGCTGCTTAGAGCATACACCAAGATTGCAGGTTCGATCCCCCAGTCAAGGCACAAACAAGAATCAACCAATAAATACATAAATAAATGAAACAACAAATGACTAATTCTTTCTCTCTCCCTCTCTCCGTCTCCCTCTCTCTCCCTAAAAGCAATCAATAAATAAAATAAAAAGCAATGGAAATGCAGAGCGCCTTCAGCCATTTCCCCTGCCCTAACACTCCCCCTTGCACTGAGTTATTTCCAAAGCCACAGGGTCCCACTCCCAGGGGCTCTCTGAAACCAACAGGCAAACCCTCAGGCCCAGGACAGCTTCAGCTCCCAGTCCTGCCCGACCCTCCAGCCCCTAACTTGGGGCATCAGCACTCACAACCAACGGAGGCCCCCAACACCCAGGGACAGGTGTTTGCTGACGCTGTTTGCTCGGGCCGGGCTCCCCTTCTTCTTTGTTCACTTGGACAACATACACTTTCTCTTCAGACTGTGTACAAAGTTCACCTGCCAGTGGGAGGAAACGTGGCTAAGTGTTCTGGGGCCGGGTGTCTCTAGTCCAGTGATGGCGCACGAGCCTTTTGAGCTCGGCGTGCCCGCATTTTGAAAAACCCTAACTTAACTCTGGTGCCGTGTCACATATAGAAATGTTTTGATATTTGCAACCATAGCAAAACAAAGACTTATATTTTTGATATTTATTTTATATATTTAAATGCCACTTAACAAAGAAAAATCAACCAAAAAAATGAGTGCGCGTGTCACCTCTGACACGCGTGTCATAGGTTCGCCATCACTGCTCTAGGGCAAGGGTGGGGATGTAAGGGTGGGGGGCAGCACTCCTGGAGAACTTTTCTAGTTCATGGAAGCCAAACAGAGAACACACCTCGAAGCGAGATCTCCGCAGACTGACAAAGGGCTTTCCAGGAATGAGCTTCCAGCTTCTTTTAGGCCAGTGGCGGGCAAACCGCGGCTCGCGAGCCACATGCGGCTCTTTGGCCCCTTGAGTGCGGCTCTTCCTAAGCCTTAGGAGTACCCTCATGAAGTTAATAAAAACGTACCTACCTATATCGTTTAAGTTTAAAAAATTTGGCTCTCAAAAGAAATTTCAATCGCTGTACTGTTGATATTTGGCTCCGTTGACTAAGGAGCTTGCCGACCCCTGTTTTAGGCATTCAGAACTAACCCTTTGAGTGCCAACCAATATCCTAGGGACTATGCTAAAATTGCCAAGGCATTTTTGCTGATTTTACAGCAGTTTAGGAAAAAAAAAATTATGAATCGCAAGTAAATGAAGTTACATATTCAAAAACTTAAGGAAACCTTTACTCCATTTGCTTTCATCTTTGACCTATATTGCTTGCTGATTGTATTATAAAATACTAGTAGAAAAAAAAATTTGAACAAAACATATAATGCTAAAATAAAGCGCTCCCGGCACTCTAGGGGTTAAGGAAGGAATATTCGAAGATTAGTGCGAAGAGGGGAAGGGAGGGGAGGAGGAAGCAAGACAGGGATCAGGGATGACACAATATTCAACCACAAAAGGCATTTCAAAGGTGTGCTAACCCTGGTTCACTACAAAACAGCCCTGGGGCGAGACCACCTGCCAGGACCTGGGCTCGGTGAGGAATTTATGACCCTCTTATCTTACGACCCTGAGGGGTCACTTTTCACAGGACTCCTTTCTTTATCCACAAGGAGGACCTGCACCCAGAGCCTCCCGGGGGTGGGCAGTGTGGTTTAACCCTTTGAGTGCCAACCAATATCCTAGGAACTCTGCTAAAATTGCCAAGGCATTTTTCTTGATTTTACAACAGTTTAGGGGGGAAAAAAAATTATGAATCGCAAGTAAATGAAGTTACATATTCAAAAACTTAAGGAAACCTTTACTCCATTTGCTTTCATCTTTGACATATATTGTTTGCTGGTTGTATTATAAAATACTAGTAGAAAAAAAAATTTGAACAAAACATATAATGCTAAAATAAAGCGCTCCCGGCACTCTAGGGGTTAAGGAAGGAATATGCGAAGATTAGTGCGAAGAGGGGAAGGGAGGGGAGGAGGAAGCAAGACAGGGATCAGGGATGACACAATATTCAACAACAAAAGGCATTTCAAAGGTGTGCTAACCCTGGTTCACTACAAAACAGCCCTGGGGCGTGACCACCTGCCAGGACCTGGGCCCGGTGAGGAATTTATGACCCTCTTATCTTACGACCCTGAGGGGTCACTTTTCACAGGACTCCTTTCTTCATCCACAAGGAGGACCTGCACCCAGAGCCTCCCGGGGGTGGGCAGTGTGGTTTAACCCTTTGAGTGCCAACCAATATCCTAGGAACTCTGCTAAAATTGCCAAGGCATTTTTGCTGATTTTACAGCAGTTTAGGAAAAAAAAATATTATGAATCGCAAGTAAATGAAGTTACATATTCAAAAACTTAAGGAAACCTTTACTCCATTTGCTTTCATCTTTGACATATATTGTTTGCTGGTTGTATTATAAAATACTAGTAGAAAAAAAAATTTGAACAAAACATATAATGCTAAAATAAAGCGCTCCCGGCACTCTAGGGGTTAAGGAAGGAATATGCGAAGATTAGTGCGAAGAGGGGAAGGGAGGGGAGGAGGAAGCAAGACAGGGATCAGGGATGACACAATATTCAACAACAAAAGGCATTTCAAAGGTGTGCTAACCCTGGTTCACTACAAAACAGCCCTGGGGCGAGACCACCTGCCAGGACCTGGGCTCGGTGAGGAATTTATGACCCTCTTATCTTACGACCCTGAGGGGTCACTTTTCACAGGACTCCTTTCTTTATCCACAAGGAGGACCTGCACCCAGAGCCTCCCGGGGGTGGGCAGTGTGGTTTAACCCTTTGAGTGCCAACCAATATCCTAGGAACTCTGCTAAAATTGCCAAGGCATTTTTGCTGATTTTACAGCAGTTTAGGAAAAAAAAATATTATGAATCGCAAGTAAATGAAGTTACATATTCAAAAACTTAAGGAAACCTTTACTCCATTTGCTTTCATCTTTGACATATATTGTTTGCTGGTTGTATTATAAAATACTAGGAGAGACAGAGAGAGGGAGAGACACACATTGATTACCGATGTGACAGAGAGACGTGCCCCGGGGGCACCCCGCCTCCCCCGAATGTGCCTGACCCGGGGGTCGAACCCGCCACCTGGGTACGTGCCTGACGGGAATGGAACCGAAAGCTTTGGTGCAGGGGAAGGACGCCCCAAGCAATGGAGACCCCCCCCCCCCCCGCACCCCGGGACACACAGCCTCCTCGCCTGGGGGACCTTTGTGACGTCCGTCCGGACCTGCCAGCAGAGGACCCCGATGGGGGAGCCCGAGTTCACCGCATCCCGTGCGTTTGGCGGAGGCTGAAATGCTGGGCGCAGACAGTGACCATCAGGAAAAGCCGAAGCGTGTCGCCTGGTTGCGTGTCTCCGGGGCTGGAAGCCGGAGGCAGGAGGACCAGAAGCGGGTCGTCCGCTGTGGCTGCTCAGGGGACCGTGTTTGTCTCCCCATTGGCCCTAAGGACGGGGGCGAAGACCAGGGAGGCTGGCAGTTTCGGATCCAAGTCTTTTTTTAAAATTTGCACCCGAGGATATGTTTTTATTGTTTTCTCTTTTTAAAGAATGGGGAGTGTGGGGGAGAGAGAAACATGGATGTGAGAAGCATCCGTCGGTTGCCTCCTTGCACGCACCCCGACCTGGGAGGGAACCCGAAACCCAGGTATAGATGCCCCGGACCGGGAGTCGAACCCGCCACCTTTTTGGTTTACCGGATGACACTCCAACGCACCGAGCCGCCGCGCCTGGGCTGGGACCACCGAGTCCTGGCCGATTGGAGCCTGTTGGCTGCAGGGAGGGCCGGTAGGGCCGTCGCTTGTAGAGTCGGTCATTGCACGGTGTGTAGGACACAGACCGGACACCCGCCCTGGCTCTGCAAGAAGGACATCTTCCCAGGCAGCCGATTGGTGGGAGCCACTCCCCATCTCCTGAGACACGCGTCCTCCTGAGCTCCTGGCCTGGATTGTGCTCCTGTGCCTGGGGTGCTCCAGGCACTCACCGGGGACCCACCTTGTTGGTTGCTTTGCCCAACAGCCATTGCCTTCCTACTCACAGATACTTGTTACTTGCTACCATGACCCTGCAATGTGTGTATTCCAGAAAGTCTGGAATCTACATTCCAAAGGATAACTCTTTTTAAAAAAAAAAAAAAAAATTTTTTTTATTGATTTCAGAGAGGAAGGGAGAGGGAACGGGGGTGATACCACATCCCTCAGGGAGTCTCCCAGAAAGTGTGCGGGACGGCGGTGGCAAAGGGCCTGGGCCTGGGGGCTCCTGGCCTGGTGCGGGGAGACAGTGTCCCCTTCCTGTAGAGGGTGGACGGTTGGCTGGGAGCGGGGAGATGAGGTCTCCAGGACTCCTGGGCTGGGAAGGGGGTCTTGGCCGGGCTATAGGGGTGTCTCTAGGTAGGGGAGGCCTCAGGTTGAACGGGGAGTGGGTGGTTCTCTGGGTGCTAAGGAGGTAGGTGTCAAGCCTGCCTAGGGGTTGTTGACCGGGCCGAGCTAAAGTAAATGGTCCCTTGGGCTGGTCTGAGGGCCCTTGGGCGCGGGGTGGGGCTGAACTGGAGGGCCAGGGCACATGGTGAATCTGTGAGCTAAAGTAAATGGTCCCTCGGGCTGGTCTGAGGGCCCTTGGGCGTTGGGGGGGGGGCTGAACTGGAGGGCCAGGGCACATGGTGAATCTGGGACCCCGTTCCCACCGGAACTTCCCAGGTTCAGTCAAACAGCCTAGAATGCAGGCCTATCTGACCGTCCAGCCACAGTTGAGGAAGGGACCCGGGGACGCACCTTGTGCTGGAGGCCCAGGGTGGTCACCGCCCGTCCCTCCCAGCTTCCCTTGCCCACCATGCTGGCCTGGCACAGGCTAGGGGCGTTTGCTCAAGTAGAGTTTGGTTTCGTTCAGCCATTGGGAGGGGGAGAATTGGAGGGGCTAGAGTTGGTGCCCTGAGCATAAACTTAGTTGAAGGAACTGAGAAATCTTGGGGGACCACACCCAAGGGCATGCCTGACTGCAGGGGAACAGCAAAGGGGAGCCGTGTGGGGGCTGCTAGGAAAGGCCTCTCAAACTGGGTATCCACTTCCATCCTCGGGTTTTGCCGTGTCTGGTACTCGCCATTTGATTTGCTTAATAATCTCTAAATCCACTCACTTGTTAAAACTCAAAACTCCTCCATTTGACCCAGCAATCCCACTTCTAGCAATATATCCTGTATTCATAGCAGTGTTATTTACAATAGCCAAGCTCTGGAAATAGCCCACGTGCCCATCAGTAGATGAATGGATAAAAAGAAAAAGTGGTATATTTACACAGTGGAATACTACATGGCTGTTTAAAAAAAAAAGAACTCTTTCACTTTGCAATAGCAGGGATGGACCTGGAGATTATGATGCTAAGCGAAATAAGCCAGTCAGAGAAAGACACTTATATGTGGAACCTGATGAACAAAATAGGTCCAGAGACATGGATGCAAGGACCAGACATCTCAGAGGGAAGGGGCCTTGGAGGGGACTGGAAGAGATGAGCTAAAGAACGTATGTGCATATATAAATAGCCCATGGACACAGGCTACAGTGCGGTGAAGGTCAGGGGGTGGGGCTGGGTGGAGGAGGAAAATGGGGGACATCTGTAATAGTGTCAATAAAAACCCTCAAAACTACTTTTAAAGGGGTCTTTCAGTTACTCATTCACTTGTCAAACATGAATTAAATTCAGTTGAAACAAAATAATATTGCTTGAATTTTAGCCAGATTATGTTGCCTCTGAAAGCCTGTTCTTTTTATTATTTTTTAAATCCTCACCCGAGGATATTTTTCAATTTTCAGAGAGTGGAAGGGAGGAGAAGAGAGAAATATGGATGTGAGACACATCAATTGGTTGCCTCCCATATGTGCCCTGAGCAGGGCCAGGGATGGAGCCTGCCACCTAGGTATGTGCCCTTGACCAGAATCAAACCAGGCCCCTTCAGCCTGCAGGGCAACGCTCTATCCACTGAGCCAAACTTGCTAGGGCATGAAAACCTGTTCATTTTGTTAAAAAAAAAGGTTTATTTGCCAAGTGTGAGAGAGGCTTAAAAAAACAGCACCAAACCGAGACCTTGATATTGGGAATCTCTGGTGGAAAACCACGAAGGGAGCCTCTTCCTTGCTTTGAGGGTGGGTGGTATTAAGGGCAGATGATTTAGTTGCTCATCTACACCGTTCCTGGGTGATTCTAGTGTTAAACCAGGGGATGATCTTTCCATGGACCCTGAGAGGAGGGGGTGTCATGGAATTCCAGGTATGGTCATCCCGGGAGGAGAGATGCTTGTGGTTGGGGGATCGGTTTGTTGATTGAGAGGCAGATGATTTATTGGTTGCTGGTGTGTGCTCTGACTAGAGATCGAACCTGCAACCTGCGGGTATCAGGACACGCTCTAACCAACTGAGCCACCCTGCCAGGGCCCAGCAAATGTTTCTTAAGGGGAGAGTAGTGCACAGCCACACCCAGTCTCTGCCCGCATGGGCCTCATGTTCCAGCCAGAACCACAGACCTGTAATTCCATTGGTCATGCAGGGCTATGGGAGCTGTGAGGCTGTCAGGGTGAGGGCTGAGGGCATGAGCAGGGCGGCTGGCAGAGCCATCCCAGAGGGAGGGAGAGTGTCAGCAAAGAAGATGGAGCCACATCCTTCTAAGACAGTGGTTCTCAACTTTCCTAATGCCCCGACCCTTTAATATACAGTTCCTCATGTTGTGGTGACCCCCAATTTCATTGTTACAAATGGAACATAATTAAAGCATAGTGATTAATCACAAAATATGTAATTATATATGTGTTTTCTGATGGTCTTAGGCGACCCCCGTGAAAGGGTCGTTCGACCCCCAAAGGGGTCGCGACCCACAGGTTGAGAACCGCTGTTCTAAGCTTGTCTCAAGGAAGTCACATGGCATTATTCTGCTGCCGCTATTGGCCGGGACAAGCCCAGGCGGTTTCTGGGGAGGAATGGCTAAGGATTTGTGGCCACGTTTGAAACTGCCGCGGACAGGAAAGCAGTCAGCTCACCTCCAGTGACCACCTTCTCACCACAAACCAGTGTGTGACATTTAGGATGAAGGGATCTTGTTTGAGGACATGGCTGTGAACTCACCAGCCAGTGCTGGGCACCCAGGCGAGGCGCGTCTACATCGTTGGTTCTCGGAGGAGAACTGCTCCTTCTTCCTAGGAAAGGTCTCCCACTCATGCAGTGGGAGGGCAGCAGCACCCACGTAACTTCTTCAACCCAGATGTTCCCATTGCTCCAAGCCAACAGGACCATGTCAGGTCGTGGAAAAGACTACAGGTGATACCACAGCCAGGAGCCCTTTGCCTGGAGAGGCCGTGCAGGCAGCACTCAACCACCAACTGCTGAACGTTCATTACTTCTGACCCAGGGGTTTAGAAAATGTTTTGAAATGTTTATGCAGAACTCAGGAGAACAAAGGTGGCGGAGGAGTGGAGGAAGGGATAGAATGGGCTGCGGGTTACAGGCTGTCACCTGGAGAAATTTGTGAAGAAATACATTTTTATTGATTTCAGAGAGGAAGGGAGGGGGAGATAGAAGCATCAATGAGGAGAATCATTGATTGGCTGCCTCCTGCACACCCACTACTGGGGATCAAGCCTGCAACCCAGGCACGTGCCCTAACCCGGAATCAAACCGTGACCTCCTGGTTCATAGGTTGATGCTCAACCACTGACCCACCCCAGCTGGACCTGGAGAATTTTAATGTCATCTCATGTGAAACATGGGCGTCAAATACGTCCCTCACTCCCAGGAGGCCCTCAGGGAAGTGGAAATGTGAAGCGCACGTGCCCAGGTGTCCATGCTTGCCTGGGGTTTCCAGCTCTCTGGGCCCCTAGGACAGTGATGGCGAACCTGACACGCGTGTCAGAGGTGACACGCGAACTCACTTTTTGGGTTGATTTTTCTTTGTTAAATGGCATTTAAATATATAAAATAAATATCAAAAATATAAGTCTTTGTTTTACTATGGTTTCAAATATCAAAAAATTTCTATATGCGACACGGCACCAGAGTTAAGTTCGGGTTTTTCAAAATGCGGGCACGCCGAGCTCAAAAGGTTCGCCATCACTGCCCTAGGACTTGCTCTCTCTGTCCCCATGCCCTGCACCTCACTGTATCTTGATGGGACAAGGGACGCAACGACATTCATCCTGACTCACTTGGAATCTTGGGCCGGAGGGATTGCAGCCTTGCACAGAATCTGCTAGAATTGGTCTGACAACCTCCATCCTTTTTTAAAAAAACCCCAATTAATTTTGTTACCCGCCCCGCCCCCCCCCCCGAGGATTTTTAAATATTGACTCTTTAGAGAGAGAGGAAAGGGGAGAGAGAAACATTGATCAGTTGCTGCCCGTAGGCGCCCTGACTGGGAATCAACCCGCAACCTTTTGGTGAATGGGACGATGCTCCACCAACTGAGCTGCCTGCCAGGGCTCCATTCTTGTGTGTTAACATTGCTTATTTATCAAAACAATAATGAAGGGTATTTGAATAGGAAAATACCCACACAGATTCTACCACAGAAATATAGTTTACTTATCCATCTTCTCTTTTAGTCCTTGTTCATACACATAAATACTTTACTACAAATATCAGTGCACCCACTTCATTGTAAGCACTTAGCTTTCAGTAACATCCCTCGTAATGACCAAATCATAACTGCAAATCCATTGAGTAAAAAACTAGATCTGTTTTCCAGCTGTCACATTCATTATCGACGATGCCCACGTCACCTGTGTGTGCAGGACGGGGCCCCTGGCGGTCCTTTGGTCTTGAGAACACCGTCATTCAGTGCTTTGGGGTCAGGCCTGAGTCCCACCACGCCACTCAGGTTCTGGTGCAGGACTGGGCTGAGAAGGCAGCGTCTCATCAACTGGCGTTAGCGCTAGACCGGTGTCTCTTCTTGCGTTTAGCCCCACTGTGCGTCTTCTGGTGCCCGATGAGGTGTGAGCTCTGGGTGAAGGCCTTCCCGCATCTGTCGCAGACATAGGGGCGCTCCCCAGTGTGGATCCTCTGGTGGCGGATGAGGTGGGAGCTCTGGCGGAAAGTCTTGTTGCAGAACTTGCACAGGTAGGGCCTGGCTCCGGTGTGAGTCCTCAGGTGCTGGGAGATGGCCGAGCGGTCATTGAAGGTCCGCCCACACTCTCGACACTTGAACGGCCTCTCTCCAGTATGAATCCTCTGGTGCTGCGTGAGGGAGGAGCTCTGGATGAAGGCCTTCCCGCAGTACTGGCACACGTAGGGCTTCTCTCCCGTGTGGATTTTTCTGTGCACGGAGAAGTACCTGGGGTTCCGGAACAGTTTGCTACACGCGCTGCAGCGGAACACCTGGCTCCCCTTGTGGATCCGTATGAACGTGACCTGCGGGGTGCTCCTGGTTTCCCGAGCTCTGCCCCCTTGGCGGCTCTGCTGGGTTTTTACCTGGGAATCACGCGCTGCCTTTCTGATGCGTGAGCTATGCCTGCGCAAGCTTTTCCGGGGCAGAGTTTTCCGGAGGGAGGCGCGGCTTGTGGCGAGACCCCTGTCTGCTGGGGACTTGGGGCTTTCGTGGTGCTGCTTCTCAGAGAGGGCTTCCTCCTGGGCCAGCCCCACGGGCGGCAATGCCGTGTCCCCAACTTCCAGGGCCGCCCCCTGCGGGGCCTCCGCTGAGGTAGAGGGTTGGGCCTCGGCCCCCGAGAGCTCTTCCACTTTCAGGTCGGGGGCTGGTTCTGCCGCAGGAACAGCTGACTTTGGGGGTAACTGCTCCCCTTCCACTGTAGTCTCCCAGCCTGAAAGACACCAGAAGGTGTGGGTTACGCAGAGAAAATGCTGAAGTGGGCTGAGAGCAGGACAATTACGTTTAAAAGCTGGGGGATGTCTTATGTGTTTTTTAATCCTCAGCTGAGGGTATGTTTTTATTCATTTTATCAAGGAAGGGGGAGAGAAAGAGAAACAGTTGCCTCCTGTACACATCCTGACCGGGGAACGAACCCACAACCTAGGTATGTTCCCTGATGGGGAACTGAACCCGCAACCTTTCGGCGTGCGGGACAACACTCCCCCCAACTGAGACCCCCGGCCAGGGCAAAGCTGGGGACGGTCTCCCCCAAGTGCAGTCTTGCAACCTGGGGAGCGACTGAGAGAAGCAGTCATGCAGCCCAGCGGGGACACTGCTTGAGACCGGGCGGGTGTCTGCCGCTCTCCCTCTCCTGTGCGGCCCTGACGCCCACAGGGAGGTCCTTCCGTGGGACCGAGGCTGCCCCGTGCACACAACACCCGCCCTTCAGGGCCACAGGCCAGCTCCAGGCCCCGGCTGGTGCAAGGGACTTGAGAAACATCCATGTGAGAGAGACACATCGACCGGTTGCCTCCTGTATGCGCCCTGACCCAGAATCGAACCTGTAACCTTTCGGTGTACAGGACGATACTCCAACCAACCAAGCCCCCCGGCCAGGGCTGCAGGGGCCTCTTGAGGGCACACCCATTCCTCCAGCTGGGCCCAGAGAAGGCACAGGCGGACGCGGGGCCCCCATGCCACCCGTCCTGAGGGCAGTGCGGGCGAGGGCAAGGCCTCACCCACGGAGACCAGGTGTCGGAAGGTCTCCAGCATCACGTCATGGTACTCGGTCCTCTGCGTGGGGTCCAGCAGCTCCCACTCGTCCCTGTTGAAGTCCACGGCCACGTCCAGGAAGGTCACTGGCTCCTGCAAGGCCACAGTGTGCTGCTCAGCAGGAGGGTCAGGAGCCCTCGAAGGGGACAGAGCCTGCTCTGCAGGGAGGGGTGCCTTTGCTTTGGGGAAGCGTGTGGGCTGAGGCAGAGCCCCAACTTCACCAGGAGTGGCAGGTACCTCCGCCGCCCACACCGAGTCCAGCTCACCTTTCCCCACACTCCCCGCGCGTCCCGCTCCTGGGCAGCCGACCCACGTGGGGGAACAGCTGCCATGCGGGGCGTCCCCAGGCCGCTGTGACCGGGATCAGTCCTTTCTGAGGGGCCCACGAGGACGCCAGGGGGAGAGGCCTCCCATGGCCCTTTGCCTGGACCTGGGAGGCATTTTGCCCACAAGAGGCAGAGCCACAAAATGGGCTGGAGAGCCCTCCACCACCGGGGAGCCCCTGGACACAGCCTGCCTGAAGCACCCCCAGGTCACCCCACACGAGCACCAGCACCTTCCTGCAGAGGCAGCTTCCGCCAGGAGCAGCCCTGGCCAGGGCCACAGACACAGGGCTGGGGCCAATCTCTGAGCCTCAACAACTCTGGTCATTTTGCAGCAAATCTCAGATGTCTCTGTCACACTCTTCTGCCCTTCCCGCTCGGAAACCCCAAAAGGCCTGGCCTGGAGGCCGCGGGGGTGGGGTGGGGGTGGGGGTCCCTCCCAGGGGAAGCTGTGACAGAGCAGGAAGGGGTGCCGCTCCCCTCACCTCCGGCAGGACCTCTGCTGGGCAGGTCGTCTCCTTCTCCTTCTCCTCCTGCTGAGCTGGGGTCTCCGGAGAGCAGGTGGGGCCCGGGGCAGGCAGAGCTGGGAGAGAGCAGCACAGGGTCAGGGGTGTCAGTACAGGGTCAGCCCGTCTCTGGCCCCACGGGGCTCCGTGTGCTCCACTCACCTTCTCCTCAGAGGCTAAGCCCGCACCTCTGGCCCCCGAGTCCTCCGACCGCCTGTCCCCGCCTGACACTGTGGAGGGTGGGGCTGTCCGGCCCCCAGGACAGACCCACTCTCCCGACACACCCGCCCTGATGTGGATTCTGCCAAGTCTCCTCCAATTCAGGAAACAGCCCTGCTCAGCCCTAACTTCCGTGTACCCCATCAACGTCTCTCCCTCTCTCCCTCTCTCTTCCTCTAAAATAAAAAAATATCCCCAACCTCCGTGCACCCCATCAACGTCTCTCCCTCTCTCTTCCTCTAAAATAAAAAAATATCCTCAGGTGAGGATTTAAAAAAAGAAAAAAAACCATCAGGTGCTGCATGGGGCAGGGAGGTGAGCAAAATGGACCTCAGCCACACAGAGGCCAGTCCCATGGACTCGGCTCCCAAACGCAGCCACCCCTCCTGGCTGGGCGGCTCAGTGGTTAAAGCGTCACCCTGATATGCCAAGGTTGCGGGTTCCATCCCTGATCGGGGCATATGTGGGAGGCAGCTAATTGATGTCTTTCTCTCTCTAAAATAAATAAATAAGTAAATAAATAAGACCCCAGTGGGTGTGGCTCAGTGGTTGAGCATCAACCTATGAACCAGGAGGTCACGGTTCAATTCCCGGGCAGGGCACATGCTCGGGTTGTGGGCTCCATCCCCAGGGTGGGGCGTGCAGAAAGCAGCCGTCAATGATTCGCTCTCATCATTGATGTTTCTCTCTCTCTCCCTCTCCCTTCTCTGAAATCAATAAAAATACAATTTTTTTAAAAAAGAATACATAAATAAGTGGAACAACAAATCAATGTTTTTCTTTCATAAATAAATAAATAAATAAATAAATTTAAGGGAAAAAAGCAACCCATCAGCCCACCAGCCACACCTGCTGCCAACGAGGAGTCTGGGAAGTTCCCTCAGACCTGCCGCTGCCCCTGAACTCAGGGCTCGGTTCCCCCTGAGCCAGGGAACTTCCCCAGGGCCCTGCCCCGCCCCCGCTCCTGCTGGTAGACCTACCCCCCCTTCTGATGACGGCTTCCACCGTGGCCTGTGCAGGGGATGCTCCCCCCTGGCACACCCATCCTGCTGCCTCCGAGCTCTGCTCCGCACCAGGTGCTGGCCTCCACGGCCCCACGACCAGCGCCCTCTAGTTCCTCTCGACTCCACCATCGCGCACGCATTCATTCGCCACATTCCCACCTCACACACTCATCTGTCATGTTCCCGTCTCACACGCATCCGTTCGTCACGTTCCCATCTTTGCTGCGAGACCGAGGCCTGCTGAGCTCAGGAGCCTGTGTCCTGGTCACCACGGTGTGCCCAGCCCCACCGCATGGGGGACACGGGAAGGCACCCCCGGAACACGCCTGTGGGACTGAAGTCAGGTTCCTCCTGGCTTGTGGGCAGGGCCTACGGAGGGCACTGAGGCAGCTCATTGGAGAGCTCCCTGTGGGGGGGCTCCTTGCACAGGCAGGGCCAGTGCCCCCCCCCCCACAGGGTTCCACAGCTGGGCTGGGGCCTGAGGCCTCCATTTCCACAGCTGGGTCCAGGGAGGATTCGCAAAGCCCTTGATCTGAGGCCACGGCAGGGACCCCCGCAGCACGATGCACCCACCCCCGTCCTCCAAGACGCCCCACAGGGTGCCCCCTCCGCACTGGCCCCGGCACCCACCTTTCTCCTCGGATGCCCAGGTCACATCCTCCACCAGGGCCACCGCCTGCTGGCTGTCCTGCGGGTGCTGAGACTCCACCCACACCCGGAGCTGGGCGGGCAGCGCGCCCAGGAACTGCTCGAGCACCAGCGCCTCCAGCATCTGCTCCTTGGAGTGCAACTCGGGCCGCAGCCACTGGCGGCACAGCTTCCGGAGCAGGGCCAGGGCCTCTCCGGGCCCTGCTGCCTCCTCGTAGCGGAAGTGCCAGAAACACCAGCACGCAGCCTCTGGGCCGGGATCCCAGGGGGTGGCCTCCTCCTCCTCCTCCAGCTTCACCACGATGGGGCTCTCGTCCTCTGGGGCTGTGTGCCCAGGGGAGCACAGTGCTGCCGGCCTCATGGGAAAGATGGCGCGGGCCACGAGGCTACTGCTCACCCTGGGGATGGATGGGATGAGGCTGCTGCAATGACAGGGAGTGAATGCTTATTGAGTGCCGACTGTATGCTGTGCTGTCCCGTCCTCAGTCCTGCCTGGGGGAAGGCGGATAGGACACGGAGGCTCAGGGAGGTGATTACTGGGCCTGCAGAACCTCTGGTCACCCCCAGCCCCAAAGAACTCTTAGGCTCAGAAGTCACCTCTTCTTGCCCCTAAATCCTGCTCTTTCCTTGCTCCATCCGGTCAGGGCCCAGGCCCGGGTGGGGCTCCGTGCCCAGCGGGGCTGCAGGAGGCAGCCTCTCTCGTCACCGATGTTTCTCTCTCTCTCCCCGTCTCCCTTCCTCTCTGTAAACAATCAATAAAATATATTAAAAAAAGAAACACATGAAAACATGTTCAACATCATTAGCCACCGGAAAGCGCAAAGTGAAACCACGAGATACCTCCCCCGGTAACAGGGCGCGAGCAGTGTGCGCCCGGGAGGCCCAGCCGCCAGAGGGGGAACCACAACCTGAGAGACGGGGAGGCGGTGCGCTAGGAGGAGGGACTGCGGCTGGAAAAGGTCACCGACTGTGTCAGGGCCAGGAACTGGCAGAGAAAAACTGCTAGACTGTCTTAGAAAACAATGTGTTGCGATTAAATCCAGCCAGGTGTGACTCCGTCTACCTCCCCTTTGTGCTTACGAACTTTCTGTGAACTTCTGAGGACCAGCTAATGAAATGCTTTGTACTTTTTTTAACACAGTTTTGCTATAAGGGATCATGCTGCACCCTTGGTTGGGGCCACACGCCCCAAACCTTCCCAGAGGGGGAGGGTGCGGGCTGTGGCCAGCTGGCCAGCTTAATAAAGACTCTTAAATCTAAATCTGAGTCGGTGGTCTATCTCGCTGAGCCAACCCATAACGGCCGGCAGCTCCTCCGGGTGCAGCCAGGAGCCCCGAACCTGCCCGCTCCAGCCTCAGGCTTATGCTTATTGGAACTAGGCGCCGACACATTAGAGAAGTTACTTTAAAACAAACAACAAGAAGAAAATGGGTGTGGACCCCGGAACTATGTCCCACAGGGAGCGGGTGACCGCGAAGAGGGGCGCAGGGCTGACTCTGCGGGCGGAGGCCGAGCGCGGG
>NW_005353728.1:267397-267966 GCF_000412655.1 Myotis brandtii
GTGACCGGCACGTCCGGGCGAAAAGCGGAGGACAGCGGGCACCCGGCAGCGGCTGTGCTCGGTTTGCGGGAAGGAAAGGGGACCCGCGGGGAATGCGTTTCTCGGGACCGTGAGGGAGGGGCCCCCGGAGCTTTTCTCGGGCCCCACAAGCAAGCACCCCAGGCTTTGCCGAGGCCTCACTGGGTGCTTGAGCTCTTCTTTTAAAAAAATGTCTTTAACACATTTCAAGAAGTAAAAACAAAACCAAGAAAAGAAAGAAAAACTACGTTTTCGAATCCAGGATTTGGATGGGGTGGGGCGGGGTGAACCTAAAAGCCCCGAAGCCCCGGCAGGGAGTTCACTGACTTCAGGGGGAGGGAGGGGGGAGGAGAAAGCCCTTCCCCGCACCGGGCGCCGGAGGCGGTCCCGAAGCCCGTGGAGCCCCAACATCCACACGGACCTCAGCCTCCTCACCACAGGAAAGCGAGGTGAAGGCAGGACAGGAAGTCACCGCGAGCAGCTGCGGCTACGTTTGGGGGAAAAACCAACGCAAACAATGGACGCGACGTTAGGAGCAACGGCGCAGCCCC
>NW_005353728.1:268391-275941 GCF_000412655.1 Myotis brandtii
CCGCCGTCCTCTGCAGCAGGCGCTCCGGGCTCCACGGGGACCCGCCCTCCTCACTCCTTTACCCGCTCCTTTTAGCGCTGACCTCCGCGCCGGGGCTTCGGGGTTCGCCCCGCCCCCACCCCAATCCTGGGTTCGAAGGCGTAGTTTTCTTTCCTTTTTTTTGGTTTTGTTTTACTTCTTGAAATGGAAGCTCGTAAGGCTGGCAACTTCCCTCTGAGGTAACGCGGTCCCCTGGCCAGAGCCCCCAGCGGATGCGGGCTGGGCGCCTCCCGAGAGGCCGGACTGTTCAGCAATAAACAGGCCGGACCCTGAGCAGCCCTCATCCCCGTGCTGCTGCAGCTTCCTGACCCTGAACATGTTGGTTTTGGATCCCTGGTTCCTCAGGGCGTTTTACTTGGTGCCTCCCCTTAAAGTAACTGCTGGGTTCTTCTTATCCCCACCCCCGGGTTCTGACGGACTTATTTCTCCTTTAATGTTGGTCATGAATTTAGTTTCTTCTCTTATCCTTGGGGGCACTGGGGTGCTTTTTAAAATCTTGCATTGAGTGCTCGCTCAGAAATGTGAGCTCGTGTTGTTTTAAGCCGCAGAACCTTCTGGGTCTGGGTGTCAGGAGCTCAGTGGGTCCTTACGGTGCCGAGCACCCAGGGGACCCGCAGGCCAACACGGTTCTGCACGGTCACCATCAAAACCCGACAGCTGAGCTCCAGCTTGACTTCCAACCTCACAAACCACCCGCAGTGGAAACTGAATGTGACCCTGGACCCAGGGACTCTCCCCCCTGAGCCCGGCCCCCCCTTACACAGACCAGACCCCAGGCCGGCTCGCAGCTGTTCCCATTCCACCAGGGACAGGAGAGCAGATGCCCCTTACACAGCCCCGACCCCAGGCCGGCGGCCCGCAGCTGTTCCCATTCCACCAGGGACAGGAGAGCAGATGGGCGCTCTGTGCTGATGGGAAGGGAAACACAATGGTCCAAAGGCGCTGGCAGCACGGTTACTCCCGTGGTCACGTGGCTGACTGCACACGGCGCGTGTTACTCCTGCGGTCACGTGGCTGACTGCACACAGCCCGTGTTACTGCTGCGGTCACGTGGCTGACTGCACATGGCGCATATTACTCCCGCGGTCACGTGGCTGGCTGCACACAGCGCGTGTTACTCCTGCGGTCACGTGGTCACATGGCTGACTGGCGGCGAGCATAGGCTCTGCCACTGCCAGCATTGGGAGAGTGTGTGACACCCCACCCACCACTAGCCCAGGGAGAGATAAAAACTCTGGGTATGGTTTCTATTGCAAGCACACTGCTTTTGAACCTTCATAAAAAAAAAAAATCGTAGTGTGAACCATCTGCGGGGGAACAGAGGTCCTGGCTTTCGGCCCACCAGCCGAGTGCCCCAGGGAAGCCTGGGCCACGTAATCCACTCACTTGCAACTAGGACAGGCTGAAGGGAGCTGCTGTTTTCCTCTCACGCGCCTTCTGTCACCTGCTTCTCTCCCAAGGTAAGTGGGTCCCTCACAGCAGTTTCCTAACGAAGCTGACAACTAACCAGGTGTATGTCGGCGACGGCCCACAAACCTAAGTTACCTAATTACAGCGACTGCTGAGGCTGCCAACCGGGTTTTGTGCATCGGAAACACCAAACCCAGGCCCAGAGGAGGACCTGCTGAAGGTGTGGATGATCACCTTGACATCAGGCAAAGGCTTGGAATCCACAACAGCAGCCGCCATTTCATTAAGGCCCCATAGTCTCAGTAAACAAGTGTCCAACCTTTACACAAAGAAGATCATGTTGGGAGAGGCTGGGAACCCTGCCCAGGGCCCCCGGGGAACGTAGCAGGGATGCAAACCCTGCTCTCTTATGCCCTTCACACCAAAGGGGACTTCTCATAACCACCACCTCACTTTTTCTCAGATGTGCCCAAGTGTGTCTCACCCAGAGGTCTTCACATTGGCCACCTCCCTACCAGGCCGCCTTTCCCATGTTCCCATCCAGCTCTCAGCTCATGTGTCACCTCCTCAGAGCTGTCTTCCTGCCCACTTCCAAAGCACGCACACTACCCACCCTCCCCAGCAGGCCCCACTGTCATTTCTCTCAGAGCACTGACTCATCTCCAAGCCTCTGGTCCAGTAATTACTTACTGTCACCTCTTCACCTCTATAGCAGCCCTGCCCAGGGAATTTGATCAAAAGACATGTCCTAGATCTGCACTGTCCCACCTCGCAGCCACCAGCTGCACATGACCAAGGAACATTTGAAGGAAGGCCAGTCCCACTAAGTTCAATCAGCTGCATGTGCTCTGGAATGAAAGAGGCCAATGAGATGGGCCTCCCCACTTGGTGCCTCACCGTGACCCACACCTGAGACAGCGCTAGGCACTCGGGCAGGTGCTCAAGCAGTATTTGTTGACTCAACACGGCTTCTAAGGGCCTTTTAGTCTTCTGCCTGGATTTCCCATTTCTGTCAAATTCCAGAAAATCTCACTGGCACTGAAATTGTGTCCTATGTAGAAATTATCCTGGGAGGATTGCTGCTGCTACAAAGTCCCCACCTGCTTGGGAGTCTGAGCCATGGCTTGAAGTACAGGCCTCAGAGTAAGAGGACACCTGGTTCACACCCCCACCTGCTGCTTCCCAGAGGAGCCAGGCCAGCAGGTGGCATTCCTGCTCCCACAGTAAAGTGGCTCCAGCAGCACTTCCCTGGGGGCTATAGGACTTAAGTCCTAACTTTATACACTTCTAGCCTTTGTAAGCCCTCAAAAGTTAATATTTACACCTATTCAATTCTTCTACATTCCACTAACATAACTTTCTTCAAATAAAGCCTGTCCATTCCTTAATTTATTCTTGGGTACAATTTCCAAAAAGTATTAACAAAATCTTTCCTTCCTTTGTATTCAATTGGTTATTCCTGGTATAAGGCAAAACTATTAATTTCTGCATTATTTTATAATTTGTCACACTTTTATATGTATATTTTTTTATTGATTCCAGAGATGGATAGAAACATCAATGATGAGAATCACTGATTGGCTGCCTCCTGCATGCCCCCCATTGGGAATTGAGCCTGCAACCCAGGCATGTGCCATTGACCCGAACCGAACCTGAGACCCTTCAGTCCCCAGGCCAACAACCTATCCACTGAGCCAAACCGGCTAAAGCTAATTGGTCACATTTCTGAACTCATTACTATTTCAGAGGGTCAGCCTTTGCCAGTCTGTGTTCTATTCTGTCTGAATTGTTCATGTTCCATGAAACCATCTTTCTTTTTAAATATATTTTTGATTTCAGAGAGGAATGGAGGAGAGAGAGAGATAGAAACATCAAAGATGAGAATCATTGATTAGCTGCCTCCTGCACGCCCCCTACTGGGGATTGAGCCCAAAACCTGGGCATGTGCCCTTGACCTGAATCAAACCCAGGACCCTTCAGTCAGCAGGACGCTCTATCCCTGAGCCACACCAGCCAGGGCATGGAAACCATCTTTTAACAGAAAGCTGGAAGGTAGTCCCTGCCCAGATCAGGACTGAGATGTAACTGGCCGCTGCATAGTTACGGGCAGCACCTCTAAGATGGAACATCACCCCCCACGCAGTTTCCTTCTTGGGCTGTATTCATAACCTCTCAGTTTCTACATCCTGCCAGCCACAAGCAATCAACACACATTCATATTTGTGTTTTATGTGTATGTTTTTAAGAAAAAGGCATAGATAATATGTGCATCCATGTATCTTTACATATGTAAGATACATACGGTTAAAAGATATCTTAAGAAACGCACATACATCTTAGAGATTTTTTCATCCAGTACACAGATTTGGCTCATCCTTTGTAACAGTTGTGCAAAGCAGTATAATGAAAACAACTACATGTGGTGCTGAATATCTGTATAGTTTTCCCCTGTATAGTCTTTTTTCGCCCCCCTGTATAGTCTTTTACCTTGACTCTTTATTTGCTTAATCAAAGTTACCCCAAAAATGGGCTCTTGGATCATTTTTTTCTCCTCCATTTCAGACTCAGTTATTCCTGCTTTGATCTGATTTACCTTCTTTCCTTAGATCTTTTGGAGGTGTCGCCCCCCCAAATGTTTGCTATGCTTAGTTCATTTGTTTCTCTTCATATTCAATTAATAGGTAAGGAATTACCCTGGAGATTACATCTGGATATCCAGGAGAGTGGTGCCAGGTAAAAGGATCAAGATTGCATGGGCCTTAGAGAACAAAACAGGTATGTGGAAGGTGACAGAGGACATAGTGTTTTCAAATAAAGATTTCACAGTATGTGACCGCACTCTTCCAGGCTGGGTTCCTATCTCCAAGGACGTGCGCTCTCAGAGTTCTTCATAGCACCATTTCATCTCAAGATTTCCTTCATCATCCCTTACCCACTGTGCTCATTGCAAAGCCTTGCCTTGTCTTCAAAGTCTCCTCTCTCTAAGACGCCCTCGTGCAGCACTTATTCACTCAAGTTTCCTGAGTCAGAGATTCAGTGACTGTCTTAGCAACTGGGGACACATCACAAATTGAAATAAGGATGCCTGTCCTCACCCATGTTACTTAATATTTGTTCCAGGTCAGATAACAGGACAAGCTGGGAAAGCAGGACCTGTTTTATTTGTATACTTTTATCATCTGTTTTATGCAGTTTGCCTCCTGTATGACTTATTTGGTGTAAAAACAGAGTGAGACATTTCATTCTTCTTCAATATGGTTGGTTCAATCCAGTGTAAGGCTTTTTGTTTGCTTGTTGTCAGGTAAGGTGAGACCAAGGCTGTGGCTTTCACCTGCACAGGTTGCATTGAGAGTGACCTCTCATATGAGTCCTCTGTTGCGGGACACGACGAGGACTCCTACTGAAGGTCTTGCCGTGGATTCTGTGCTTCCTGAAGCCTTCCTAACACTGGCCACATCCTCAGGCGCATTCCAGTATGACTTGTGAGGCTGAACGAGAGAGCTACTCCTCAGGCCTTTTCCACAGCAATCACATCCCCATGGTTTCAGATTTCTCAGATGTAATTACTTGGTGTTAGAACTTTTTCCATGACTAGATTTTTTTTGGGTCCAGTATGAATTCTCTCAAAACTGACTGACTCAGACCAGAAGCCTTTCCTGCTATGGTCATATTCCTCAGATTACGTCTGTTTGAGTTGTCATGTTGAAAACTCATGAAGAGGACTAACTCTGTTCAGTCTCTGCATGGTAGTCTCCCATGTGTAGAGAAGGATTTTCTTCTCTTCCAACAAAATTCTCATGTTTTTTTTTTCCTACTAATGTTAGTATTCCTTTGAGAGTTGCCACATTCATATTTGTAGGGCTCATCTTCTGCTTAATTTCTTGACATATCAAAAAAGTTCAATGTCCGGCAAGCTTTCCTACAATCATGACCTTCAAAACAGTGTCTTCATTCCATTGCTTTCCTAAGGGTTAAATCTAAATTATGTGTCAAGTTTTCTACTCGAACCACACATATGGTAAAATCTTCTTTAAAGAACACTGTGTGATGGTTGAAGATCTGAGTGCCATCAAATATTTCTCCACATATGCCCTAGCCAGTTTTGATCAGTGGACAAAGCATCGGCCTGCAGACCAAAGGGTCCCGGGTTTGATTCCGGTCAAGGGCATGTACCTTGGTTGCAGGCTCCTCCCGGACGAGGGCCCTGGTCAGGGATCATTCAGGAGGCAACCAATAGATGTGTTTCTCACACATCAATGTTTCTCTCTGTCTTTCCCTCTCTTTTTCACTCTCCCTAAAAAATCAATAGAAAAATATTTTTGGGTGAGGATTAACAACGACAAAACAACAAAATATTTCTCCACATTCCTTATCTTCACATCTTTTCAAATCAGCACCTACATGAAGATGAATGCCCTCTGTCTCAAGTGTTTACCATTTCCTTCTACTTCCACCAACGCCCATGCTGCCATTGTTGCAATCATGGGGAGCCAGAGGGGCATGTGAGTTGAGCTGTGTCAGAAAGGCCTGGTTTCCACTCATTCCCCATCCTCCGCATGAGCTATAGCACAGCTATAGCAGTGTTGGGAGAAAGTGGCCACTGCAAGAGATGGCTGTCTCCTCTAACAGTAAAGCATGCCATTCCAAACGCCTATGATTCCCATGTTTTTAATACATTGCCCGGGCCTCCTGAGGTTCAGACAGGTGCACTCAACTTACAAACTTCTAAGTCCCCTCTCATTCATAACTCATTAACAGAATGGGTCAAGACATGGGACAATTCCAAACCCTTGAATTTAGGTGAAAATTACTAGGGAGTTCTTTGTACTCTTCATGAAACTCTTTTGTTTAAAAAATTATTATTATTATTTATAAGTGCCCTTGACAGGAATTGAACGCGGGACCCTTTGGTCCATAGGCTGACACTCTATCCACTGAGTCAAACCAGCTAGGGCAAAAAAGTATTTCAATATAATAAGAAAAACAAAACCTCTATTTTTACCCTTCAAAAACCTATGCCTTAACCAGACTTCCCCGTATCACTGCATAATGCCAAAAGTTTTTCTTTATTGTATATTAAGAATGAGATACAAAAAGAACTTATATGGTAAATACACATGTAACAAAGACTAGTCACAGGAAGTTCCTGGAAGCCTTTGCCTATGGGATTGCCAGCAAGTTGCCCCCTTGGTCAGTCACTCACCCAGCCCACTGCGTCCACCTCTGAATGGGGAGAAGCACCATGCCAGCCCCACGACTGCTCTCTCAGGCCAAGTACCATCACCTCTTCCCCAGTTGCTGCCTCGGCCATGGCTTCCAGCTGCCTACCACCGTTCTTTCTTCACAAGCCCCCACCTCATTGAAACTCAAACCACCTGCACAGTGGGCCCGTGCACCTGCTGAACTTCAGCTGCATGTCAATAACTGACAGTTACCTGCCCCCTGCCCCCAATTGGGTGACATGTTGTTCCCCGAACATGGGGAGCTGCTACAGTGTTTTGGACAGGTTCAAGCCTTGGACTGAGGAGAGGGCACAGTCGTCTCATTGCCACGTGCAAGTCCCAGCTTGGAGGGCAGAGCCTTCCCAGCACAATTAGCCAACAGCTATAGCTTTAAGCTTGAACCTGTGGTCCAAACAAGTGGCCCCATGTGTCTGAGTGATAGAGTTCAGGTGCATGTAGTTGAGTAGGGCTGAAACCAACCAGAATGTTGTAAACATCTTGATCACTCTCATACTTTGCCTCATGGCATCTGCTATAAAATAAAGACACGGCTTGTGGTCGCTGTCTCTCTCCATCAGAGAGGGCAGCGTCCCACCGAGACCCAGCTTTCGTTCTCATGTCTGTCTTTTCTAAGCCTTTCATCAGCCCCACTCGGGTTCACCCTTGGCTGTGCCGGTGCGGCGCACCCGAATATGCCAAGCTCCAATCTGTCACCCCAAACTCTGTCTCCATGCCTGGAAGCTCTCTCCTAACTGGTTTGGCTCAGTGGATAGAGCGTCGGCCTGCGGACTGAAAGGTCCCAGGTTCGATTCCGGTCAAGGGCATGTACCTTGGTTGTGGGCACATCCCCAGTAGGAGGTGTGCAGGAGGCAGCTGATT
>NW_005353728.1:276068-280965 GCF_000412655.1 Myotis brandtii
AATCAGCTTGAATATCACCCCGCAGTGTCCCCGACCACCTCCTGTGGAATAATCCCCACGCTCCCTTTACACCAGGCCCTTTCCCTCAGGACGTACCATATTTATGTGAGCATGGTCCCATCTGTGCAACTTGTCTGCAGAAGCTATAAACTACCAGACCACAAAGTCCACGACGGCACCACCAGAGTGATTAATGCCCTGCACAAGACACAGGAGGGCTTCCACGGTGCTGTGAGGTGAAGGGACTCTGACATCAGAGGAGCCAGGCACGGTCCCTCAGGGACACACAGACAGGACCTGATGGCAGAGGAGCCAGGCGCTGTCCCCTGACGCCTGGCCAGGGCGAGTGTCCTGCTGAGCCTCCTGCACATGGTCTCTGTGCTGGCACAAGCCCTGATCCCGTCTCCCTTGGCAGCTGGAGTCAGCAAACTCCTAGGTCAGGCTGAAGTGCATTCAGGAAGGTCTGGCCCCTCAGGACCAAATCAATGGGGGGAAAATATCCTCAGGTTAGGACTGGAAACAAACAAAAAAACTAGTTCATGATAAACAGGGTGTTTCCAATAAGTGGAAGAACCTAGACTGAAAATGGGCGCTGAAAGAACACCTGCCCTACGCTATACAACACGAAGAAATGCCAGACAAGTAAAACAGCTAAGAAAAAACCCAAAGAAACTAGGAAACAAAAATACTTGTATAACCTACCTATGTATGATATAGAGCCTAGAACAGGAATAAAAATAAGTAAATCCTAAAACTTATTTTTTTTACTCCTCACCAGACAATATTTTTTCCATTGATTTTTTAGAGAGTGTAAGGGAGGGGGAGAGACAGAGAGAGAAACATCGGTGGGGGATCAAACCTGCAGCCCAGACAGGTGCCCTGGACCTGGAATCAAACCTGCAGCCCAGACAAGTGCCCTGGACCTGGAATCAAACCTGCAGCCCTTTGGGGCAAGGCCAACACTCTAGCCACTGAGCGCACCAGCCAGGGCTTAAAGGATTTTACACAGCAATTTGTTGCTACCACTTTCAGCTTACATCTTGGTTGATTCTCAGGTTCCATTTCTATAAATCCTACCTATAAGAAAAACCAACCTGAATGTGCCAAAAAATAAAATGTATACAAGGAATTTTTTTCCAACAACTTGAATGTCCATCAAGAGAAAAATTAAATATGAACTATACTGCATCTTTTAAAATGAAGTAGACCTGTATTAAGAACAACCCAAAATATAAACATATACAAATGTCCCTCGACTTAGGGATGGGTTATGTCCCAATAAACCCATCCTAAGTTGAAAATATCCTAACTTGAAAATGCAGTTAACCCAGCCTACCTTAAACACACTCAGAACACTTCCATTAGCCCACAGCGGGGCAAAATCATCTAACACGGGTGGGGAACATCTGGCCCACGGGCCTTATCATTTAGTCTGGCCCTGTCAAGGCATTAGGGGTGAGTTCATCAAATGTTTGACCAAATATAGCAGGCTAGTTTTTAAGTGGATAATTTTGTATGGCCTGAGAATGATGTTATAAATATCTAAATGGTCCCTGGCAGAAAAAAGGTTCCCCACTCCTGATCTAACACAAAGCCTGCTTGATAATAGTGTTGAACATCTTAAATTGTTAAATACTATACTGAAAGCACCACCATAAAGTTAAAAACTTATTTCAAACTATAGTTGAGTAGGGGACAGTATTCATATACATATATGTAAACATAAAAAGGAAAGGCTGGTGTGGTTCAGTGATTGGAGCAGCGGTCGCCAACTGGTGGTCTGTGGATTAGAGTGTCTTGAGGGTTCGATTCCTGGTCAAGGGCACCCACCTGGGTTGCAGTTCACTCCCCACCCCTGGATAGGGCGTATGTGGGAGGCAACCAGTTGATGTCTCCCTCCCTCTCTCTCTGAAAAGCAATGGAAAGAATATCCTCAGGTGAGAATTAATAAAATAAAAAAAAAAGCCTGGCCAGGGACACATACCAGTTAGTGGTGGTTACATGAGGGGAGAGCAGTCGACAATGAGTGGAACCAACCGACCACCAGCACCAGGTTCACGTTCAACCAAGCAGCACACCCTGACCCTGAGGCGCGAGGAAAAGGCAGCGTGTCTGCAGACACTCACCCCAGCACCCCACCCGGTTCCCTGTGCAGTCAGCCCATTCCCTGCCAGGACTCCCGCGTGCCTGGCTCTCACCTGAAAAGGTGTCTTGAGGAATTCCTCTCTCCACCGACCAGAGCTCTTCCTCCTCCTCTAACCGAGACACCACCTCTGGCTTGGAAAGCTGATATTCTGCCCAAGGGAAGAGAGACAGGACTTGGGGGTCTGTGTTCGGAAGAAAATGCTTTCCTGCTGTGGCACCTGGGCTCCTAGAAAGTGCCTTTGGTCTAGGGCAGTGATGATAACCCGCCCACCGCCTGTGTCTGCTGCTGCTTGCTGTCCGGGACTCCCTTGCTGGTAAAGCTGGCAGTAGACCCAGTTCTGGCCAGCAAGTCATCAAGGGAAGTGTGTCAGAGGGGCCACAGGGCTTTTTCTCTTTTGCTAAATACAACAGCTGTGAAAACAGCACCAGCCGGGGCTGCCCATCCCCTTCGTCCTGCTTTTTAACAGGAAAGTGATGCGTGGAGTCATGATGCAGTTACCCAGTTACCGACCTGAGAGTGGAAATGTTCACCCTAACCCCAGAGATGGAAGGGGTCGGGGTCTGGGACGCCACCCCTGAGCTGCTGGACGCGGACACGATGCCCCCTGGAATTCAAGGCCTCTGAGGGGTGGGCTAGGTGACGCTTGCTTCCGAAGTCACAGGTGGAGATGCCCTTTACCCAGGGGTACAAAATAAAGCCCTCTCCCCCAAGCTCCGGGCCTTGACTCTTGCACTCTGACCCCTGCAGCCTGAGCCCAAGCAGACACACACATGTCAGCGGCACCACAATCGAGCAGCAAAGCGCACATCTTTATGGACACGGAGGCCGGGCTTACCCACGGAGGCCAGGTTCCTGTAGTTCTCCAGCACCACCTGTCTGTACAGGGACTTCTGCTCAGGGTCCAGCAGTTCCCACTCCTCCAGGTCAAAACCCAGGCTCACATCTTCAAAAGCCACCGGTTCCTAAAAGCCACAGGTTCCTGTTCAGCTGGGGGGTGTCACCTTTCCGAGTGACAGGACGATGTGGGGGCGATGAGGCCGGGCAGGCACAGGCTACCAGAGGACAGGAGAGGGTGCCCGGGGTCTCATCGGGTGTTCCTGCGTCCGCCTGACTCTGAGCAATCCCAAGCTGGGCTTCACTCAGGCCACGCGGCTGAAGAGGGTTCTTGATGTTCTTAAAGCCCGGTGGTTCTCAACCTTGGCTGCACTTTAGAATCACCTGGGAATCCTTCTAAGATCCTGATTTCTGGGCCTCATCCTCCGGAAATTCTGTTTCTTTGTAATGGGGCGGGGCCACAACATTAGGAACAAAGAAACAGAATTTCAGGAGGATGAGGCCCAGAAATCAGGATTTTAAAACGATTCCCAGGTGATTCTAATGTGCAGCCAAGGTTGAGAACCACTGTTAAAGCCTCCCCATTCCTTATGAATCTAGGGTTTCCAACACTGGTGTCAGGGTGTCTGTCTCCTCCTAGGGGAGTCCCTGCGCTGAATCCTGGCACCCCAGCCTGCAGCCCCCACCCCCTGCCCGCACTGCTTCTACTTCCTTCAACTCCCAAGGAGCCACCTTTCCTAGTGGCCCAGCTCATGTCACCTCTAGCTTTGCTGCTAGCCTGGCTGTTGAAATCTAAAAACGAGTGTGATCGGCTTGGTGGGCGTGGCTCAGTGGTCGAGCATCAACCCATAAACCAGGAGGTCAAGGTTGGATTTCTGGTGGGGGCACACTCCGGGGTTTCAGGCTCCATCCCCAGTGCAGGGCGTCAGGAAGCAGCCGATCCATGATTCTCACTCATCACTGATGTTTCCATCTCCTTCCCTCTCCCTCCCTCTCTGAAATCAATACAAATATTTTTAAGAAAATAAAAATTAAATATGAAAAATATAAATAAGTAGGAGTGTGGTTGGCCTGGCCTGTGTGGCTCAGTGGTTGTGCATTGTCCCAGGAACCAAGCGGTCAGGGTTCCATTCCTGGGGGTTTCGGCCCGATCCCCAGCAGGGGGCGTGCAGGAGGCAGCCCACCCCTGGTTCTCTCTTATCTCTGACGTTTCTATCTCTTCCCCTCTTCCTCCCTCTCTGAAATGAAGAAAAATGTACTTAAAAATGTGTACAGTGGGGCCTTGACTTACGAGTTTAATTCGTTCCGAGACCAAGCTCGTTAAGGAGAGCATTAAGGAGCTCGTTAACTCAAATGACTCTATCAACTCAATGCAAAAAAATCGGCCGAGAGACAACTGGCATCTCAAAAAACTCGTTAGTCGGGACACTCGTAAGTCAGGGCCCCACTGTATATTAAAACATATATATGCCCTAGCTCAGTGGTCGGCAAACTCATTAGTCAACAGAGCCAAATATCAACACTACAACGATTGAAATCTCTTTTGAGAGCCAAATTTTTTAAACTTAAACTATATAGGTAGGTACATTGTTATTAACTTAATTAGGGTACTCTCTCTCTCCCCCTCTCCCTTCCTCTATAAAATCAATAAAATATATTAAATAAAACCACAAAAAAACCCCATACACACACAACCCCCGCCCCCCACACACACACATATACTAGAGGCCTGATGCACGAAATTCGTGCAAGGGGCTTGGCCCCTGGCAGCCCCAGCTTCGTCGGGAAGGTCGTCTGGAAGGACATCTGGAAGGCCATCCGGCTGTCCAGTCTAATTAGCATATTATGCTTTTATTATTATAGATTATTATTATTATAGATGTATTAGAACCCCAGTTAGGGACCTCAACAGTAACA
>NW_005353728.1:281738-289618 GCF_000412655.1 Myotis brandtii
CGCCGGGCAAGGGACAACTGCGGGGGAGGGGGTCGGTGCACGCCAGGCCGAAAAGTCCCAACAACCCCTGCGTGGGCGGCGACGCAGGCCGGGAGACAAGTGATGCCCGCCCAGGGGGGCGCCCACGCGTGGGGTGAACCGGAAGTTGGAGCAAGAAGGAACGGGGAGAAGACTGTGCCGGAAGTGCTGACTGGGTTAGAACTAGTTGGTAGGAGACGAGACTGGTTATTACGTCCTTTGGGGAGAAAGCAGGGCGCTTAGGGTCGGAAGTGATGGAGCCGTGGCTAATTCTCGATGTGGAGGAGGGCGGGGCGGGGACAGGAAGGGCAGCCTGTAGGGGGCGGGGCTAATGTCCACCAAGTTCCTAGGATTGGAGGAGGGGCAGGCCGGAAGCTTGGGGCGGGGCTAACGTCCTCTGGTTGAGGGAGCGACAGGACTGAGGTACGTACGCGGGGGCGGGGCTAAATGTGCGTCCTTGGCAAGACGGAAGGGGCGGGGCTTGCAGTGCTGGGGGCGTGACTAAAACCAGCCCAAGTTCTCGTGGGGACTTTCCCCGGAAGCCCAGCGAGGGGCGGTGGAAAGGTTTGAGTTAAATGTGACACAGACACCGTGGTTCAGCGGTTCTCAACCTGTGGGTCGCGACCCCTTTGGCGGTCGAACGACCCTTTCACAGGGGTCGCCTAAGACCATCCTGCATATCAGATATTTACATGACGATTCATAACAGTAGCAACATTGCAGTTATGAAGTAGCAACGAAAATAATTTTATGGTTAGGTCACAACGTGACGAACTGTATTTAAAGAGCCAGAAGGTTGAGAACCACTGCGGGTGGGTCTTGTCAAAGATAAACCAGAGCTGGATAGAAGTTAAAGCGGTGAAAGTAGATTTTTTTTAAATATATTTTTTTGCCCTAACTAGTTTGGCTCAATGGATAGAGCCTCTTCCTGCAGGCTGAAGGGTCCAGGGTTCGATTCTGGTCAAGGGCACATCCCCAGTGGGGGGCGTGCAGAAGGCAGCTGATTGTTTCATCGATGTTTCTAACTCTCTATCCCTCTCCCTCCCTCTCTGTAAAAAAATCAATAATATTTTTAAAAACATTCAAATAATTAAATTAAAAGTATTATTGATTTCAGAGAGGAAGGGAGAGAGAGATAAACATCAATGATGAGAGAGAATCACTGATGGGCTGCCTCCTTCACACCCTCTACTGGGGCTGGAGCCCGCAACCTGGGTTTGCTGCATCCTGACCTCCTGGTTCACAGGTTGATACTCAACCACTGAGCCACACTGGCTGGGCTGAAAATAGATTATATTCCATAAAAAATTATAAGAGGAGAAGAGAGACTGCATTATTGAACCTGGCTTAATTCCGAATACAACCAGAACAAGTGGGGGGTTTATTGACAAGGAGAAAGATAGGGATGGGATGGGGTTGGGGAGGAGGTTGTTAGTGGATAGAAAGTGACAAAGAGGAGATATCAAGTCATTTGGGGGGAGGTTGAGAGGGTCTTGGTGGAACCCACCTGAAAGGATTCTTGCTAGGGGCAAGCCAGGGTGACTGGATGTCACCTGGGGGACATAATGAGGATGAGGAGTTTTATTAGATATCAAGGTTAGGGAATTCTTTTTTTAATATATTTTATTGATTTTAGAGAGGAAGGGAGAGAGAGAGATAGAAACATCAATGATGAGAGAGAATCATTGATTGGCTGCCTCCTGCATGCCCCCGGGGAAGAGCCTGCAACCCAGGCATGTGCCCTTGGCCGGAATTGAACTCGGGACCCTTCAGTCCGCAGGCTGACGCTCTATCCATTGAGCCAAACCAGCGAGGGCAAGGTTAGGGAATTCTTGACAAACTGGATTACCATGATTCTTGCTAAGATGATTCCAGAGATGAGCCTTGGTGGAGAAAGGGTGCAGAGGGACCTGCCTACAGTTTGCTTAAGCAAAGAATCCTTGTCCGAGGAGCCAAGGTGTCCATGTCTAGGAAATGGAGCAAGTCTGTCACTGCTGGGACATGACGTACGTTCTTCCTCAGGCCCAACACTTCTTCCTTGAGAGCCCGGAAAAAGTATTCTCTTGCCTTCCTCAGACTCCAGCGTCTGGTGTTCCCTCATCTTCCTCAGTTCCCAGGACCCAGGCTCTGATGTTCTCTCTCTCGGTGCTTTGGACTCGCCCATGCTCCTCAGGCCCAGGACCTGGTCTCCTTGCAGATCTCAGCAGCCCTGTGCCTCCCTTTGGGTCCTCTTGTTTACTGCCTGCTGGAATGTGTTTCAGAATTTATTAAGTCTTATCTCCGCCATGGAGAGCACCACTTGCAGGCTGTGCATTGTTCGTCTTATTTATCGCAGTTACCCAGTAAGTCTGTCGACTTTTGCAGGTAAATATTTACTCGGAGACCATCCAGATGTCTTTGATCCTAACAGCATTTCTTTGCATTCTTTTGGCCATTATAGATAAAACACCATCCCCATTCCATGATAACGTAGTTTCTTCAGTTTCCATAGTTGGACTTAAAATGGTTTATGTTACATTGCCCTAGGTCGCGTGACAGAGTCATGTTAATTAGTCATGTTGTTTTATTGTTTTGTTTCGGATGTGTCTGGGGATGCTTCCTCTGGTTCACCTTCAAATTTGATGGAAGCTTTTAACATCTGAAGGAAGCGAACCTGCTTGGAAGTTCTTTTACTTATTTCTTTCTTTTTATATGATATAGAATAAAAGCATGATTTTAGATTAAAAGGTGATGACAAATTAATATATTATTGAAGGTTGATTTATGAAAACTACTTTAATACAACTTTTAATGATTAATTTTGTTCTTTTTTCCTGTTTAGCAAATTAAGTATGCTATTTAATTTACCATAATTTGATTATGTAAAAAAAAGAGCATTTCTGAACAAATATTAACTATAATGCATGTAAGATGTCAAAAATGTTTTGCATACAGGGACCCAATCCCTTGTTGAACACCTTAAGGGCCAGTAGTATTTTGGAATTCACAAGTGTTTGGATTTCAGCAGGATAGTAAGGTACATACATTACTCAATATGTACATGCCAATAGGTCTGGGCCACCTCTGGCCATCAAACACTTGAATATATCTGTAGCAAAATATGTGAAGAGTCACATTCGGTGACTCTGTCAAAGAAAGACAGAGTTACTTTGTTAGTTCAGGTAAATGTTGCTGATACATAATACAGGAAGAAACTTTTCATTAGAAATGTATTTGGAATTTAGAATTGCAGCAAGGCATTGTGGATCACATATGAAAATGGATGGATTATCAATAATAGTTGTTTCATTCAATTGCAAAGTTTAAGTTGTACTTTTTCTTTTTTAATATGCTCCATGTAGTCTGATTCACATGTTTATTAAGATACTGAATTGTCAAAATATATTAACATTCTTCATATGCTTTCTTTAACCAATAGTCCACTGTCTGTTTAATTTAAATAACATATGACTAAGAATAACAGATACAAAGCTATATACTGTGCAAATCACTATGGTAGTGGGTGGCATTCAGTTGAGTCATAAGCCAGTCATGTGACTGGATCATGAACTTGTGATTTGATCACCATTGTCTCTTGTTTCATTGCACAGAGCATCTCAAATGTTTTCACATGCAGAGGAATACATGTTAAATTCATTTAAAAGAAGAAGAAAGATACACCTTTCTGTCTTTAAAACATGAACCTCTAGGACCCTTCTTGGAACTCCTCAGAGCTTGAGAACTTCAGGTCAAAGAAGCAGGAATTAATTACCTGGCATCTTACCTGTACCATAACTATTTCCCAGAAAATACGCTCTGGAGTCTATTTATTACGGCTACACATTTCCTCTTCACCTGTTCTCCACACCATCAAAGATAAGATCAACTTTAAGATCATCCAGATCTGACATAGCACCTGGGGGAAGAGGAAGAGTCTGAGCTCAGAGCAGAGGCAGACCACAAAGGGCTTCCAGAAATAGCACGTCTCCAAGAGGAATGTGGGACGTCCACAGAACGCCGGACAAACCAGTCAGCCCGGTTTGGAGTAAGCCAGTGCTTGCCTTTGTATCCTTTATCCCAGTGTGTGTGTGGTTGTAAATAACTGAAAACCCAACTAATTTAAAGAACAGACAGTGTTCCCGCAGCAGAACGGAAAGTCTTTAAGTAGGGGGCTCCTGCTACTGGCTAAGCTGCCACCATCGTCACCCAGGACCAGACTCCTCCTTCCCCTCTTGTGATCCTCAGTGTGGGAGTGTTTCATACTTCAGCCACTACGGTATAGACAGAGGACAAGCCAGCCACACGCTCACTGCTGGTCCTGGATTCGAGCCATTTCAACATTTCTCAGCCTTAGGGAGTCAACCGTTTCCTCTCTGATGAAACTCTACTCCCATCTTTCTTCTTTTTAAAAAAAAAAATATTTTATTGATTTTTTACAGAGAGGAAGGGAGAGGGATACAGAGTTAGAAACATTGATGAGAGAGAAACATCGACCAGCTGCCTCCCGCACACCCCCCACTAGGGATGTGCCCGCAACCAAGGTGCATGCCCTTGACCAGAGTCGAACCTGGGACCCTTCAGTCTGCAGGCCGCCGACGCTCCCACTGAGCCAAACCGATCAGGGCCCATATTTCTTCTTTCTTTTTTTTTTCTTCTTGGTTTTGTTTGTTTGTTTCTTTCTTTTCCATCTTTCTTCTTGAGTCTCTCTTGTTTATTCACACCTCTGCTCAATATGCACGAATAGATATACAAAATGAAAGAAGGATCTGCCCTCAGCCATCTGAATGTAAGCATTTCTGGATTTCCTGTTACCACAAGTCAGATATAAAACAGACCTAAATGCTTGCTGTAACTATCTGGAAGATAAAATAGATAAATAACATGGACACACTTAAACCCCACTGGAACATTTTAAAATTCAATGAGATTCCAGTAAACCAGGCAGAATAGCAAAGATACAGAAATCAACACATACACACAAAATCTCTATAAACTTCACAGGTATGTTGAAAAGGAGATTGCTTTCACAGTAGACTCATAAAAACATAGAATGCCTGGGATTATGGGAAATGCAGGGGGCCTTCAGGAAAACAAGTTTCTGGAAAGAATGACAAGTGAGCCTGCATGAACAAAAATGCTCACCACATGCCAGGATGGGAAGGCCAGTTGTGAACCCCAAATTATCATTACGCTGAATGCGAGAGCAAACGGGATTCCATCCGGCCTTTTGGGAGCCTGGCCCTTGGACTTGGCTCTTTACTTGCTTCCTCGAATGTGAGGAAAGGAGATGATGGCCGTTGTTCACAAGAGCAGACAAGTTGGATTCAAACTCATCTTGAGGAGAAACGTCCCCAGCAACTACTGGTTCGAAAAATGTTCCTTGTCTTTGTGCCAATAAACAAAGCCATCAATAGCATATTAGAACAGTTATAATTGTTATGCCCAGATTTCAAGATCCCCAATAGACCACACCAGGGAGCCAGCCGTGTCTGATGCAAAAGCAAAGAGGCTTTTATTATTATTACAGACCCGGGTCTGGCTCCCAGCCTCTGCTGACACAACGGCGAGACGAGAGAGACTGCTGTGGGAAAAAACGGGGTTTTTAATAGGGGGTGGAGTGAGGGGAGGAGAGCTGACTGTGGGCCGTGCCGATTGGCCAGGCGCAAGCTGGGTCTTGTTACACAGGATGCGGTAATATCTATGGCGCGCACGTCCCTCGACTGTCATTGGTTAGTTCAAAGAAATCCCGGGCGCGGCCAGCGGAGGCCTGGGCTTCAGGGAAGAAGGTGCCTCCCTGAGCACATGGCTGCCCCCAAAAAAATGGAGGACACAGGGTAAGATGGAGGACACAGCCCTCGCCCGTTCAATAATCACAGGATGGTTTTTTGGAGGTGGCTGGGGGAGGGTTCATCTTGTATGTCAGCAAGATGGCACCACTGTTTTGAATTGAGGTGTGTGGTTTGTATCAAGCACCTTTTTATTTTTTCTCACCCAGAGAGGACTCTTACGTCACCAGGGACTGAGGAATAGTGTTTGAGAGATGAAGCGACCACATCCTCTTGGTCCCACTGTGTTTTTTTGTTTTATTGATTTCAGAGTAAGGGAGAGAGAGAGAGAAACATCAATGATGAGAGAGAATCATGGATCGGCTGCCTCCTGCACGCCGACCTCCTACTTCGGATCAAGCCCACAACCCAGGCATGTGCCTCCGACCAGAATCGAACCTGGGACCCTTCAGTCCGCAGGCCAACAACACTCTATCCACTGAGCCGAACCAGCCAGGGCCCACTGTGTGTTTTTACATCATACCCTTGGGCCTCCGGAGTGTCTCCTTGCCTTCTCTGCAGCCGCGTGGCTGAGGTGATGGCCCTTCCTGCCGACTACGGGGGACCTCTCCTCTGTGGGATGTCCTCCTCCCTAGAGGAGTGACTCTGGGTCAGGTGAGCAAGGTTCGAAGCTGGTTGGGAGCAAGAAGGGGTTGTTGTGTACGATGTGTTTTGGCCACAAGTTACAGAATCCGCCACCATCCGTTATCTGACATCGCGTGACATCCAGAGACAAGGCTTCCAGGGGTGGGTCCGGGGCTTGACTGTCACCCTTCGCCAGGCATCCTCCGTCTTTTGACTCAGTCCTCCTCACTATTGCCTGGGTCATTCCTAAGGCTTGTGTCCTCATGGTCTCAAGTTGGTTGTCACAGTTCCAACCATCGCATAGGGCAGTGGTTCTCAACCTTCTGGCCCCTTAAATACAGTTCCTCATGTTGTGACCCAACCGTAAAATTATTTTCGTTGCTACTTCATAACTGTAATGTTGCTACTGTTATGAATCGTAATGTAAATATCTGATATGCAGGATGTATTTAGGTGACCCCTGTGAAAGGGTCGTTCAACCCCCCCAAAGGGGTCGCGACCCACAGGTTGAGAACCGCTGTTCTAGAGTCTCTAGGGAAAATTCGTTTCCTTGCCTTTTCTGGATTCTAGAGACCACCTGCATTGCATTCCTTCGCCTCTTTCTCCATCACCAAAGGCAGCAGTGTAGTATCTTCAAGTGGCTCTCACTCTGAGTCTGTCATCACATGGCCGCCTTTTAAAAATTAGTACTTATTCATTTAAGTCCTCACCCAAGGATATGTTTAGTGGTTTGAGGGAAAGGGGAGAGAGAGAAACATCATTGTGAGAGAAAAATCAATTGATTGCTTCCCGTATGCACCCCAAACAGGGATTGAACCCACAATCTAGGTATGTGCCTCCACCAGGATTGAACCCACAACATTTTTACATTTTTGGTGTATGGAACAGCACTCCAGCCAACTGAGCCACCTCATCAAGGCATCACATTGTCTTCTTTGACTCTGACTCTCCTGCCTTTAAAAATATATATATATATATATATTTCAGAAAGGAAGGGAGAGGGAGAGAGATAGAAATATTAATCATGAGAGAGAATCATTGATTGATGCCATATTTGCCTTAAGTTACTGGCATAAGGGAGTGTATTTGTTTCCTTTGCCATTATACCATATTATCACAAACTGTATGGCTTTAACAGAGCACAAATTTATCACCTCACAGCTCTGGAGGTTAGACATCCAAAATGGGTCTTGCCAGCCCTAGCCGGTTTGGCTCAGTGGATAGAGCATCAGCCTGCAGATTGAAGGGTCCCGGGTTTGATTCTGGTGAAGGGTACATGCTGGGTTGCAGGCTTGATCCCCAGTAGGGGGTGTGCAGAAAACAGCCGATCAGTGACTCTCTCATCATTGATGTTTCTATCTCTCTTTCCCTCTCCCTTCCTATCTGAAATCAATAATAAAAAAAAAAAAAGATTCCAGGTCCTGATGCCAGCGGAGGGGGGGAGGGCTCCTGATGGCGGGGGGGGGTGTGTGT
>NW_005353728.1:289635-292790 GCF_000412655.1 Myotis brandtii
GAGGCAGCTGATCGATGTTTCTCTCTCATCAGTGTTTCTAACTCTCTATCCCTCTCCCTTCCTCTCTGTAAAAATATCAATAAAATATATTTAAAAAAATATTTCCTCTAATTAATTTTCTTTTAATGTGCATGAATTTTGTGCACCAGGCCACTAGTTCTATAAAGAGTGATTCGTGTGATACTAAAAGATAAATGATCTCTGCATGACACTTTAAATTGGGTGATTCTCTGATTCATATATGATGTAAGAAGATAGAGGCTGCCCTGGCCAGGTGGCTCAGTTGGTTAGAACATTGTCCAAATATAGCAAGGTTGCAGGTTCAATCCCCAGTCAGCGTACATATGAAACAACCAATGGATGCATAGATAAGTGGAACAACAAATTGATGTTTCTCTCTCTTAAAAAAAAAAATCAATAAAGGGGTCTCTTTCCGCCTCCCCATGTGGGAGTCTGTACATGTTCTTCAATAAATTTCCACCTTTGCTATTATAAAATCAATAAATAAAATATAAATGCTGCTGTCTTTAACATTTACATTTTGTTATCTAGGGCAGTCATTTCCACGAGACATTGTCATTCAGGCCTAGACTGAGTCCCACTGAATTGTGTTTCTATGGCAAATCAATGGCATATGTAGAGCATAACTGTTCATACCTGCTCATCCATGATTGCAGGGAGCCACAGCCACAGCTTTGTTATATTATATCCAGCTAGAGGCCTGGTGCACGAATTAGTGCATGGGTGGGGTAACAAATTGATGTTTCTCTCTCTCTGAAAAAGTCAGTAAAAACAAAAAACAAAACGAGGGCAATTGTGATGACATTGGGCTCACAAGTAATCCAGGATAATTTCCCTATCTCAAGATCCTTAATTACATCTATAAGGTCTTTCTTATCCTGTAAGAACTCCCCTTCTCCCTTTCCCCAGAACACTTCAGATACCCATTGGGGCAGCTGTGGGTGAGGTTGCCTCCCAAACCCAGCTTTTTAGGGGATTTTGGTCAAAGCTTGTGAGATCTGCATCATCCTTGGAGTATGAATACTTCACCAGGCTGTGGTGTGTCATTGAAGTCCTTACTGGACACTGGCCATGCCCCTGGAAGAGTGAAAATTCACACCATTTTCTGTGATGCTTGTTTTAAAGTTAATAGCAGAACACCACCTGTGAAACGTTGGTGAGTTGCTGTAAAGCTCTGTGATTTGAAGGGCCAGCATTTGGATTATGCAGGAAAAACATGGATGGTATGTTTCCCAGCTTGCTTCTGTGAATATCCTATATAATAAAGAGCTAGTATGCAAGTGGTCGTCACGCCGTCACACTGGGGCCGGGGGACCTGAGGCTGCGCCCCCCACCCTGCGGGGCTTAACAGGGGTGAGGCCGGCCAGGTCTGGGTCTTGCATGATTTTGAGTGGGTGGGGATTTGACTCTGGGTCCCGCAGCACGCCCCCGACTCTGACAGGAGGGAGATTTTCATATACATTTTACTAATTTTCTTTCATCTCTGACACTTCTATTATAGAGAAAGGGCAAATAGCAATATTAAAATATTTCCTCTAATTAATTCCCTTTTAATGTGCACAAATTTCATGCACCAGGCCACTAGTGAGACATTGTCATTCAGGCCTAGACTGAGTCCCACTGAATTGTGTTTCTATGGCAAATCAATGGCATATGTAGAGCATAACTGTTCATACCTGCTCATCCATGATTGCAGGGAGCCACAGCCACAGCTTTGTTATATTATATCCAGCTAGAGGCCTGGTGCACGAATTAGTGCATGGGTGGGGTCCCTCGGCCTGGCTGGCGATTGAGGCCTATTGGGGGACTGGCCGGCTGTGGGGAGGGACCTCAGGAGGTTAACTGGTCAGCCCCCCCAATTGGCCCCGATTGGGGGGCTGGCCAGCAGAGGGGAGGGACCACAGGAGGTTGGCTAGCTAGTCAGGGGGCCGGCCAGGCGAGGGGAGGGGCCTCGGGAGGTTGGTAGGCTGGGGGAAGGGGCCACAGGAGGTTGGCTATGGGAGTGCATAGACCACCAGGGGGCAACTCCTGCATTGAGCATCTGCCCCTTGGTGGTCAGTGCACGTCATAGCGACTGGTCGACCGGTCGTTCTGGTCGTAATGGTCGCTTAAGCTTTTATATATATAGATGAGTTTCTCTACTCTCTATGAGCTTCCTGGTGTCAAATAAGGTGACAGTCATCCTTCAAAACCTGCCACATTGACCCTCTGCGTCCCGTTCTCTAGTATGAGTCCTTGTGTTGAAAAAAGCGAGGACACCCCCTGAAGTTCTTCCACACCAACTCCACGTATAGGGCTCCTCCCAGTATGAGTTCTCTGACGTCACATCACAAGTGCTGAGCTGTGTTCGATGCCTTTCCCACGATGACCACACCCATGTTTCTCTCCAGTGCACGTTCTGTGATGTGGAGTAAGGAAGGCGAAAAGGCTGAGACTTCTCCCTGAAGGCTCACCTTGTAGGGTTTCTCTCCTTGATAGATCCTTAGGTGTGAAGCAGTCTCTCCTGGAAAATAACTTCCTGAATTCACTGAAAATATAGTTTCTCATCAATGTCAATTCTCTCCTACTGAGAGAGGGGTGATTTGTGCCTGTACGTTGGTAGGGTTTTTCTCCTATGTGAGTTCTGAAACATACCAAAAGGCAAACTTTCTCCAAGGCTACCCCACACTCCACATATCGGTAATATTTGTCTCCTGGCCCAGCTGGTGTGGTTCAGTGGGTTGAGCGTTGTCCCATGCACCAGTTCGATTCCCGGTCAGAGCACATACCAGGGTTGCGGGCTTGATCTCCAGTGGGGGAAGCGTGGGAGGCAGCAAATCCATGTTTCTCTCTGTGTGTTTCTATCTCTTACTCCCTCTCCCTTTCTTTCTAAAATTAATAAAAAACATTTTTTAAGAGATTTGTCTCCTGCCCTAGCTGGTTTGGCTTAGTGGATAGAGCGCTGGCCTGTGGATTAAAGGGCCCCAGGTTCGATTCTGGCCAAGGGCATATGCCCGGGTTGCGGGCTCGATCCCCAGTGTGGGGGGTGCAGGAGGCAGCCAATCAATGATTCTCTCTGATCATTGATGTTTCTATCTCTCTATCCTTTTCCCTTCCTCTCTGAGATCAATAAAAACAAAAAAATCTTTTAAAAA
>NW_005353728.1:292942-297015 GCF_000412655.1 Myotis brandtii
TGTGATACTAAAAGATAAATGATCTCTGCATGACACTTTAAATTGGGTGATTCTCTGATTCATATTTGATGTAAGAAGATAGAGGCTGCCCTGGCCAGGTGGCTCAGTTGGTTAGAACATTGTCCAAATATAGCAAGGTTGTAGGTTCAATCCCCGGTCAGGGTACATATGAAACAACCAATGGATGCATAGATAAGTGGAACAACAAATTGATGTTTCTCTCTCTTAAAAAAAATCAATAAAGGGGTATCTTTCCCCCTCCCCACGTTGGAGTCTGTACTTGTTCTTCAATAAATTTCCACCTTTGCTATAAAAAAATCAATAAATAAAATATAGATGCTGTTGTCTTTAACATTTATGTTTTGTTATCTAGGACAGTCATTTCCATGAGACATTGTCATTCAGGCCTAGACTCTGAGTCCCATTGAATTGTGTTTTTATGGCGAATTAAGGGCATATGTAGAGCATAACTGTTCATACCTGCTCATCCGTGATTGCAGGGAGCCACAGCCACAACTTTGTTATATTATATCCAGCTAGAGGCCCGGTGCACGAATTAGTGCACAGGTGGGGTCCCTTGGCCTGACTGGCAATCAAGGCCTATTGGGGGACAGGATGGCCGGGGGGAGGGACCTCAGGAGGTTAACTGGCCAGCCCCCCAATCGGGGCCTATTGGGGCTGGCCAGCAGAGGGGAGGGACCATGGGAGGTTAGCCAGCTAGTCAGGGGGCCGGCCAGGCGAGGGGAGGGGCCGTGGGAGGTTGGTAGGCTGGGGGAAGGGGCCACAGGAGGTTGGCTATGGGAGTGCATAGACCACCAGGGGGCAGCTCCTGCATTGAGCGTCTGCCCCTTGGTGGTCAGTGCACGTCATAGCGACTGGTCGACCGGTCGTTCTGGTCGTAATGGTCGCTTAAGCTTTTATATATATAGATGAGTTTCTCTACTCTCTATGAGCTTCCTGGTGTCAAATAAGGTGACAGTCATCCTTCAAAACCTGCCACATTGACCCTCTGCGTCCCGTTCTCTAGTATGAGTCCTTGTGTTGAAAAAAGCGAGGACACCCCCTGAAGTTCTTCCACACCAACTCCACGTATAGGGCTCCTCCCAGTATGAGTTCTCTGACGTCACATCACAAGTGCTGAGCTGTGTTCGATGCCTTTCCCACGATGACCACACCCATGTTTCTCTCCAGTGCACGTTCTGTGATGTGGAGTAAGGAAGGCGAAAAGGCTGAGACCTCTCCCTGAAGGCTCACATGGTAGGGTTCTCTCCTTGATAGATCCTTAGGTATGAAGCAGTCTCTCCTGAAAAATAACTTCCTGAATTCACTGCAAATATAGTTTCTTATAAGTGTCAATTCTCTCCTACTGAGAGAGGGGTGATTTGTGCCTGTACGTTGGTAGGGTTTTTCTCCTATGTGAGTTCTGAAACATACCAAAAGGCAAACTTTCTCCAAGGCTACCCCACACTCCACATATCGGTAATATTTGTCTCCTGGCCCAGCTGGTGTGGTTCAGTGGGTTGAGCGTTGTCCCATGCACCAGTTCGATTCCCGGTCAGAGCACATACCAGGGTTGCGGGCTTGATCTCCAGTGGGGGAAGCGTGGGAGGCAGCAAATCCATGTTTCTCTCTGTGTGTTTCTATCTCTTGACGCCCTCTCCCTTTCTTTCTAAAATTAATAAAAAACATTTTTTAAGAGATTTGTCTCCTGCCCTAGCTGGTTTGGCTTAGTGGATAGAGCGCTGGCCTGTGGATTAAAGGGCCCCAGGTTCGATTCTGGCCAAGGGCATATGCCCGGGTTGCGGGCTCGATCCCCAGTGTGGGGGGTGCAGGAGGCAGCCAATCAATGATTCTCTCTGATCATTGATGTTTCTATCTCTCTATCCTTTTCCCTTCCTCTCTGAGATCAATAAAAACAAAAAAATCTTTTAAAAATATGTGGTTGTAGCAGACTAATTAAAAAAGAGAGATTTGTCTCCTGAGTGATTTTGCTCATAGTTAAAAGGGTTGAGCTCTGTCCAGACATCTCTACATCCATTACATTTATATGATCTCTCTCTACTATGACTTCTCTGATATCATTGTACCATGGGAGAAGGATTGAGTTCTAGTTAACTTTCCCCCCCAAATCATTATTCTTTTAAAAAAAATACATTTTATTGATTTTTTTACAGAGACAAAGGGAGAGGAATAGAGAGTTAGAAACATCAATGAGAGAGAAACATTGATCAGCTGCCTCCTGCACACCTCCTACTGGGGATGTGCCCGCAACCAAGGCACATGCCCTTGACCGGAATCGAACCTGGGACTTTTCAGTCCGCAGTCCGACGCTTTATCCACTGAGCCAAACCGGTTAGGGCCAAAATCATTATTCTTGCTGCCTCTGTCCTGAATCACTATTTCCTCAAGGGCCATATATTCCACCATCTCTCCTGGTTCTGCTGCTGCTGCTGCTGCTCTAAGTGGGCCTCACATTCCTGGTCTCTGCCAAATGTGGAAGGATATAGTTCATCGCTTGGGAATCTATTTCCAGGACAGCATATGGTTCTAAGAGAAATGTACTGCTTTTTGGTTAACTCTGTTTTTGTTGTTCGGGGCCTATTGGGGCTGGCCAGCAGAGGGGAGGGACCATGGGAGGTTAGCCAGCTAGTCAGGGGGCCGGCCAGGCGAGGGGAGGGGCCGTGGGAGGTTGGTAGGCTGGGGGAAGGGGCCACAGGAGGTTGGCTATGGGAGTGCATAGACCACCAGGGGGCAGCTCCTGCATTGAGCCAACTTTGTCAGGGATCGAGCCTACAACCCAGATAAGAGCCCTTGACCGGGAATTGAACCAGCAACCCTTCAACCTATGAACCAGGAGGTCACGGTTCGATTCCCAGTCAGGGCACATGCCTGGGTTACTGGCTTGCTCTCCAGTGGGGGGCATGCAGGAGGCAGCCCATCAATGATTCTCTTATTGTTGATGTTTCTATCTCTCCCTCTCTGAAACCAATAAAAAAATATTTTTTAAAAATGTAAACCAGCCCTAACTGGTTTGGCTCAGTGGGTAGAGCATCGGACTGCGGACTGAGACGTCACATCACAAGTGCTGAGCTGTGTTCGATGCCTTTCCCACGATGACCACACCCATGTTTCTCTCCAGTGCACGTTCTGTGATGTGGAGTAAGGAAGGCGAAAAGGCTGAGACCTCTCCCTGAAGGCTCACATGGTAGGGTTCTCTCCTTGATAGATCCTTAGGTATGAAGCAGTCTCTCCTGAAAAATAACTTCCTGAATTCACTGCAAATATAGTTTCTTATAAGTGTCAATTCTCTCCTACTGAGAGAGGGGTGATTTGTGCCTGTACGTTGGTAGGGTTTTTCTCCTATGTGAGTTCTGAAACATACCAAAAGGCAAACTTTCTCCAAGGCTACCCCACACTCCACATATCGGTAATATTTGTCTCCTGGCCCAGCTGGTGTGGTTCAGTGGGTTGAGCGTTGTCCCATGCACCAGTTCGATTCCCGGTCAGAGCACATACCAGGGTTGCGGGCTTGATCTCCAGTGGGGGAAGCGTGGGAGGCAGCAAATCCATGTTTCTCTCTGTGTGTTTCTATCTCTTGACGCCCTCTCCCTTTCTTTCTAAAATTAATAAAAAACATTTTTTAAGAGATTTGTCTCCTGCCCTAGCTGGTTTGGCTTAGTGGATAGAGCGCTGGCCTGTGGATTAAAGGGCCCCAGGTTCGATTCTGGCCAAGGGCATATGCCCGGGTTGCGGGCTCGATCCCCAGTGTGGGGGGTGCAGGAGGCAGCCAATCAATGATTCTCTCTGATCATTGATGTTTCTATCTCTCTATCCTTTTCCCTTCCTCTCTGAGATCAATAAAAACAAAAAAATCTTTTAAAAATATGTGGTTGTAGCAGACTAATTAAAAAAGAGAGATTTGTCTCCTGAGTGATTTTGCTCATAGTTAAAAGGGTTGAGCTCTGTCCAGACATCTCTACATCCATTACATTTATATGATCTCTCTCTACTATGACTTCTCTGATATCATTGTACCATGGGAGAAGGATTGAGTTCTAGTTAACTTTCCCCCC
>NW_005353728.1:297965-305008 GCF_000412655.1 Myotis brandtii
AGCCCTAACTGGTTTGGCTCAGTGGATAGAGCATCGGCCTGCGGACTGAAAGGTCCCAGGTTCGATTCCGGTCAAGGGCATGTGCCTTGGTTGCGGGCACATCCCCAGTAGGAGGTGTGCAGGAGGCAGCTGATCGATGTTTCTCTCTCATCGGTGTTTCTAACTCTCTATTCCTCTCCCTTTCTCTCTGTAAAATCAATAAAATATATTTTTAAAAATGTAAACCAGATCATGTTGTTTTCCTGCTTAAATTCAAGTGACGGTTTCACATTGCTCTTAAGTATTTATAATTTTCTGGTAGAATGGTCACCTCTACTTGCTGATGGCTACAGACAAGAAATACCACATCTCTTTGTTTAATCCCTTTAGTCCCAGCATCTAGTATGTTGACCAATACCCAAGGTCACTTGCACCCCTCACCGCTTCACACTTGAGTGCTCTGCAGATGACTTCCATGTCAAGATTATTCATGCAGGAGGCCGCCGGTCAATGATTCTCTCTCGTCACTGATGTGTCTATCTCTCTCTCCCTCTCCCTTCTTCTCTGAAATAAATAAAAAAGAGTATTCTCTCCCAACTTCTGAATCTGTCCCACACAGCAGGCAGTGAGCTTCTAAGGATGTAAATCAGATTATGTCACCCTCCAAGGTAACCGCACCCCATGTTGCTTCCCACTGCATCAGAATGAAGCCTCAACTCCTAATTAGAGTCCTCAAGGCCTAGTGCTTCTGAGCCTTGCCCTTCTCTCTCTCTCCTAACCTGTCACTCATCCACCTTGCTGCCTGCCATCAGCTTCTTCCTTTAAAAACAATTTTGCAGCCCTAGCCGGTGCGGCTCAGTTGGTTGAATGCGATCCTGCACACCAGAAGCTCACAGGTTCAATTCCCAGCCAGGGCACACGCCCAGGATGCAGACTCAATCCTTGGCCTGGGTGCCTGCAGAGACAGCTGTTTGATGTTTGTCTCTCACAGCAATGTTTCTGTCTCTCCCACCCTCTCCCTTCCTCTCCCTAAATTCAATAAAAACATATATTTTATCGATTTTTTAAATATATGTTATTCATTTTTTTTACAGAGAGGAAGGGAGAGGGATAGAGAGTCAGAAACATTGATGAGAGAGAAACATCGATCAGCCGCCTCCTGCACACCTCCTACTAGGGATGTGCCCGCAACCAAGGTACATGCCCTTGACCGGAATCGAACCTGGGACCTTTCAGTCCGCAGGCCGATGCTCTATCCACTGAGCCAAACCAGTTAGGGCTATTTTATTGATTTTTTTACAGAGGGAGAGGTATAGAGAGTATAGAGAGTTAGAAACATCGATGAGATAGAAACATCGATCAGCTGCCTCCTGCACACCCCCTACTGGGGATGTGCCTGCAACCAAGACACATGCCCTTGCCTGGAATCGAACTTGAGACCCTTCAGTCTGCAGGCCGACGCTCCATCCACTGAGCCAAACCGGCCAGGACTAAAAAATATAGATTTAAAAATTGCAGTTGACATACGATATATTAGTTTCAGGTGTACAACATCACTATAGACAAGGCATTTATATACCTTACAAAGTGGTAAGTCTAGTACCCATTTGACACCATACATAGCTATTACAATATTATTGACTACATTCCCTGTATGGTATTTATAATATATTTTTATTGATTTCAGAGAGGAAAGGAGAGGGAGAGAGGGATAGAAACATCAGTGATGAGAGAGAATCATTGACCAGCTGCCTCCTGCACGCCCCACACTGGGAATCAAGCCTGCAACCCAGGCATGTGCCCTTGACCAAAATCTAACCCAGGACCCTTCAGTCTGCAGGCTGATGCTCTATCCACTGAGTCAAACCAGCCAGGGCTCCCTGTACTGTACTTTAAATCCCAATTTGTGCCTCTTAATCTCTTCATCTTTTCACCCATCCGCCCAGCCTCTTCTCATCTTGTTTCTTTCTTTCTTTTTAAATGTTTTTATTGATTTCAGAGAGGGAGAGAGAGAAACATCAATGATGAGAGAGAATCATTGACTGGCCGCCCCCTGCACCCTCCACATTGGGGTTCGAGCCCGCAACCTGGGGATGTACCCTGACCGGGAATCGAATCATGACTTCCTGGTTCATAGGTCGACACTCAATCACTGAGCTAAGCAGGCTGGGCTCATCTTTGGTTTCTTGATTGCAACATATTCTTTCCACCTGAGATCCTTTGCTAGTGCTTATCTTTCTGCCAAAATACACTGTTTTTATTGATTTCAGAGAGGGAGAGAGAGAAACATCAATGATGAGAGAGAATCATTGACTGGCCGCCTCCTGCACGCTCCACATTGGGGTTCGAGCCCGAAACCTGGGGATGTACCCTGACCGGGAATCGAATCATGACTTCCTGGTTCATAGGTTGACACTCAATCACTGAGCTAAGCAGGCTGGGCTCATCTTTGGTTTCTTGATTGCAACATATTCTTTCCACCTGAGATCCTTTGCTAGTGCTTATCTTTCTGCCAAAATGCTCTTTCCCAGTTCATCATATGCTGGCTCCTTCTCATGCTTGAGAGGTCAGGTTTAAGTAGACCTGTTCAAAAATGCTTTCAGCCCTGGCTGGTTTGGCTCAGTGGATGGAGCGTCAGCCTGCAGACAGAAGGGTCCCAGGTTCGATTCCGGTCAAGGGCATGTACCTTGGTTGCGGCACATCCCCAGGTAGGAGGTGTGCAGGAGGCAGCTGATCGATGTGTCTCTCGATGTTTCTAACTCTCTATCCCTCTCCCTTCCTCTCTGTAAGAAATCAATAAAATATATTTAAAAAAAAAAAAGGCTTTCATGCCTGGCTGGTTTGGGTCAATGGATAGAGCACCGGCCTGTAGACTAAAGGGTCCCAGGTTCGATTACGGCCAGGGGGACATGCCTGGGTTATGGGCTCAATCCCCAGTGGGGGGCATGCAGGAGGCAGCCAATCAATGATTCTCTCTCATCACTGATGTTCCTCTCTCTTTCCCTTCCTCTCTGAAATCAATAAAAACATATTTTTTAAAAACCCAAATGATCCCACTTTTGTGGATTCTTAAAGGTATCATGGGCCCTGGGCACTGTGCCTTCTGAAGTCTAGGATTTAAAAAAGATCAGAAGCCATACACACTAAGGGGCCAGACCCTAATGGGGCTGGGCGGGGGGGGAGGACTCAGATCAGGCTGCTATCCTGATTCCCCTTCAAAGAGGTACCTGCTTGCTGTCAGCTGTGGGTGCCTTCTGGAGCCAAGATCACACTCATTTCCCAGTAGCCTCTAACCCAGCCGTGGGCAAACTACGGCCCGCGGGCCGATCCGGCCCGTTTGAAATGAATAAAACTAAAAAAAAAAAAAAGACCGTACCCTTTTATGTAACGATGTTTACTTTGAATTTATATTAGTTCACACAAACACTCCATCCATGCTTTTGTTCCGGCCCTCCGGTCCAGTTTAAGAACCCATTGTGGCCCTCGAGTCAAAAAGTTTGCCTACCCCTGCTCTAACCACTAAGCCAGCAAGGCCATGAAAAGCTCAAAGAATGTTTGTCCCTGCTGGTGAGTGTGGGTGGCAGTGGCCTTCCCCACACGCAGGAGGGAGAAGTGTGGATATATCTGTTTCACAGTGTATAACTGAACTATTTAAAATGTTCATACTAGGCCCTGGCCAGGTAGCTCAGTTGGTTAGAGCATTGTTCTGATACACCCAAGGCTGTAAGTTTGATCCCCAGTCAGGGCACATACAAGAATCAACCAATGAATGCATAAATAAATGGTACAACAAAACAAAATAAATAAAATGCTCATACTATGCAGCATAGGCCTGCGGACTGAAGGGTCCTGGGTTCGATTCCAGTCAAGGGCACATGTCAGGGTTGCGGGCTCAATCCCCAGTAGGGGGTGTGCAGAAGGCAGCCGATCAATGATTCTCTCTCATCATTGATGTTTTATCTTTCCCTCCCTCTCCCTTCCTTTCTGAAATCAATAAAAATATATTTTAAAAAATGTTCATACGATTCTCTCTAGCACTTAGGAAGTTCACTTCTAGCAGTTCGCCCTAAAGTCCCTTAGGAATGGTAGTGAATTTGCATTGAAGGTTAGTGTGCCCAGAGCAATTCCAGTATTAGGGGGTGCCTGAAAAGAGATATCCAAAGGTGTGTTAATCTAGATGCACAGAAACAAACCCAGTATTAGAAAAAAATTTTTTTACTGCATTAGCAAATCCAGTCCTCTCACAGCCCACTAATTATCCTGATGTACAAATAATCAAGATGTGCTTTAGAGAGTTGAAGCCTTTTGTTCTAAGTTTTGGAGTTAGAAAGAATCTGTGCTAATCTGAGGCAAAAGCTTGTGTCTGAAACCATAGCCACTCAATCCCATTTTGCATGTCATCAACATATACCCAATAATGGATATGTGGACAGTGACAAAGCACGTATTGTCAAATGTTAAGTGACTTATCTAGGGGCTGGGTACACAATGCTGATGAGGTTTCTGACCATTTGAAAATGTTCTTAGGGGAATGCTGAGGAAATGTACATCCAATAAATGCAATACTTTTTAAGGTCCACACATCTTTGGCTGAAGAAATGATCTCATTCATTTTTAGACAATCAATCCACTGATTCTTCCTTTTATTTAAAAAATACTCTGAACTTAGGGTGATCACTTAATAAGTTGTATAAATGTCTAATCACTATGTTGTTCATCTAAAACAAATATTGTATGCCAACTGTCATTGAAAAATTTTAAAAATTGTTAAAATATTCTGGTAAAAATACCTAGGGTGGCACTAAGTAAATTTCAGCCATGAGGATAAATAGTCCTCTACCGCCCCCTATAGGCCATAGTTGGTCCTTCATGTATAGCTTCAAAGTGTGAATCTGGAGTTATGGCTGCAGTGACTGAACCCTTGGGAGCCCTTTGGCACCAAAGATTCTGGCTTTGTGAACTTCTCCAGGCTACATAAGATCACAAATATTCAAGCGGAAATCAACCAGAAAAAAAAAACAACACCGAAATTGAACTTCTAAGATTAGAAAAAGATACCGCGGATGTTTCTTCATCCTTCCTTTTTGGCTCAAGAGCGTCGTGCTTTGCAAAGCATGAATAATCCTTTGGAAGCAGTGCTGAAAGAGACGTGGTCCCTCAGGCAAAGACAAAGTCAGGAAAACCTGCCCATTGTAGCTGTTTACCACAGGGACCTGGTCCATTTGCTGGAAGTTGGCAGTAACTTTTCCATGAGAGCTTTAGAAACCCATCTTGACACAATTAGAAATATTCCTCATTTAGATGTAAATATAAAAACAATGAGCAAGGCTTTAGCCAAGATGGATATTTTGGTGAACGAGACAGAAGACACAATTAGAATATTCCTCATTTAGATGTAAATATAAAAACAATGAGCAAGGCTTTAGCCAAGACGGATATTTTGGTGAACGAGACAGAAGAATATAAAGCAGAGAATACATTCAAGTGGCAAGAACAACAAAAGGAAGTTTCCTTTGAATCCCCAAAATATTCGCTGGAGAAAATTATCTTCACAAACAGGATGCTAGTGTATCGCCTTCCTTTACTTTTCACGTCTAAAGTTCATGTCCAAAAGATGAGTAAAATGAAGTTCATGTCCAAACAATTAATGGTCAAATCATTCAACTGCTTGTTTTTGCTGATGTGTAGCCACGTGAAGTCCATTTCTCCTCAACGGTAACAGGGGTGTTTATAGGCGTTGTTGCTAGCGGTACTGAAAGAGCCAACTCTAATTGAAGTACTAAGATTCCATGTCCATGAAGACCAAACTCAAATTTCCTTTGTCTTGCATATATTCTCATTCCACTTTTCAATAAGACTCATGAAGATAAAACAGAAATAGCCCTGGCTGGTTTGGTTCAGTGGATAGAGCGTCGGCCTTCGGATTGAAGAGTCCCAGGTTCCATTCCGGTCAAGGGCACGTGCCTGGGTTGCGGGCTCAATCCCCAGTGGTGGTGGTGGGGGGGCATGCAGGAGGCAGCCAATCAATGATTCTCTCTCATCATTGATGTTTCTATCTCCCTCTCCCTTCCTCTCTGAAATTAATAAATAAAAAATAAAATAAAATAAAAATAGCCCAGCCAGGTGTAGGTCAGTGGTTAAGCATCCACCTATGAACCAGGTGGTGAAGGTTTGATTCCCTGGTTGCGATTGTGGGCTGGATCCCTAGTGGGGGCATACAAAAGGCAACCGATCAATGATTCTCATTGTTGATGTTTCTATCTCTCTCTTCCTCTCCCTTCCTCTCTGAAATCAATAAAAATATATTTAGCCCTGACTGGTTTTGTTCAGTGGATAGAGCATCGTCCTACGGACCGAAGGGTCCTGGGTTCGATTCCAGTCAAGGGCATGTACCTTGGTTGCGGGCACATCCCAAGTGTGCAGGAGGCAGCTGATTGATGTTTCTCTCTCATCGTTGTTTCTGACTCTCTCTCTCTCTCCCTTACACTCTGTAAGAAATCAATAAAATATATTTAAATAAATATATATATGTTTAAAAATAAAAAACAAAGTCTGATGGGTCTCAGGCTCTTATCGACTTGTTGCTTGAGTTTGAGACCCTCCAACGACTTTTCCTTTCACCTGTGGGGTCATATAAAAGCCTCATGGCCCAGAGCCCTAGCCGGTCTGGCTCAGTGGTTGGAGCATAGGCCCTCAGATTGAAAGGTCCTAGGTTCGATTCCCATCAAGGACACATTCCCCAGCCCCTGTGGGGCGTTCGAGGAGACAACCAATGACTGTGTTCCTCTCACATCCATTGTTTCTCTCTGTCTCTCCTGCTCCTAAAAATCAATGGAAAAAATATAATCTTGGGCCCTGACCGGTTTGGCTCAGTGGATAGAGCATCGGCCTGCGGACTCAAGGGTCCCAGGTTTGATTCCAGGCAAGGGACATGTGCCTTGGTTGCGGGCACATCCCCAGTAGGGAGTATGCAGGAGGCAGCTGATTGATGTTTCTCTCTCATCGATGTTTCTAGCTCTCTGTCCCTCTCCCTTCCTCTCTGTAAGAAATCAATAAAATATATT